>NC_140173.1:36709391-36744391 GCF_963971535.1 Notolepis coatsorum | reverse complement strand
AACAGAGAGTATGTAACTGAGAGATTAACATAGAGTATGTAACTAAGAGAGTAACAGAGAGAATGTAACTGAGAGAGTAACAGAGAATATGTAACTAAGAGAGTAACAGAGAGTATGTAACTGAGAGAGTAACAGAGAGTATGTAACTGAGAGAGTAACAGAGCTGCAGTATGTAACTGAGAAAGTAACAGAGAGTATGTAACTGAGAGAGTACCAGAGAATATGTAACTGAGAGAGTAACAGAGAGTATGCAACTGAGAGAGTACCAGAGAATATGTAACTGAGAGAGTAACAGATAGTATGTAACTGAGAGAGTCACAGAGAGTATGTAACTAAGAGAGTAACAGAGCTGCAGTATGTAACTGAGAGAGTAACAGAGATAATGTAACTGAGAGAGTAACAGAGATAATGTAACTGAGAGAATAACAGAGAGAATGTAACTGAGAGAGTAACAGAGAGTATGTAACTGAGAGAGTAACAGAGAGAATGTAACTGAGAGAGTAACAGAAAATATGTAACTGAGAGAGTAACAGAGAGTATGTAACTGAGAGAGTAACAGAGATAATGTAACTGAGAGAGTACCAGATAATATGTAACTGAGAGAGTAACAGAGAGTATGTAACTGAGAGAGTAACAGAGCTGTAGTATGTAACTGAGAGAGTAACAGAGAGTATGTAACTGAGAGAGTAACAGAGAGAATGTAACAGAGTAACAGAGAGTATGTAACTGAGAGAGTACCAGAGAATATGTAACTGAGAGAGTAACAGAGAGTATGTAACAGAGAGAGTAACAGAGAGAATGTAACTGAGAGAGTAACAGAGAGTATGTAACTGAGAGAGTAACAGAGGGTATTTAACTGAGAGAGTAACAGAGAGTATGTAACTGAGAGAGTAACAGAGAGTATGTAACTGAGAGAGTAACAGAGAGAATGTAACTGAGAGAGTAACAGAGAGAATGTAACTGAGAGAGTAACAGAGAGAATGTAACTGAGAGAGTAACAGAGCTGCAGTATGTAACTGAGCGAGTAACAGAGAGTATGTAACTGAGAGAGTAACAGAGAGTATGTAACTGATAGAGTAACACAGAGAGTATGTAACTGAGAGAGTAACAGAGAGTATGTAACTGAGAGAGTAACAGAGAGAATGTAACTGAGAGAGTAACAGAGAGTATGTAACTGAGAGAGTACCAGAGAATATGTAACTGAGAGAGTAACAGAGAGTATGTAACTGAGAGATTAACATAGAGTATGTAACTAAGAGAGTAACAGAGCTGCAGTATGTAACTGAGAGAGTAACAGAGATAATGTAACTGTGAGAGTAACAGAGAGAATGTAACTGAGAGAGTAACAGAGAGTATGTAACTGAGAGAGTAACAGAGAATATGTAACTAAGAGAGTAACAGAGCTGCAGTATGTAACTGAGAGAGTAACAGAGATAATGTAACTGAGAGAGTAACAGAGAGAATGTAACTGAGAGAGTAACAGAGAGAATGTAACTGAGAGAGTAACAGAGAGTATGTAACTGAGAGAGTAACAGAGAGAATGTAACTGAGAGAGTAACAGAGAATATGTGTACTGAGAGAGTAACAGAGAGTATGTAACTGAGAGAGTAACAGAGATAATGTAACTGAGAGAGTACCAGATAATATGTAACTGAGAGAGTAACAGAGAGTATGTAACTGAGAGAGTAACAGGGTTGCAGTATGTAACTGAGAGAGTAACAGAGAGTATGTAACTGAGAGAGTAACAGAGAGAATGTAACTGAGAGTAACAGAGAGTATGCAACTGAGAGAGTACCAGAGAGTATGTAACTGAGAGAGTAACAGAGAGTATGTAACTGAGAAAGTAACAGAGAGAATGTAACTGAGAGAGTAACATATAGTATGTAACTGAGAGAGTAACAGAGGGTATTTAACTGAGAGAGTAACAGAGAGTATGTAACTGAGAGAGTAACAGAGAGTATGTAACTGATAGAGTAACAGAGAGAATGTAACTGAGAGAGTAACAGATAGTATGTAACTGAGAGAGTAACAGAGCTGCAGTATGTAACTTAGCGAGTAACAGATAGTATGTAACTGAGAGAGTAACAGAGAGTATGTAACTGAGAGAGTGACACAGAGAGTATGTAACTGAGAGAGTAACAGAGAGTATGTAACTGAGAGAGTAACAGAGAGTATGTAACTGAGAGAGTAACAGAGAGAATGCAACTGAGAGAGTAACAGAGCTGCAGTACGTAACTGAGCGAGTAACAGATAGTATGTAACTGAGAGAGTAACAGAGAGAATGCAACTGAGAGAGTAACAGAGCTGCAGTACGTAACTGAGCGAGTAACAGATAGTATGTATTACGTAACCATTGACTACAGGAAGGCTCGTTAACTTGTCAATGTTACACAATAAGGAGACGGCAGCCAAAGTATCTAAATAAAGAATATTTTAATTAATAGTTACCATGGTTTTCGTAACTGAAATGAACCTCAAATAATAGACAGACAAACACAGGGCTATACAGACAGGATCAGCACCAGACGGAAGGGATGACAGACTACTTATACACAAGGGAATGACGAGACAACACACACCTGGGATAATGGTAATTGGGTACACCTGGGGGGAAAACAATAGGGACTACACACCATGACAAAGGACTACATCTAGACATGACACATCACACTAGGAACGCCTGATCAGGGCACATGACACACATAACACCCCCCCCCTTAAATTTATGGCCATAGCCCCAGAATAAAAAATGGGGAAATGGACATAAACAACAAAAGAGAAAAAAAATACCACACAAAATAATTAACGAGAAAAATAGTGGCCACTTCTAAACAATACCATAAAAGCAGAGAAAAAGTGAGTGCGGGAATTGTAAATTATTTCCATCTGATGACAATGAAGGGGAGCAATTCCCAGCACAACAATATATATATTTTTTAGAGAGTGCATGTTGATTTTTCACTATTCACACTTCTAAACATGTCTCAGACAAACTTCACAGACTACGATATTGCCGCTGCACTAGCCCCGATCAACCAGGTACGGAGAATGGACAGCCTCAGCCTTACTCCTCACCACTCCCGACTCCTGGAACACAGAACAAAGTCAACACAAAGCAAAAACAAAACAACAACAGCAACACCTCTCACACAACCCCCCCCCACTGACTACAGTCGTGACAACGCGTCGGCCAACACATTGTCCTTGCCCTTGACATGCACCACCTCCACATCAAAGGCTTGCAGAAAGAGGCTCCAGCGCATCAGCCGCTGGTTCGAATTCTGCATCCTACCTATAAAGACCAATGGGTTGTGGTCCGTGTAAATTTTAATAGGTGATTGAGAGGAGCCAACATACACCTCAAAATGGGAGAGGGCCAGAATCAAGGCCAATGCCTCCTTCTCGATGGTTGAATAACGCCTCTGGTGTATATTAAACTTCCTGGAGAAGTACGACACCGGGTGCTCAATACCTCCGTCATCGTCCTGCAGAAGCACTGCGCCAGCGCCCAACTCGCTAGCATCCACCGCCAGTTTAAAAGGCCTCGTGAACACAGGCGCCGCAAGGACAGGGGCACTGACCAGAATGGACTTCAACTGTTGAAACGCGAAGGAACACCTAGGCGTCCACTGAAACGGGATCTTCGGGCTCAACAGATCTGTAAGGGGAGAGGCTACCGCCGAAAAGTTCCTACAAAACCCCCTATAATACCCCGTCATCCCCAGAAAGCACCGGAGATCCCGACGTGTAGCTGGCTCTGGGAAACCAAGTATAGCCTCCACCTTAGAATGGACAGGGCGGACCTCCCCCCGCCCCACTACCTTGCCAAGATAGGTGACGGTCGCCCTGCCAAACTCGCACTTGGCCAGATTCAGTGTCAAGTTCGCCCCAACAAGCGTCCAAACACCTCCCGCAAACTAGCTATGTGCCCCTCCCAATCGTCAGAGTAAATGACGAGGTCGTCGAGGTAGGCCGCACAACAAGCCACTCCCGACAGCACCTGGTTGACCAACCTCTGGAAGGTCGCAGGCGCGTTGCGCATCCCAAACGGCATCACCGTGTATTGCAGGAAACTGTCAGGTGTCACGAATGCAGAAATCAGTTTAGCCCGGTTCGTAAGTGGCACCTGCCATTACCCTTTAAGCAAATCCAACTTAGTTACAAAAGACGCGCCCCCCACCCTGTCAACACAGTCCTCCATCCTGGGCAACGGGAAACTATCTGGTCTAGTCACATTATTTACCCGACGAAAATCAGTGCAAAATCTATCAGTTTTATCAGATTTATCCACCAACAAGCACGGCGAGCTCCACGGGCTGAAGCTGGGCTCCGCGATGCCATTAGCGAGCATATATTCCACCTCTTTTTGCAACCGTGCGCGTTTGTGTGGATTCACGCGATACGCGTGCTGTTTAATGGGCACTGCCTCCCCCACATCAATGTCATGATACAAGACACTCGTGCGCGAAGGGATATCCGAGAAAAGTTCGCTGTGAGTCCCAACCAGGCCCCTGATATCCGCCTGCTGTAGCTCTGACAAATGGCCCAGCCGACAGCCAAGAGTGACCACAGACTCCGTGTTTGTAAGACGGCCCTCCACCACCGCTTTAGACGGGATAATTACGTCATCCTCCAGCCTACCAACGCCGCCTGCAAGAAAGAGACTGTCATTATCCATATCGACACTAGATGGGGCCAACACACAAGCCGACACCGGCGTAGCGGCCACCACCGTGTTGGCCACCGGCCCCCTTGTATGAAACGGCTTGATCATATTAATATGACACAGGCGGGTCTTCCGCCCACGATCCGGCGTCTCAATAAGGTAATTCAGCTCCCCTACCTTTTCCCTAACCCGATACGGTCCACTAAACCGAGCCTGTAGACTGGACCCTGTCACCGGAAGTAGCACCAAGACCCTCTCCCCTGGCACAAACGACCTATCCCGAGCCTTCCTATCATACCACCCCTTCATCCGTTTTTGTGTGTCAATCAGATTTATTCTCGCCAGATCACATGCCCTCTTCAGCTTTTCCCTAAAGCCACAGACATAGTCCAATAGATTTTTCGGCTCACTCTCCCCCAACCACTTCTCCCTCAGTAACCTGAGCGGCCCCCTCACAGAGTGTGCAAACACCAACTCCGCAGGGCTGAAGCCCAAAGATTCCTGTACCACTTCCCTTGCGGCAAACAACATCAAATGAACCCCCTCATCCCAATCATCCTCTGTATCACGACAGAACGCCCGAAGCATAGTCTTCAACGTGGAGTGGAATCTTTCTAACGCCCCCTGTGACTCCGGGTGATATGGGCTAGAGAAGCTATGTGATATATCCAGCTGTTTCAAAACTTGTGAGAAGATACGAGACAAGAAATTCGTGCCTTGATCGGATTGGACGACGCGAGGTAAACCGAACACAGAAAAAAACCTCACCAAAGCCTGTGACACCGTCTTGGCCGTTATCCGTTTCAACGGAATCGCTTCAGGGAAACGTGTGTTGGCACACATAATGGTCAAAAGAAAACTATTACCTGCCTTTGTTCTAGGGAGCGGTCCCACACAGTCAATAATAACCTTCTCAAAGGGTTCCCCCACTGCCGGGATAGGATAGAGCGGCGCCCGTGGAATGATGTCGTTGGGTTTCCCCACTATTTGACACGTAGAACACCCCCTGCAGTGCTGTGCCACATCCCGTTTTAACCCTGGCCAAAAAAAATTGCGCAGCACCCTATCGAACGTCTTGTTGACCCCCAAATGCCCTGCGAGCCTATGATCGTGAGCCAAACAAAGGATGTCATGACAGTACTTGAGCGGAACCACAACCTGCGTCACCACATTCCAATCATTCCCCAATGACGCATCCAGATCAGGGGACCATTTACGCAGCAACACCCCGTCTCCCAGGACATAACAGCTTTTAAGACCCTTACTCTCTTTTTCCCCCACAGCGGACACAAAAAGCCCCGACAGACTTGAATCCCTACCCTGTTCTGCGATAAGTTCCTCACGAGCGAAAGAGAACTCAGCCGTGCTACTGGCAACTTCAGCCGAGGAAGTAGTGTTCAGGAACGAACCGGCTGACACAGAAGAAACAGCGTCATCCGACTCAAGTTGGTCAACTGTAGGGGCAGGCTGCGACAATAACAACGAGCCAGGCTGCCCCTGGAGTGCCCCCTCCCTCTCAGACTCGTCGCCGTCAGCCGTTACTACTGTATCAAACAAGTCCACCTCGCCCTCCTCCTCGGCCCGAGCTCTAACAACCATGGCTCGCGTCACCGCACATGAAGAGAACACCCTCGGATACGCCTCTGCCAGGATGTCTACCGCCCCAGACTGGGCTGGCACACAGGTCACGTCTGCCTTCACGAGGACCTTACCCCCTGCCAAATCGTTCCCAAGGATTAGTGACACCCCCGCAACGGGGAAGCAACTTTCTACCCCAATGACGACCGGGCCCGACACCAATTCAGATGTCAAGTGGACGATGTGAAGCGGGACCTTCATCACATGCATCCCAAAAGACCTAACTGTTATCCCCGCATCCACCTCCGAACTACTGTCGAAAGGCAACACATCCCCCCGAATAAATGACTGGGATGCAGCCGTGTCCCTTAATATGGTCACAGGAACCCTCACCCCATTGCTAGATAAGGATACAAACCCCCCGCTGATAAACGGTAGGTAAGCTTTAATATCCTCACCCCTTTTGTCATACTCGACCGATATGCGTGTGGGTGCCATCACCAACGAAATCTGCTTACTGGGACGGGTAAGGGCAAAACAATTTTCTTTTATATGACCACGTTTTCCACAGTTAAAGCAATCGCGTGTCTCAGACCTCGCGCCCCGCTCCATCGCCTCGCCCCCACTGCTACCACCCGTGCCCACAGTCTTGTCGCCGAAACCCCACCTCGGCTTACTCTCCATATTGCGTACAGGGTAACTTGGCGTAAAGAGTGTCTTGTGCGTCAGCACAAACTCGTCCGCCAGGCTCGCAGCCACCGAACACTCAGTCACCCTATGCTCGTTCATGTACATAGCAACATTTTCGGACAGACAATATGACTTGAATTCCTCAAGGAGCACGAGCTCTCGCATCTTAACCAGGGTGTCGACCTTCTCCGACGCACACCACCGGTCAAACAACAGCTCTTTCTCATAAGCAAACTCCACATACGTCTGCGAGCTGCCCTTCCTCAGAGCCCTGAACCGCTGCCTGTACGCCTCAGGCACCAGCTCATACGCCCTGAGAATCGCAGCTTTTACCGCCTCGTAGTCTTGGGTATTCGGGCACAGGGATGCATATACATGCTGGGCTTTTCCCGTAAGGACACTCTGGAGCAGCAAGGTCCAGTATTCGGCCGGGCCATCTCAGTGTCGTGGCCACAGTTTCAAACATGGAAAAATATTTATCCACATCTTTCTCCAGAAACTGCGGCACGAGACGGAGATATTTTGCCACATCGAACCTATCCTCAATGTGTGGGCGCACCTCTGGCCCAAGCCTCCTGAGTTCGAGTGTGTGTACGCGATTGCGCTCCGCCTCAGCTTGGTCACGGTCCACACGCTCCAACTCGCGCGCATGCACACGCGCCGCCTCTGCCTGCTTCAGCTGTTCAAACTTAAACTCCAACTCCAACTTACGCAGCCCCAGAGAGCCATCAGAGACTTGGTCTACCTCCTCCTCGGTATCGTCATGCACCACCTCTTGGGTGGTCAGAGCCTCTACCAATATCCCCCGCTGCTGGGCTTTCCTACCCGGGACCAGCTTAACCCCATAATGGTCCGCTATTCCCGCCAGCTCATCCTTCGTGCACACGCCTAACAACCCCACTAACGGCCTGCGCACAAAGTCTGCCACTGTCACTGGCATTTCTGAACCGGGCAGAAACAGGGAAGGAGAAAACGAGGGATACCCACAAACACAACCACCATATAACAAAACAAACGAAAACAATCAACCCCTAACTAACCACAACAAACAAAAGAAAAACGGCTTCACCCTAGCGTCTGTATAGCCCTGGTCCCTACCTACTTCGGCCACCGCTCCACTACCAACCCTGGTACTGTATGTACGATATCTAAACAAGCGCTGGCACGACCGCCTAATGCCTCCACACCTAGAGGTATTCGCAAATCAACCACTGTCATGTGTCACAAAAAAAAAAAACCCATCCCCAAACGCTCTCAACCCTCACTATAGTACCCCTATATAAGTAACTACTACACACACGCCGGCCTAGGAGGAGCCTGACAGGGTCCTTCTAATACCCCGACCGCATGTGGTGTGTCCCCAGGCGATGGAAGGTACCATATATAAAATGGTCCAACTGCCCTAGCTGGTTGAGAACGCTCCCTATTGGAGAAGTATTTGCCAAGGGGGTCTAAAACATGGGTCACACACACGACAATGCCAACCATACCTCACAGTGTGGATCCAGCCCAGCGGCCATCACCAATGCTTGCTCCTAGTCGTTTGGCCGAGCCCCCATATTACGTAACCATTGACTACAGGAAGGCTCGTTAACTTGTCAATGTTACACAATAAGGAGACGGCAGCCAAAGTATCTAAATAAAGAATATTTTAATTAATAGTTACCATGGTTTTCGTAACTGAAATGAACCTCAAATAATAGACAGACAAACACAGGGCTATACAGACAGGATCAGCACCAGACGGAAGGGATGACAGACTACTTATACACAAGGGAATGACGAGACAACACACACCTGGGATAATGGTAATTGGGTACACCTGGGGGGAAAACAATAGGGACTACACACCATGACAAAGGACTACATCTAGACATGACACATCACACTAGGAACGCCTGATCAGGGCACATGACACACATAACAGTATGTAACTGAGAGAGTAACACAGAGAGTATGTAACTGAGAGAGTAACAGAGAGAGTAACAGAGAGTATGTAACTGAGAGAGTAACAGAGAGTATGTAACTGAGAGAGTAACACAGAGTATGTAATTGAGAGAGTAACACAGAGTATGTAACAGAGAGTAACAAAGAGTATGTAACTGAGAGAGTAACAGAGATTATGTAACTGAGAGAGTAACAGAGCTGCAGTATGTAACTGAGAGAGTAACAGAGAGTATGCAACTGAGAGAGTAACACAGAGAATGCAACTGAGAGAGTAACACAGAGATTATGTAACTGAGAGAGTAACAGAGCTGCAGTATGTAACTGAGAGAGTAACAGATAGTATGTAACTGAGAGAGTAACAGAGAATATGTAACTGAGAGAGTAACAGAGAGTATGTAACTGAGAGAGTAACAGAGATAATGTAACTGAGATAGTACCAGAGAATATGTAACTGAGAGAGTAACAGAGAGTATGTAACTGAGAGAGTAACATAGCTGCAGTATGTAACTGAGAGAGTAACAGAGAGTATGTAACTGAAAGAGTACCAGAGAATATGTAACTGAGAGAGTAACAGAGAGTATGTAACTGAGAGAGTAACAGAGAGAATGTAACTGAGAGAGTAACAGATAGTATGTAACTGAGAGAGTAACAGAGAGTATGTAACTGAGAGAGTAACAGAGCGAATGTAACTGAGAGAGTACCAGAGAATATGTAACTGAGAGAGTAACAGAGAGTATGTAACTGAGAGAGTAACAGAGCTGCAGTATGTAACTGAGAAAGTAACATAGAGTATGTAACTGAGAGAGTACCAGAGAATATGTAACTGAGAGAGTAACAGAGAGTATGTAACTGAGAGAGTAATAGAGAGAATGTAACTGAGAGAGTAACAGAGAATATGTAACTGAGAGAGTAACAGAGATAATGTAACTGAGAGAGTAACAGAGAGAATGTAACTGAGAGAGTAACAGAGAGAATGTAACTGAGAGAGTAACAGAGCTGCAGTATGTAACTGAGAGAGTAACAGAGAGTATGTAACTGAGAGAGTAACAGAGAGAATGTAACTGAGAGTGAATGAATGAATGAATGAAAACTTTATTAACAGATTGCAGAATGGGTACAGTGCAGTACAGCTCAATACATACAATTGTTAAGGGGATGCAGACCAGAGAAAGACTTTCGTCTTGTTTACACCAGGGTCCCCCATTTCCAATTCATCGTAACATATATGACATACATGACATACAGATAGACAGTACTGCTACATCTATACATTTATGACATACCAGATTTGCAATTACAGTACTGTATTTGTGATACAAAAAGAGTCCAGAAAGAAAAGAGTATATACATTAGGCGTAGAAACTGTACATTGGATTGGGTAGGTGGGGGTGGGACTGTACATTGGAGGTGGTTGGGGGGGGGGGGGGGGGGTAGGAGTGGGGGGGGGGGGGGTTGGGTAGGAGGGGTGGGTGGGGACTGTACATTGGAGGTGGTTGGGTGGGTGGGGGGGGGGGGTGGGTAGGAGGGGTGGGTGGGGGACACTGTACAACTGTACAAACAACACTGTACATTGGATTATTGACAAGACCATACTTGGTAATTTACTGTACATTGGAGGGGGTTGTGTTCAGACATTTACAGGGGCCAGTTTCGAGTTGCAGTCTCCCTTAGGTGTTTTTTGAGAGTGTTTTTGAAAGTGGGTAGTGATTCATATTCCTTTACAGCTTTGGGTAGGGCGTTCCACATTGATGTGGCATAATTGCGAAACGTGTTTAGTCCCTTGTTTGAGCCGAATCTGGGTTTAACATGATTTGTGGAGCTCCCTCTGGTGTTGTGATCGTGGTATTCACTGACCTTTGGGAAGTATTTAGTCATGTACATGGGTACCTTGGTCGTGTAGTGTATCTTGTAGACCAGGCCCATTGCAAGTTGCTGTACTCTGTCGTCTACTCTAAGCCATCCTAGGTTGTCAAAGTGGGCAGGGGTGAGGTGGGTTCTAGGAGTAAGGTCAAGCAGTAGTCTGACCAGTTTGTTTTGAGATGTTTGTAATTTTGTTTTTAGCGCCTTTGAGGTGCTTTGGTACCATGAGGTGCAAGCATAGTCGTAGTACCCTTGAATGAGTGCTCCTGCTAGAGTCTTCAGGGTATTCTTGTTTACCAGTGAGGAGATCCGGTACAAGAAACGAGTTCGTTGGTTGACTTTTTTTATTACATTGGATGCCATTTTGTCACAGGAAAGATTTGCCTCTAGGATGGAACCCAGGTAGGTAATATCTTCTTTCCTTGTGACAATATTGTCACCCACTGTAACTGAGAAGCCGTCGGTCTTGCTGAGTTTGTTATTTGAACCGAAGAGAATGGACTCTGTTTTGCCCATGTGTAATGATAGTTTGTTATCAGCGAGCCATATGCAGATTTTGCTTAGTTCTGAGCTGAGGGTTTTTTCAACCTGTAATTTGTTCTTGTCAGAGACCAGCAGGGCTGAGTCGTCCGCAAACAGGAACAAGTTGCAGTCACAAGCTGACGACATGTCATTTGCATAAATTAGGAACAGTAGCGGACCTAGTATGCTTCCTTGTGGAACACCACAGTTTACTGTGAGGGGGGGGGGATAGGGTACCGTTTACCTCCACCATCTGCTCTCTCCCCTCCAGGTAGGATTGCATCCAGCTCACTGATAGACTATCAAAACCAATTGCTTTTAGCTTGTCAATCAGAATGGTGTGATTGACAGTGTCGAAGGCCTTTTGTAGGTCCAGCATGACCATGCCGCAGTATTTGCCCGCGTCCACCTCTTGTTTGATGTGGTCGTTTAAATAGAGAAGGCATGTGTCAGTGGAGTGGGATGTTCTGAAGCCAGATTGGAATTCGTAGATTAGATTTTTTTCCGCAAGGTATTTTTCGACCTGTTCGTATACAATTTTTTCCATGACTTTCGAGATGGAGGTAAGGATAGAAACAGGGCGGTAGTTGCCTGGGTCTAATTTACTGCCTTTTTTGTGCAGAGGGGTCACTCTCGCAATTTTGAAGTCCTTGGGGACGTGTCCCTGTTTTATAGAGAGGTTTATTATGTGTGTGATGACTGGGGTGATGGCGGCTGCTGAGTCTCTGAGGAATTTGGAGGGGATGTTGTCATGGCCTGTGGCCTTGTTAGGTTGGAGGGCGCTCAGTTTTTTGAGTACCTCATCTGTTGTTACCATTTCCAGTTTGAAGTCATCTTTGTGGACCCCTAGGTTTTTGTAGTAAGCTACTATGTGTTCTACCCCATAATGCCCTGAGTGGGAGGGTAGTTTGTTTACCAGTGTTGTGGCTATGTTTGTGAAGAAACTATTTAAGTAATTGGCTACATCCAGCTTTTCTGTGATGAGCGTGTTGTCCGTCTTTATGTTTATGTTTGAGAATCTGGTTTTAAGTTTTTTACTGCAGCCTAGTTGGTTATTGAGTAATTTCCAAAGTTCACGCGGTTTGTTTTTGTTTTCCTCGGTTTTGTCATTGATGAATTTTTTCTTTGCTGTTTTGATCATGGAGTTTACATCATTTCTTAGTCTGTTTCTTTCCAGTTTGAGTTCCGTCACGTGGGCTTGGAGTTCACTGCTCGTGCTTATGTTAAGCTTTGACTGACTTTTACGAAACTCAGAGCATTTTTTGTCTCTGGTTTTCATAGCGGTCAGTATTTCAGCGTGCATCCACGGCTCAGCGCGATTTTTTACCCGAGTAACAGAGAGTATGTAACTGAGAGAGTACCAGAGAATATGTAACTGAGAGAGTAACAGAGAGTATGTAACTGAGAGAGTAACAGAGAGAATGTAACTGAGAGAGTAACAGAGAGTATGTAACTGAGAGAGTAACAGAGGGTATTTAACTGAGAGAGTAACAGAGAGTATGTAACTGAGAGAGTAACAGAGAGAATGTAACTGAGAGAGTAACAGATAGTATGTAACTGAGAGAGTAACAGAGAGTATGTAACTGAGAGAGTAACAGAGCGAATGTAACTGAGAGAGTACCAGAGAATATGTAACTGAGAGAGTAACAGAGAGTATGTAACTGAGAGAGTAACAGAGCTGCAGTATGTAACTGAGAAAGTAACATAGAGTATGTAACTGAGAGAGTACCAGAGAATATGTAACTGAGAGAGTAACAGAGAGTATGTAACTGAGAGAGTAATAGAGAGAATGTAACTGAGAGAGTAACAGAGAATATGTAACTGAGAGAGTAACAGAGATAATGTAACTGAGAGAGTAACAGAGAGAATGTAACTGAGAGAGTAACAGAGAGAATGTAACTGAGAGAGTAACAGAGCTGCAGTATGTAACTGAGAGAGTAACAGAGAGTATGTAACTGAGAGAGTAACAGAGAGAATGTAACTGAGAGTGAATGAATGAATGAATGAAAACTTTATTAACAGATTGCAGAATGGGTACAGTGCAGTACAGCTCAATACATACAATTGTTAAGGGGATGCAGACCAGAGAAAGACTTTCGTCTTGTTTACACCAGGGTCCCCCATTTCCAATTCATCGTAACATATATGACATACATGACATACAGATAGACAGTACTGCTACATCTATACATTTATGACATACCAGATTTGCAATTACAGTACTGTATTTGTGATACAAAAAGAGTCCAGAAAGAAAAGAGTATATACATTAGGCGTAGAAACTGTACATTGGATTGGGTAGGTGGGGGTGGGACTGTACATTGGAGGTGGTTGGGGGGGGGGGGGGGGGGTAGGAGTGGGGGGGGGGGGGGGTTGGGTAGGAGGGGTGGGTGGGGACTGTACATTGGAGGTGGTTGGGTGGGTGGGGGGGGGGGGTGGGTAGGAGGGGTGGGTGGGGGACACTGTACAACTGTACAAACAACACTGTACATTGGATTATTGACAAGACCATACTTGGTAATTTACTGTACATTGGAGGGGGTTGTGTTCAGACATTTACAGGGGCCAGTTTCGAGTTGCAGTCTCCCTTAGGTGTTTTTTGAGAGTGTTTTTGAAAGTGGGTAGTGATTCATATTCCTTTACAGCTTTGGGTAGGGCGTTCCACATTGATGTGGCATAATTGCGAAACGTGTTTAGTCCCTTGTTTGAGCCGAATCTGGGTTTAACATGATTTGTGGAGCTCCCTCTGGTGTTGTGATCGTGGTATTCACTGACCTTTGGGAAGTATTTAGTCATGTACATGGGTACCTTGGTCGTGTAGTGTATCTTGTAGACCAGGCCCATTGCAAGTTGCTGTACTCTGTCGTCTACTCTAAGCCATCCTAGGTTGTCAAAGTGGGCAGGGGTGAGGTGGGTTCTAGGAGTAAGGTCAAGCAGTAGTCTGACCAGTTTGTTTTGAGATGTTTGTAATTTTGTTTTTAGCGCCTTTGAGGTGCTTTGGTACCATGAGGTGCAAGCATAGTCGTAGTACCCTTGAATGAGTGCTCCTGCTAGAGTCTTCAGGGTATTCTTGTTTACCAGTGAGGAGATCCGGTACAAGAAACGAGTTCGTTGGTTGACTTTTTTTATTACATTGGATGCCATTTTGTCACAGGAAAGATTTGCCTCTAGGATGGAACCCAGGTAGGTAATATCTTCTTTCCTTGTGACAATATTGTCACCCACTGTAACTGAGAAGCCGTCGGTCTTGCTGAGTTTGTTATTTGAACCGAAGAGAATGGACTCTGTTTTGCCCATGTGTAATGATAGTTTGTTATCAGCGAGCCATATGCAGATTTTGCTTAGTTCTGAGCTGAGGGTTTTTTCAACCTGTAATTTGTTCTTGTCAGAGACCAGCAGGGCTGAGTCGTCCGCAAACAGGAACAAGTTGCAGTCACAAGCTGACGACATGTCATTTGCATAAATTAGGAACAGTAGCGGACCTAGTATGCTTCCTTGTGGAACACCACAGTTTACTGTGAGGGGGGGGGGATAGGGTACCGTTTACCTCCACCATCTGCTCTCTCCCCTCCAGGTAGGATTGCATCCAGCTCACTGATAGACTATCAAAACCAATTGCTTTTAGCTTGTCAATCAGAATGGTGTGATTGACAGTGTCGAAGGCCTTTTGTAGGTCCAGCATGACCATGCCGCAGTATTTGCCCGCGTCCACCTCTTGTTTGATGTGGTCGTTTAAATAGAGAAGGCATGTGTCAGTGGAGTGGGATGTTCTGAAGCCAGATTGGAATTCGTAGATTAGATTTTTTTCCGCAAGGTATTTTTCGACCTGTTCGTATACAATTTTTTCCATGACTTTCGAGATGGAGGTAAGGATAGAAACAGGGCGGTAGTTGCCTGGGTCTAATTTACTGCCTTTTTTGTGCAGAGGGGTCACTCTCGCAATTTTGAAGTCCTTGGGGACGTGTCCCTGTTTTATAGAGAGGTTTATTATGTGTGTGATGACTGGGGTGATGGCGGCTGCTGAGTCTCTGAGGAATTTGGAGGGGATGTTGTCATGGCCTGTGGCCTTGTTAGGTTGGAGGGCGCTCAGTTTTTTGAGTACCTCATCTGTTGTTACCATTTCCAGTTTGAAGTCATCTTTGTGGACCCCTAGGTTTTTGTAGTAAGCTACTATGTGTTCTACCCCATAATGCCCTGAGTGGGAGGGTAGTTTGTTTACCAGTGTTGTGGCTATGTTTGTGAAGAAACTATTTAAGTAATTGGCTACATCCAGCTTTTCTGTGATGAGCGTGTTGTCCGTCTTTATGTTTATGTTTGAGAATCTGGTTTTAAGTTTTTTACTGCAGCCTAGTTGGTTATTGAGTAATTTCCAAAGTTCACGCGGTTTGTTTTTGTTTTCCTCGGTTTTGTCATTGATGAATTTTTTCTTTGCTGTTTTGATCATGGAGTTTACATCATTTCTTAGTCTGTTTCTTTCCAGTTTGAGTTCCGTCACGTGGGCTTGGAGTTCACTGCTCGTGCTTATGTTAAGCTTTGACTGACTTTTACGAAACTCAGAGCATTTTTTGTCTCTGGTTTTCATAGCGGTCAGTATTTCAGCGTGCATCCACGGCTCAGCGCGATTTTTTACCCGAGTAACAGAGAGTATGTAACTGAGAGAGTACCAGAGAATATGTAACTGAGAGAGTAACAGAGAGTATGTAACTGAGAGAGTAACAGAGAGAATGTAACTGAGAGAGTAACAGAGAGTATGTAACTGAGAGAGTAACAGAGGGTATTTAACTGAGAGAGTAACAGAGAGTATGTAACTGAGAGAGTAACAGAGAGTATGTAACTGAGAGAGTAACAGAGAGAATGTAACTGAGAGAGTAACAGAGAGAATGTAACTGAGAGAGTAACATATAGAAACCTGCCCGCGGTTCCCCACCCAGTCCATGGCTGACGAATGCAGTGAGAGAACAAAGACAGGTCCTGAGAGCGGCTGAGAGGAAGTATAGAAAATCACGCCTCACTGCTGACATCGACACATATCACAACATCTTGTTAACATTCTCCAAAACCATTACTAATGCCAAAGCTTCTTTCTTTCACCATAGGATCGAGGCCTCTGCCAAGAATCTTCGCAAACTGCATGCTACCATGTCCTCCCTCCTCACTCCCCCCCCACCCCCTCCTCCCTCATCTTTATCTGCCGAAGACTTTGCGATCTTCTTTGAGGAAAAAGTGGAGAACATCCGCAGCTCCTTCTCCCAACCCCCACCCATTCCAAACGCTGAATCGAGAACCTCATCCTTCACTCTGTCATCTTTCTCTCCCATTACAGAAGCCGAGACCCTGACACTGGTAACGTCGAACCGTCCGACTACATGCCAGCTGGACCAGCTACCCTCCCCACTCCTCCAGACCATAGCACCGGACATCCTCCCATTCCTAACTGCAACCATCAACTCCTCACTCAACTCGGGGGTGGTCCCCACCTCCCTAAAACAAGCCAGAGTCACGCCCCTCATAAAAAAACCAACCCTGAACCCCACCGTCATAGCCAACTATCGTCCTGTCTCTCTTCTCTCCTTTCTTTCTAAAACACTTGAACGTGCTGTATCCAACCAACTTACTGCTTATCTCTTACAGAATGACCTCCTAGACCCCAATCAGTATGGCTTCCGGACTGGCCACTCCACAGAAACGGCCCACATTGCGGTCACAGAGGCACTTCACTTAGCAAAAGCGAAAGGCCTCTCCTCTGTCCTGATTCTCCTAGATCTATCTGCAGCCTTCGACACAGTCAACCATCAGATCCTCCTCGCGGCCCTCGCAGGAATGGGAGTGGCTGGATCTGCGCTGACATGGCTGACATCATACCTCAACGACCGCTCCTACCAAGTGTCATGGAGAGGGACTCTGTCGGCCACCCGCCCCCTCCGGACGGGTGTCCCCCAGGGCTCGGTCCTAGGACCCCTTCTCTTCTCCCTCTACACTAAATCACTGGGTAACATTATCACGTCTCATGGCTTCTCATATCATTGTTATGCCGATGATACTCAACTCTTCCTCTCCTTCCCTCCCTCAGATATCCACGTCTCTGAGCGGATCTCGGCCTGTCTGTCCGACATCTCCGCCTGGATGACGACCAACCACCTCAAACTGAACCTAAGCAAAACAGAATTGCTCCACCTGCCGGCCAAATCCTCCCCCCTGACCGACCTCTCCATCACAGTCGAGAATGCAGCTGTGACCGCGTCCCCGACCGCCAAGAACCTTGGTGTTGTCCTCGACGACCAGTTGAACTTCTCTGCTCACATCGCAGCGACAACCAGAACCTGCAGATTCCTCCTGAGCAACGTCAGAAGGATACGCCCCTTCCAAAAGAAGCCACCCAACTCCTCGTCCAATCAACAGTCATCTCCCGCCTCGACTACTGCAACGCACTGCTAGCTGGCCTCCCGGCCACTGCCACCAAGCCTCTTCAACTCATTCAAAACGCAGCGGCCCGCCTGATATCAAACCTACCGAAGTCGGCCCATGTCACCCCACTTCTTAGGGACCTGCACAGGCTCCCCATTGCTGCACGTATCCGCTTCAAGGCCCTCGACCTAGCATACCGTGTGGCAAAGGGAACCGCTCCCGCCTACCTCCGGTCAATGGTCTCTAACTACACACCCTCAAGACCCCTACGCTCTGCATCTTCTGGCCGCCTCAGACCTACTCCTATCCAAGCTCCAGGAGGGTCATCAAAGAGAAGCCGCCTATTCTCAGTCCTTGCCCCACAATGGTGGAATGAACTACCCATCCCAGTTAGGACAGCCGAATCCCGTCCAATCTTTCGCCGTCGACTAAAGACTCACTTCTTCAACCACTATCTGAAATGATAAAAAAAAAAAAAAAAAAAAAAAATCGAACCCTGACTAACCTTACTGTCATGCACTTGTCCTAATAAACTAACCTACACTGTAACACGCAACACTTGATGAACATTGTTACTCAGCTGATAGAGTTGTACCCTTCTTGCTGTCTTGTCGTACAGAACTTGTAAGTCGCTTTGGATAAAAGCGTCAGCTAAATGACTAAATGTAAATGTAAATGTAGAATGTAACTGAGAGAGTAACACAGAGAGTATGTAACTGAGAGAGTAACAGAGAGTATGTAACTGAGAGAGTAACAGAGCTGCAGTATGTAACTGAGAGAGTAACAGAGATAATGTAACTTAGAGAGTAACACAGATAGTATGTAACTGAGAGAGTAACAGAGAGTATGTAACTGAGAGAGTAACATAGAGTATGTAACTGAGAGAGTAACAGAGAGTATGTAACTGAGAGAGTAACAGAGAGAATGTAACTGAGAGAGTAACAGAGAGTATGTAACTGAGAGAGTACCAGATAATATGTAACTGAGAGAGTAACAGAGAGTATGTAACTGAGAGAGTAACAGAGAGAATGTAACTGAGAGAGTAACAGAGAGTATGTAACTGAGAGAGTAGCAGAGCCGCAGAAACCGGAACACTATTCTACAAACGTGTCTATCGGCAGAGCAGCAGAGCCGCAGAAACCGGAACACTATTTTGCAAACGTATAATGTGAAATATATAAGCATGTAAGCAAAACTAGATTTTAGGTCTGTGATTAAAAAGGGCCTTGCAGGAAGGGGGGCCTTGCAAAAAATAAAAATAAAAAAAATAAATAAAAAAATAATAATAAAAAATAATAAAATAATTATAATAATAATATATATATATATATATATTTTTTTTTTGCAGGGCCCCCCTTCCCGCGAGGCCCTGTGCGACCGCACTGCTCGCACACCCCCTGAGGCGGCCCTGACAAGACATATAGTGAAATGAAGGTGGCATTTACCGGGGCCAGTTTCTAATTGCAGCCTCCCGTAGGTGCTCTTTGAGAGCGGTTTTGAAGGAGGGTAGGGATTCACATTATTTTACGGCTGTGGGTAGGGCGT
This sequence comes from Notolepis coatsorum, assembly GCF_963971535.1. Classification (NCBI taxonomy): domain Eukaryota; kingdom Metazoa; phylum Chordata; class Actinopteri; order Aulopiformes; family Paralepididae; genus Notolepis; species Notolepis coatsorum. Next base: position 36,725,178 of record NC_140173.1, on the reverse strand, counting down.
TCCACATTATTGTGGCATAATTGCAAAATGTGTTTAGTCCCTTGTTTGTGCCGAATCTTGGTTGAACATGATTTGTGGAACTCCTTCTGGTGTTGTGGTCGTGGAATTCACTGACCTTTGGGAAGTATTACGACATGTACATGGGTATATTAGTGGTTTAGTGTATCTTGTAGACCAGGCCCATTGCAAGTTGCTGTACTCTGTCATCTACTCTAAGCCATCCTAGGTAGTCGAAGTCGGCAGGGGTGAGGTGGGTTCTAGGAGTAAGGTCAAGCAGTCGTCTCACCAGTTTGTTTTGTGATGTTTGTAGCCTTGTTTTTATCGCCTTTGAGGTGCTTTGGTACCATGAGGTGCAAGCATAGTCGTAGTACCCTTGAATGAGTGCTCCTGTTAGAGTCTTCAATATACAGTTTTTAAAGTGACATTTTCCTATGTTTTTAAAGTGACCTGTGGTGTGTTTGTGTGAGAGAGTGCACAATGTGTGGTGTGTGTGTGTGTGTGTGTGTGTGTGTGTGTGTGTGTGTGTGTGTGTGTGTGTGTGTGTGTATGTGTGTGTGTGTGTGTGTGTGTGTGTGTGTGTGTGTGTGTGTGTGTGTGTGTGTGTGTGTGTGTGTGTGTGTGTGTGTGTGTGTGTGTGTGTGTGTGTGTGTGTCTGTGTGTCTGTGTGTGCATAGACGCCTACGTAATGGAGCAGGCGATGCGGGTGCTCTACCAGTATTGAACTTGGGGGAGCAAACTTGTCTCTTTGCTCCCTCACTTTTTGATCATTGATATACCCCCCCCCCCCCCCAATATATAAATATTATCTAACCATAACTACGTAATTTCAATCAAATTAATAATACGCAATGACACTTAATAGCAAGTTTTTAAGTTTCCAAAGATTGTGTGACCCCCACTTTAATGGTTTGATCCAGTGCCCACGGGCCACGGTTCGTCGGCATGACGTATACGACATGTTGGGGGAGGCGGCTTTTTCGAAAGCCCTTGAAAAATTCAGGCTGGATATTGGATAACATTGTGAGGATTATTCTTCGGCGTTTACATCAAAATGGAGCAAATCATCACGTAAGTCGAACACTGTGACTGTATACTAAATGCGCAAACAGATTAAAACTGAATATTTCTCGTATGGTGAGCCTCGGCGCTGCACCGAGTGAATCCAGAGATACGGGATGGTGCGCAGGCGCTGTGATCACCCAACGGCGGAAATAATGCCGCTTTGAGCAGTTTATAAAGAAATATTAAAAATATTTATTAGCAACGCCGAGCTTTCAAACCATCCCGTATCTCTGTGCGAACCCCTCATGCAACTGTGAGCACCTTTTGTAATGTCTCTGTGATACTTGTATAACGAACGGTTCGGCCAGAACCAGTCCTTCATGATAAATCTAGGTTGGTTTCCCATTGAGGAGCAAGTGACTGTGGATTCACTCGGTGCTGAGCACAGTCACGAAAGGGGCTAGTATGGACCCTGATGTAAACAAGACAAACGTCTTTCTCTGGTCTGCATCCCCTTAACAATTGTGTGTATTGAGCCGTACTGTATTGTACCCATTCTGCAATCTGTTAAATAAAGTTTTCATTCATTCATTCATTCAGCCGCCGCGCTCACTGGGGCTATTGATAGCGTCAATTAGTTGTTGTTGTTGTCGTTGGTACTGCCGCTGCGGATGAGAACGAGGCCGGAGGGGCTTTGGGAGGATGGGAAAGTTATTATTATTATTATAATAGTAATTGGCTATCATACGTGCCTAGCTAGCGTTAGCTAAAAGAGCCCTCGCAGTGAAGTTATTATTATTATAGCTATCATACTGCAATATAAACTGAGTTTTATAGTGAAAAGAGCAGCTTTATTTTGGTCAAGATTGAAGGCTCTATATTGCAGGAAATTGCACATACAGGTGTTCATTAAATGTAAAGAAATCTGCCGTGGAGGGGGTCGTGCCGGACCCCCTCCAAACCACCCCTTGCAAAAAAAAAAAAAAAAAAAAAGTATAATTATTATTATTATTTTTTAATCTTGCACCCCCACTTTCAACTATAACTAGGCTGCCGTGTGTGTGTGTGTGTGTGTGTGTGTGTGTGTGTGTGTGTGTGTGTGTGTGTGTGTGTGTGTGTGTGTGTGTGTGTGTGTGTGTGTGTGTGTGTGTGTGTGTGTGTGTGTGTGCTTGTGTGTGTAGAGATCAGTGTTCAATGTTCTGATGGCCTGGGGGAAGAAGCTGAGCCTTACTCTCTCTGTTCTTGCTGCATGTATGCGGAGGTGCTTGCCTGACCTCAGCAGCTTGAACAGGCTATTGTTGGGGTGGTGAGGGTCCTTCATTATTCTGCAGGCTTTGGATTTGCACCTCCTATTGTATAAGTCCTGCAGGGTTGGTAGTGCAATACCCGTAGTACGCTCTGCTGAGCGCACCACTCTCTGTAGAGCCTTCCTGTCCTCGGCCATGCAGTTTCCAAACCAGTCAGTGATGTTCCCAGTCAGGATGTTCTCTACATCCCTGGAATAGAAGGAGTGGAGTATCTTCGCCGATACTCTGTACTTCCTTAATTGTCTCAGGTGATAGAGGCGCTGCTTTAACTTTTTTACCACAGTGTCTATGTGTGTTGTCCATGTCAGGTCCTCTTAAAACTGCTCATCCTGTCCACGATAGCCCCGTTTATCCACAGTGGCATGTGTGTCCCCTGCGGTGTTGTCCTAAAATCCACGATCAGCTCCTTGGTCTTACCAATGTTTAGGAGTAGGCTGTTATCCCGGCACCAGTCTCTCTTTAGTACGTTGATACCCAGCTAGTTCTCCATCAAGCTAACAGCTCCACCCCTACAGCACAGGGCCTCTGTCTGGCGGGTATCTGGGCTGATAACCTCCTCCATCACCCCCTGACACAGCAGAGCAGAGGCCTGCTGCATAGAGACACAGACAGAGACAGTCTATAGGAAGATAACGAAGGTTATGGATGATAACCCTAGGTATAGTAACACTGGTAAAGTGTTGCTTCACCTATTCTACTTTGACTTGGATCAACGTACTCCTAGCCTGGGGTAAGTTGAGCCAGAGGACCACTTTTGACTATTTTTACTTCTGTCTCTGCCTTGCCGAGAGGTCATTCTATGTGAAAACTGACTCATCTTACCTCACTCTCTCCTAGTGTGTAAGAGTGACTATTCCACCGGCGGCCAAGGTGGTCAAAAGCTCCATGTAACGGTGGAGTGGGGGTGGGGTGTTGGTCCTGGGGGATCCGGCGGTCTTGGGGGGGGGGGGGGGGGGGTTGTCCAATGTCTAATGTCTTTTTTGTTTGTGGTGTGTTTTTTTTTTATTTGGTATATTTGTATTTTGTATTTTTATTAGTTGACACTTTCAGCGCCACGCTTAGCGGTTATCTCTACCGCTAGATGGCCAGCTTGATAGTCGTTTCTGCTGTGTTTCACTATGTTTGCAAAGCTGTGTGTGTGTGTTCTGTATTATAGCTGTGGAGACAATGGTGTGGCTCATTTGACAGACACTAGTGCATCATGGAAAAAATTGTTTGTTTCAACACACTGTAGTTTGTAGTTTATTACACGCTAAACATCGCGCATTTCCAAGATAATCTTGTTTTTAATAGTAATAATAGTCTTTTTTCATAGATCGCGAGATAAAACGTGTTATGTGCAATAAGCCCGAATTGTTCTGGTTGATTCCCTGACCCCCCAAATACTCCCAAATCAAAGTTATATAACATCGTCGTTTTAATTAAAAACTGTGATCGTGTTTGCCGAGCATGTTTTACGTCCGGTGAAACACAGTTTCAGGTTCGGTAAAATAGACATAGAATATACCTTACCTTAGCCAGAAGCTATTACAAAAATAATAATTCCAAGTGATCACATTGCCATCGCGATTACCAGTATATATGTCTATACACGTTTCGATGGTAAAATACGCTTAGGCAGCGGAATTGAGGGGATCAATGTGAATCTCTGTTCAAGCAGGAGGAGGGGCCGCTACCAAAGGAAGACGTGTATCAACACCAAGCCATTCCAGTTCAGACACAGACGATACTGCCACCTGGTGATAGTCGATCGGCATTGCAATTCAAACATATACAAACGACCCAGGGACGGCTAGAATGATCACGATGATGATTTAGACTTAACCCGAGAAATCTCGGGTCTGGCGCAGAATGTGTTAAGTTTAGAACTGTATTTATAATTTTTTATTGTTTTGTCAATATTATTATTATTATTGTTGTTGCTGTTGATGTTGTGTTGTTTGTTAACACATTCGGCACAGACCCGAGATATCCCGGGTTAACTCGCCATGCCATGCGTTGTGCGCCAGACCCGAGATATCTCGGGTTTTGGTCGATATTTTTTATCATTATTCATCCACTGACCTCGGTGTTGCCATATAAAAGGATTCTGAGTTTGCCAAAGTGCAATACCGGCCGCATCCTGCTAGATGGCAGTGTCGCCTACCCTTTGAAACCTTATATCTCACGCTGTGTTACACTTAAATCCCTCCGGGTGCTAAATTTAGACGGAGCAGAGTAAATCGCTTCATCCGACCAAGTTGTGCCAAATTATGTCCGGGCCCAGATGGACAATACTGGAAATCGCGATCAGACAATTGGAATATTCTTTTTGGAATAACCCTGATCAAAGGGAAGGACTATCTGACATCAATTTCAGCTTGATCCAACAATGTTTTCACATTGATCCAGCTGATCAGCGTGTGTAGTGTTCAACACGAACGCCATTACTGGCCATCAAAGCATAACCCCCCCCCCCCTTTCATGCATTCATGATGAAACATAATACCTATTATATACATTTGATTTGGAAATAGTAGCGTGTCCAGGCAAGAAACGCCAACGCTTATAGTAGAATACACATAGCGCCCTATAACTCAGCTTTTCAGGAATTATCCCGGATCACTCCTAAACTATACTTATATTCACCACGGGATAACGTGTGAGCGTATGCATGAAAAAAGTATTTCTTTTTTGCATGTTTGACAGAAGAAAGTCACTGTCAAATAACCATAGTATTGTCTCCATGTGACAATCTGCCCCTCATGTCCATCCAAAGATTCCTTTTGAACTGTCCTCTACCCCCATCCAGTGGACATCTGCCTGTACTGTCGCTGCTTGTGTTTTCCCTTTCGTGTCTTGCCCTGTCTGTGATCATTAACCTGCGCTCTGTCGTGTTGTCATTCCCTGTGTATCTGTATCTGCTGTGTTCCCCTGTCTAGCCTAGCGTTATGTCTCCAGTGTGTCTGTGTGTATTGTTATTCAGTCCTGTCGTGTTTTAGTCTGTCTGTAGTCTCCCCAGCTGTCGCTCATTATAATTATGTTGTACATTTAGGTGTGCGTCTCCCTGCCTTCCGCGTTGCGTCATCCTGTTTCCCGTTATCCTGTCGTGAAGCTCCCGGTATCCTGTATCTCCTGTTTCTTCGCCGTGTAGCGTTTTTGCACCGTGCGCCTTTTCCAGCCAAGCTGTGTTTAGTTTGTCGTGTTTCTAGTGTTCCTCAGTTTATTGTCGTGTACCCTTGTTTGCTGCCTTTCCAATTAAAGCTTTTTTGTTCCACACCCTGTCGACTCCTGCCTCTCTCTACTCGCTCTCTGTCCTGCGTTTGGGTCCTACTCTCCACACTCCACCCCCAGACCGTAACACTCCATAGCTATAATATAGATATAGCTCTCCAAACATAGTGACGCACAGTGAAAATATGCTATGGAAACCTGGTACATTAGCCACAAGGACCAGGCTAATGGCTGGTGACCAATGTGTTAATGTGAAAATAAAACAGTTTTATAAAAAGAAAAGTGACTATTCCACCACTACTATCTCCTAAACTACAGGAGACAGTTGTAGAATTCTGGACATAATCATATCTAACCACAAACATCTTCTCAGAGGGAGGTAGGGTGACCAGATGCAAAAAGTCCAAAAGTGGGACAACAGTAAGATTTTGGTGGGACAAAGTGGGACAACAGTACGATTTTGGTGGGACAAAGTGGGACAGATAGATAATGTAAAAATTTGTATTAGAATAACTGCCATGGTCTTCACTGAATAGATTTAAATCAAAGGTTAAAGGTTAAATCAAAATAAATACAAATTAAATACCACCTAACATCTGTTTTAAATATTCAAACGTCATCACTTGACAGGAATGTCTTGTGTTTGATATTCCCTGTTAACACAGAACTAGGGAAAACAGTGTAGTATAATACAAAAATAATAATACAAATAAATTGTGTTTCTATATTAGAATAACTGCCATGGTCTTCACCGAATAGATTTAAATCAAAGGTTAAAGGTTACCACAGTCGGCTGACCTGTATGAATGGGAGTGTTGTACTGTGTGATAGACACTTGTTATCTCAGCTGCAGTGACCTTGTCCGTCTGGCTATCATTGTTTGGTTTAAAAAGAAACGTATCCATAGATCTGGATGTTTCTTTTTGGTGAGCCACTTTCAAGTGAGACTCACGTCCACTTCAAGTTGTATTCTCCTCCATGCACAATTGAAAACGAACTATGACACAAAACACAGAAAGCCTGCTGCGGATTGCCTGCCATCTGCCTCACCCAGTCATGTGTCGTTTGCCAGTCTTGGTTGTAACTGCAGGTCCGTTTCTTTTTACTGCTTTCCATCTTGAACTAGTTCGCTTGTAATGTTGTTGTGTTTTTTTTGACCAATCAGATTTGCGATATGAGGTAGCGTCACGACTCAGTCTCAGTCACGTCACAAGCAGGCAAGCAGCACGCTAAAGTACTATAACCAATCAGAGCAATGTGTGTGGACAAGAGGCAGGTTGCTACGTTTACTGTCTGTAGGGAGGGGCTTTTAGACGCATGTTTATTTTGGCTTCGAAAAGAGGGACATCCTCTCAATATGAGGGACGTGGGACATTTGGTCAAATGGTGGGACAGTACAACCAAAAGGGGGACACCTGGTCACCCTAGAGGGAGGTCCCTGGGAAGAAAGTCTTCTAAAATGTGGGTTATCTGCTTAAAAAGGATAGTATTTAATCATGAGCACACCAATGCACTGTTTCTTTCTAGTATAAATCACAATTTAGTAGGAAGTAGTCTATATTTGAATTGACTAACACAGATTAGATTAGATTAAAATGTATTGTCATCATACAGCACAAGTACAATACAACCAAAGTGTGCAAATGTAACAGTATAGTGCAATAGGAATAATGTACAGGTGATTAAACTGGATATAAAATATATAAGTGATTACTACTGAGTGATCAGTAGTTTGAGTGCAAATCAGATGTATGTACAGTATTATAGTATTATTATGTACTATATTAGCTATAAACATCAGTCACGGCTAGCGGTATAACCAGTATGAGTAGGTAAGGGATAATGTACAGATATAGATATATATAGTATCTACAGGTATGTAAAAAGGATTATATGCAGGTATATACAGACAGATGTGGATACAAAAAAATATATATATATATAAATATATGTATACAGTATATACAGCATTATTGTACATTCAATTCAATTCAAACCTTTATTTATTTTCGAAAATGACAATTGAGGTCACCCTCATTTTCAATGACATTGTGACTTACAGACATTTCAATGCATAATTTTTTTTATAATTTAATAAATAATAACAACTCTATCTATATAGCACCCTTCACACATGGACCGCAGCCAAGACAATAAAAGTAGTGCAACATAGAATGTGCAGATATAAGAATAGGCAGGGCCGCCTGGGAGAAATGCGAGGCCCTGTGCGAGATTTAACGCGAGCCCCCCCCCCCCCCCCCCCCCCCCGCCCAAAAGGTTAAAAAAAAAATATATATATATATATATATATATATATATATATATTTTTTTTTATACAGTCAACATATTCTTAAATAATAGCGCTGCCCGAGGCGGGGCATGATACAGTCAACATATAGCAAAAGAGAGAGCGAGAGAGAGCTCCCGTTCTACAGTCAATATACAGTGTACAGAGAGAGAGAGAGAGAGAGAGAGAGAGAGAGACACATTGGAAAGAAATTGAAATGCTATTTGGCCCTAAACAGAGAGTACACAGTGGCAGAATACCTGAGCACTGTGACTGAAGATCCTTGAGCACAGCCTAGCCATCGAGAAAGGCCGCCATAGGCAGACTGTGTGTGTTAGAAAGAGAGCGAGAGAGAGAGAGAACATGTGTGTTTGTCATGTGTGTGTGTGTTAGAGAGAGACTAGAGCATGTATGAGAGATTCAAAAGGACAAAGATCAACACTTAAATCCAAGAGAGAGAGAGAGAGAGAGAGAGAGAGAGAGAGAGAGAGAGAGAGAGAGAGAGAGAGACACAATGGAAAGAAATTGAAATGCTATTTGGCCCTAAACAGAGAGTACACAGTGGCAGAATACCTGAGCACTGTGACTGAAGATCCTTGAGCACAGCCTAGCCATCGAGAAAGGCCGCCATAGGCAGACTGTGTGTGTTAGAAAGAGAGAGAGAGAGAGAGAGAGAACATGTGTGTTTGTCATGTGTGTGTGTGTTAGAGAGAGACTAGAGCATGTATGAGAGATCCAAAAGGACAAAGATCAACACTTAAATCCAACAAGAAGAGGGTCTATACCAGAGAAACCAAAGCAGCAAGGAGCCAATGGCCGACATCAGCTAAATAGGCTAGCCAGGTACTGTGACACCAGGCCACACACAGCTTTGGCCAACGGCCCAACGCTACCCAAGCTACACAAGCGACCAAGACATTCACACACAGCACATGTCGTATCTCCAAATGTTGTGAAGTAGCATATGTTTTGCCTGGAAAAAAACATCGTTATTAACAAAACATTCGGGAGGGGAAGGAAGGAAGAGTGGGGTAATGTCATGACATTTTCATTAATCTTACCTGCACAAAAGGAACGCAGGGCGAAAGGCCGCAACACAGGTCTCCACGTTGACGAAAGGCCTCTCGCTGGAGGGACAAAATAAGCCAGAACCCCCTGCTATTCTCACGGCTAATGTCAATGGTCGACTCGTAGCACAAGCTAACAGCTAACTCTAGCCTAGGCTAACTGATGGCATCAAAGTAACGTGCGCAGCCGGCAGCTAGCCGGCAGCTAGCTACGACGTTAGCTGCTGGCTGCGCACGTTACTTTGATGCTATCAGTTAGCCAGTTAGCTCAACCCGGCTATCGCTAACCATGAGCTAACGCACTACCACTGAAACTACAACATGAGAAAATCAATACAGGCGCTGACACCAGGCACACACCGTTAGCTACTAGTAGTACTATATTAGCTAGTCGACCAGTTTGGCTCCAGAGAGAGAGAAAGAGAGCATAGGTCCACGGCGGGAATATAATCATAGGTTGACTCACCATAACGCAGTATCAATCCGGCGCCAATGGTAAAGTTGGAAGGAGACTTTCTTGGCCCACGGTGTAATTTCTTCTGATCCATGCGGCTTTTGAAAAGACATCCACTCGCCTCGCTCCTCTGAATAGCGCTGAATTATCTACCTCGTGTCGTGTCTTCTTCTTCTATTTGGTATTACGGCGGACGGGCCGGAAACACTATCCTAAAATCTGTAGAGCAGCAAATCCGCAGAAACCGGAAAACTGCAGTCTGCAGAGCCGCAGAGGCAGGAAGTCAGACACATTCTACAAACGTGTCTAATGTGAAATATATAAGCATATAAGCAAAACTAGATTTTAGGTCTGTGATGAAAAAGGGCCTCGCGGGAAGGGGGGCCTCAAAAAAAAAAAAAAAAAAAAAAAAAAAAAAAAAAAAAATTATTTTTTATTTTTATTTTATTTTGCGAGGCCCCCCTTCCCGCGAGGCCCTGTGCGACCGCACTGCTTGCACACCCCCTGAGGCGGCCCTGATAATAGGCATAAAATAAGTACAGTGTTGCTTGAAGGCATGTGAACCCCCCCGGAACAGCCAGTCCCCCAAACACCCCACACATCAATCCCCACCACATCCACATCCAAGACACACCCCCTGATAAAGCACGTCATCACAGAAGGAAAACACAAACAGCCCATGCGGCCACTCACACCGCCATGCATGGCAACGGGGATGCCACCCCCTGCGTGCCACACCATCTCCCCCGGTCCTGGCGACCTCGACACCACAAGGAAATCAGCGAACCCCACGCCCCCAGCCCCAAACTCCATGGAGGAATGACACGGCACGCGCCCCAGGACCTGCAGCCACACCAAAGGAGCGACGTGGAAAGGCAACGACTCGAAACACTCAAGCAGACAGACACAACAGCGGTCAAACGAGAAGACATGCAGCACCACGCACGATCCGAGATGACCCCGGGACCCCTGGGACCCCTGGGACGCCCCAAAACCACAGCGAGCCCTCCACGCAAGGAATCCCCAAAACGGCAGTGAACCGAGGGAGCCCAACAATGAGAACCTAAATCCATCAAAGCACAGCACCCAACTCCAGGAAAGGTCCGGGAAAGGCCCAGCCGAAGCCATAGGTAAGTACTGTAAGTAAGTAAAGTTTATTTATATAGCACTTTTCACAGAGAGAACTCACAAAGTGCTTTACATACAGCAGAAATCGAATATAAAATATAAAAATAACAAGCAAGAGCCATTCAAGTGATAAGAGACAGAACAAAAACACAATGGAAAAAAAAATGACATATTTTATACCTGGAGGAGAAGCTCAAACATTACCCAAAGGCTTGTTTAAATAGTAATGTTTTTAGCTGATTTAAAAAAATGTCAACAGACGTTGCAGCTCTTAGGCCACGAGGAAGGGCATTCCAGAGTCTAGGGCCCTACAGATTGAATGGCTCTGTCACATTTGGTGATCAACTTGGTGCGTGGAATGACCAACAGATCCTGGTCAGCTGTCCTCAGGCACAGCAGGTCGGTTAAATATTCTGGTGCCATAATAGGCTCCAACCCCCCCCCCCCCCCCCCTCAGAGCCGAACACCAGCCTCCCGCACGCACCCCGACGCCAGTCCCCACCACTGAACTCCCTCAACCCACTGACACCCCACATACTCCCGTATGAAGAACCCACCACAACCCCCACAGCACCCCAAAGTGTCCCAAAGTGTCCCAAAGGTCCCAGTGCCATCCCAGATGCCCACCCACAATGCTACACGCCCCCCCAACCAACTACCACCATGTCCATCGGCCCAAACACCCAGAATCGTCTCATCAAAACCAATACTCTACAGTCTATTCAACAGAAGAGAATGATCAACCGTAGCAAATGCTTTTGGACAGATCTATAAATAGGGCAGCACAATGTTTATTTTTGTCTAATGCAGAAACTACATCATTTATAACTTTTATAAGTGGTAGCTGAGATTGTACTGTGGTTGGCTCTGAAACCAGATTGATGGGGGCTTAGAACAGAGTGGTTAGAGAGAATGTTTTGAGTTGGTTATTCACTAGTGATTCCAGGATTTTAGCTAAGCAGGACAACTTGGAAATTGGACGATAATTGTTCCAGGTCAGTTCTGTCTCCACCTTTATGCAAAGGAGAGACATGGGCCTTTTTCCAAATACTGGGAACTGTGCCTGACTGCCTGTTGATGTAGAGCGATTAAAAATATATGCTATTTGCACTGTGATTACTGGAGCAGCTAATTTAACCCTTTCACCACCGCACTACCAAAGCGGTTAACCCTTTCACTGCGACAATACACAGAATGTTAACCCTTTCACTGCCACACGACAGCCGGTTAACCAGAAGCGGCGACCGTCGGTTGTGTGATAGTAAAGGGTTAACCTTCTGTCGTGTGGCAGTGAAAGGGTTAAGAAAGAAAAGGTCCACGTTGTCATCCCCAGTCGACTTTATGGTATCAATAGGCAGCAGACATTGCGCTCGTCACCAACGCAAGAGACACCGGGTTCGAATCCGGCTGTCGGCGTTGCCTCCGGCTTGGGCCGGCCGTCATACTAACTCAATTGGCTGCAGTGGTAGTCTGGTCGTTGTGGACAGCGACTCCTACAGGTCGGTTGGGGCGCCTGCACAGCAAAGTCAGGAAAATGGCGGGGGCAGTGTGAGCCTCCTCCTCTTACTCCTCGCCAAATGAGAGTCCGCGCTGGCAGGTGAAAAGATGTGACAGGCTGCCTCCATATGTATCGGAGGGGACATGTGATGCAAGGCTTCTATCCTCCCTACAACCGGCCAGTGGGGGGCATATGCGAGCAACGGTCAGGACAGGGGAGGGAGAATTGGCACGAGATGTAAATTGGGATGGGGAGAAAAATCACAGAAAAAGGAGGAGAAAAAGTAGATAAAAAAAAGAAAAAGTTAAATGTGGTGGCAGGCCCTTCATTCTGCTCATAGCAGGCTGTTAACAGAACTCAACTTAGGTCGACAATAATGTGGTCAAGAGGCATGGTTTCTATCTTGTGCCTGAACTGGCGTGGCTTCTTTTATTCACATGTAAGCAGCAGTAGCAGTGGCGTCCTTTCAGTAAAAGGCAAGGTATGGCGAGGAGGGGGGGGGGGGGATTTTTTTTGTCAAATCAGTTGTGCAATAGTCACTTTTGGTGAGTTGTTTCTATACAATTCAGTTATATGACATTTAGGTATGACACAGGACTACACAAGCATTTTAGTATAGAAATGTGTCAACAGACTAAAGCAGGGAACCACAATATTTTGCATACGAATTATGCAGAATGTAATATCATAACTGTCTATTACTTTTCTTGCAATTGAGCCAATTTTCCTTATGTACGGTTTTGAGGTGTGTGTTCAACAGAATGTAGTATCAAAAACACATTCACAAAAAGTATGGGTTACTGAATGCTGAACTGCACTATTATAATCACTAAGCCAGACCTTACCTGTGTCCCTGTATCACTTGTCTCTGCTGCCCTTTGATAAAAAAATTTCCCTATGTCCATTTTCCTTTTTTTGTTGGGCATATTTCAGTTAGTCACAGTAAAAGTCACCTAGTAAAAGTGAGATAATTGACAATATCAAAACATGCTAGGGCTGTACCGAATAGTTCGAAGCTTCGTTCATAATGTTGACATTCGAATTCTAAATCAACATAAAAAATTGTAATTTTTTTTTTTTTTTTTTTTTTTTTTACATTTTTATTTGCCAAGGTATGGCGAGTGATATTATCGGCCGATATCGGCAGTAAAATGTGATATCGGAAAATATCGGTATCTGTTTAAAAAGAAAAAAAACAATAACAATATTTGTTATATATATATCCAGTGAAATTATTAGTTACCTGAAATTATTCAGTTTTTTGGACGGGGAAACCCTGCATATATCGGTATCGGTTGATATCGGTTGATATCGGTATCGGAAATTAAGAGTTGGACAATATCGGAATATCGGTATCGGTAAAAAAGCCAATATCGAGCATCCCTAGTGGATACCTTTCCTTTTATAGTTGCCATAAGGTAGGGTACCTGGGTGGCTCCGCCTAGAGAGCCCTCTGGTGGGAGCAGATATATATATATACAACTAGACCATCACTGGTGGAGACAATCACATATGCAGGTAAACAGTTACCAGTGTAAACAGTCATATTGCACAGTTAGACAGTTACTAACAATCCTATACAGAGCCTCTGATCTCAACACTCCCACTTTTTTTTTTTTTTTTTTTTTTATCTTTTTCCCCCTCCATTTTCCTCCGATTTTCTCCCATCCCAATGTTAGTCGTATGCCAATTCCCAATCCCCTTCCTGGTCGCTGCGCACTTACTCCCCACAGTCAGATCATCTGGGAGAGTGGAGGCTATCACGTGCTTCCTCCGACACACGTCCAGCCAATAAACCGCTTCTTTTCACCTGGCAGCGCGGATCCTCCCTGAGAGGGCGTAGCGTGTGGAAGGATCACACTATCCCACTCAGGTCCTATCCGCGCTTAGCAGGCGCCCCGACCGAACTGTAGGAGTCGCTGTTTACAACGACCCGGACCCACCCCGCCAGCTTCTCCCACCCTCTAATACAGCCAATTGTATTAGTGTGAACGGCCAGCCAAGCTGGTGACAACCCCGGAGCTGTGAGCTGGATTCGAACAGGCGGGGTTGGTGACGAACGCAATCTCCGCTACGCCACCTAACCGCCCTCAACACTCCCACTTTTTTGCATACTGGCTGACTTCTTGGAAAAAAAATTTAACAAAGGAAATAATATATAAACCCAAAAACATCCATATGGTATGACATTCAATATCTTCACATTAACAAATAGATTCGCTATCAGCTCTATCTTCAATTTTCAAAATGTTCAGTTGCTATCGCTATCAGCTCTATCTGTAATCTTTCAAAATGTTCAGTTGCTATTGCATGCACTCATCTGTGTTTCACTACACACTTGAGTGCATGCTTACCAACTGTCCGTCTGCAACACTACTATCACCGACATCTAAGTAGGGAGATCCCCCCTTGAACGGCCCTTCTAAGGTTTCTCTCCTCCACACTGCCTGTGGAGAATTCTTTCCTATTGTTAGGTTTTAGTGAGTTTTTCCTTACCTTCGCGTGGGGTATGTCTGGGAGTGCTTGCATTCTTTCATCTATTTGCATTTATTTTAAATTTGTTGGACCTTATGGTGTCCTTGTTCTATTCTTGACCTATTGTTATGTTTTCTTCTTGACTTTTTTAAAGAAGACTTGTACGGCCCATGGGGACATTAACGTGTGTTGTCGGGCATTACAAATAAATTTGATTTGATTTGATTAAACATGACCTTTACAAACCCTGTCAGTTTTCATTTGAAAACAGGTTCCCTCATAGTATCTATTACTCTGTCGTCCGTTGGACAGTAAACCGGTGTCATTCTTTCTTATCTGATGGCATACCTGATGAGATGATATTTTTTATAATGGCATGTTTACATCTATATTGACACCCTAGGTTCCTAGTAATCACAATGGTCCACTGGTTGTCCTTATAAACAACAGTCTCCATATATACACAATGTTCATCATTTTAAACGTTTTTTATTTTTTATTTTTTTTTAATCTTTTTCCCCCTCCATTTTTCCTCCGATTTTCTCCCATCCCAATGTTAGTCGTATGCCAATTCCCAGTCCCTTCCTGGTCGCTGCGCACTTACCCCCCACAATCAGATCATCTGGGAGAGTGGAGGCTACCACATGCTTCCTCCGACACACGTCCAGCCAATCACCGCTTCTTTTCACCTGGCAGCGCGGATTCTCATTGAGAGGGCGTAGCGTGTGCGAGGATCACACTATCCCCCTCAAGTCCTATCCGCGCTTAGCAGGCGCCCCGACCGAACTGTAGGAGTCGCTGTTTACAACGACCCGGACCCACCCCGCCAGCTTCTCCCACCCTCTAATACAGCCAATTGTATTAGTGTGGACGGCCAGCCAAGCTGGTGACAACCCCGGAGCTGTGAGCTGGATTCGAACAGGCGAATCCAGCTCACAGCTCCGGGGTTGGTGACGAACGCAATCTCCGCTCGGCCACCTAACCGCCCTTAAACGGTTTTGACAGAACGCCCATTCTTCAAAAACACCATATTTGGTATAGAGGATATGTTTCAATTACCTACTGCATCTTGAACAATATATTCATAACCTTATCTTCATCACTTCGAGCAATTGCTCTAGATAAACACATTTTACATTGTCGTAGCTAGAAACATATACTCAGCTTCACAGGCTGATAGTATCCCTGTAGGCCCTAAGCCCTTAAACCTTTGTCGTCTTTTCTGAAACACCGCTGTCCATCTGCAGTACCTCTGGGATAAAGAAAAACATATTTTTGACGTAGTTCAATGATTCTCTGGGTACCGTCAGGTTCTACAAGGAATTTTTTTTTCCTTTATCGAAGAATACCTTGGCG
>NC_140173.1:36624391-36704391 GCF_963971535.1 Notolepis coatsorum | reverse complement strand
TCTCTCTGTCATGTGTAGATACGGTTCTCTCTGTCATGTGTAGATAAGGTTCTCTCTGTCATGTGTAGATAAGGTTCTCTCTGTCATGTGTAGATAAGGTTCTCTCTGTCATGTGTAGATACGGTTCTCTCTGTCATGTGTAGATAAGGTTCTCTCTGTCATGTGTAGATAAGGTTCTCTCTGTCATGTGTAGATAAGGTTCTCTCTCTCCGTCATGTGTAGATACGGTTCTCTCTGTCATGTGTAGATAAGGTTCTCTCTGTCATGTGTAGATAAGGTTCTCTCTGTCATGTGTAGATAAGGTTCTCTCTCTCTGTCATGTGTAGATAAGGTTCTCTCTGTCATGTGTAGATAAGGTTCTCTCTGTCATGTGTAGATAAGGTTCTCTCTCTCTGTCATGTGTAGATAAGGTTCTCTCTGTCATGTGTAGATAAGGTTCTCTCTGTCATGTGTAGATACGGTTTTCTCTGTCATGTGTAGATAAGGTTCTCTCTGTCATGTGTTAATAAGGTTCTCTCTGTCATGACGTTGCATGGTGCAGCACGTTCCAGATTAGCTTTAGTGGCACGGTGGTGTAGTGGTTAACACTGTCGCCTCACAGCAAAAAGGTCCAGGGTTTGATTCCCGCTAGTGCCAGTTACCCAGGTGGGGTATCTCCCAGGCCTTTCTGTGTGGAGTTTGCATGTTCTCCCCGTGCTCGCAAAGGGTCCCCCCCCCCCCCCCCGATAAGAGAAACCCAATGGAAAAACATGCACAACACTGTGACCTCATTTTCTACTTCTAAATTACATGCTATACTATGTTATTTGATACTATCTTGTCTAGCACAGTCTCTGGAGCGTAACAGTAAGAATCATTTTGTATGAAAGTATTCTGTACTTCTGTATGACAACTATTAAAGAAACTTGAAAACAACAATAGATCGCTGACGCTGTCGCGTCCTTGACAAAGACGGACAGGAGCACTTGGATTGGTCCCCAACAGGACAGGATGGGTTAAGCGCAGAGCTCAATCGCATCGGCGACTGAGAAAAAGACAATGCATGTGTGTGTGTGTGTGTATTCCTATGTGTGTGTGCCGCTCCCATTGCATGTCCCATGTCGCTGCATGCCGAATAAAGACCTCTAAAGAGGTCCTGCATTATTATTAGTATTATTATTTTACTGCAAGCCTCGAACCCCTGGTTACGGTTGTGTTGGTTGGTATTTATAGCAACCAGAGCCTAATAGTGGCACACCCCCTCTGCAGTATCTGCTGTTCTCATCACAGCACATGCTGAGACGGGTCAAACTCACCCACCCATCCACTATTGTGCAATGGGCTTTGCGTGAATGTGGTAAGGTTTACAGAAGGAGGTTGAGCAAGGCTCCTGAATGGAGGAGACACCCTCTTGAAGTAAGCCGGCTGTGCTTGGAGATCCTCTGAGTTTGGAAGTTTGCTTTTCAAAATGTAATCCCTCATGGATTACGGATTAGCTGCTTCCAATCGGGGCGAGGAAGATTAATTCCATCATGTCATCTTTTACTGAATAATCTGTTACCTGTGTAGATCTTGGCCAGGTCTCTCTTGCAAAAGAGATCTTGTATCTCAATGGGACTTCCTGGTTAAATAAAGGTTAAAAAAAAATATATATATATATATATATATATAGGCCTATATTGGGTTTGGAGGGTTACATGAAAAATATTGTATAACGATTCAGACTATATTTGTCCTTGAAGAGTTTGATGTATAGATGTAAAATTGCGTTGATGTTATTTTTTTATCAATATCTTGCACTTCTCTTCTCTCTAGTAGATGTATACTGAGACCTTGGACTTCTCAGGTTTCAAGTTTCAAGTTTGTTTATTAAATATCACAATAAAATACACTTACTTTACGGTGAAATGCTTGGTTCTGTATGAGCCCCTGAGGGTGTGCTTCATACAGTAAAAAAAGTAAGTAAGAAAGTAAGTAAAAAGTAAGTAAAAAAAAAGTAAGTAACGTCACGGTGACCAATCGTGGCCACTCTTATTGTCTGGGACCAAATACGGCCACGCCCCACTCCCAGCAAAAAGTGGGAATCTCTAGAATGGGTTTGGGGCGTCGCTGTATACGGAAGTGGCTCTCAAGGTGACGATTAGACAACACTTTTTTGTTGTCAGTAGATGGCAGCATTGGTTTAAAATTAAAGGCTGAAAATGTTGAGAACTACAACACTGCATTTCCCAAGAGCGTTGGCACAGGTCGCAGGTCACTGGGATGTGTCTATATTCTCCGACGTGATCTGAACAGCGTTAAACAATACTGCAACCTCTGTATAGCGACCTCTGTATAGCGACCGAGAATGGCCAACTAATTATCTTAACAAAAGTGTGCTGGTAGCGTTACATATGTTGTCTAAAGGGGGACATATGGTACAATTTAAGATTATAATGATAATCGGCATATAAAGGACAACATAGAGCATCGTTAATTTGTAAGAAACCTCAATGAAAACGGCGCAGGGTGCTATTGTTATGAAAATGTGATAGAATCCTATAAAAATGTGGACGCATTTGGCCTACGTTCCGTTAAAGAGGAATATACAATATACATATGTTTATGTTTATTTAGGATCCCCATTAGCTTTTGCACTTGACAAAAGCTAATCTTCCTGGGGTCAGGCACTTACAACAATACAACAATATTCAAGACATTACATCATTATCAACATCAATTACATCATCAATTGCATCATTATCAATTAACAATCTCATCCTCAGTTAAGGATGACATTGTACCAGACCAGGCTGCAGAAACAAATTAGTGGGGGGCATAAAATGTTCTCGGGGGGGCACAATGGTTTTTCAAGACAGGATCCCTTTTATACGTTTCAGCTAGGACAGCGGCGCTGTGGCTTGCTTGGTGCTGCCCACGGTGCTGAACTAAACAGCAGAGAGGCAATTGAAAAATCTAATTTCTCTCTATCTTAAGAACATTCACTTATACAAAAACAGACTGAACGGATATATATAACAGACCTGATGGGGCAGCGGACTGAGAGCAGGGGACACAAACAGGCTGGATAAGATGGTCAGGAAGGCCAGTAGCGTGGTTGGGTGGACCTGGGCCCTCATTCATCAATGTGTGCGTAGAACATGTTCTATTTCCACACGTAAGCACGGAATGTAGAACCAGTGTACACACAGGGAAGTCGGGATTCATCACACGTGCGTACGCAGGCTCTACGCACACCTGTCATGATGAATCCCACCTTGGCTCTGCGCCGAGGCTCGTGCACACTTTCACGTATTTGCATACCAGAAACGCCCCGATTAACCATATACGGTAATGGAACACACCCATGAAATGTGGAAAAATGGACTAAGCCGAGGGAAGCGTGTCATGAGACAGGCTGACAGACGTGTACACTTACGGTGATGTCGGATATGATATCTATTAACCATTGCTGCCTGGGCAGCGCAAACACTAATAAATACCGCGCTGGAATATGACTGCCTTTTCCCGTGTTGTTTGATTAATACCCAGGGATTAAAGTTCTCCTCAATTTTATTCCAAATCGCGATGGATCTCCCGTCAATTTTCTACCTGCTGCATATGATTTCTAGAGGCATACTACACAATCTATTTTGATGTCAGTATTGGGTAGCCTATATAAACAATAATACGAGAGCATATACAAGAACAATGAATCTCACTGCATGTATGATGTAGCCTGCCTTTCAATACATGAACTTGAATTCCATCATGTTTGTGTGCGGGACTCACAATGGGTGGTACCGCCCGGTACAGTAATAATAACAGTCCACACAATATCACGATCCATGCCATAGCCTATGTTCTATTAGGACATGATCTGTGACGACAAATGTTCTAGAATGTTTGATTAAGATATCATACTCTGACAGCATGCCTATGATCAACAAAAACGCGAACTTGAATCCCATCATATACATAGTCTGTCCACTATCTGGTGTCATTGCAATGCGTTTTCTATTCTTTCTTATACAGTAAAAAGGGGGAAGAACACTATATTCATATGACTTGTATTCTGCTTACAGCTTCGAAATTCCACTTGTTTCGTTTAACGTAAAGCCTTTTAAATATAATCAAAACGTTCCCGTGTTTCTGCGGTCTGCGCAAAATAATAACGAGTTGAGCTTTATGATTTATGATGAATTGAAAATGGGGGACCCTGATGTAAACAAGACGAAAGTCTTTCTCTGGTCTGCATCCCCAATTAACAATTGTATGTACTGAGCTGTACTGTACTGTACCCATTCTGCAATCTGTTAATAAACTTTTCAATCAATCAATCAATCAAGCTACGCGGAGCGCAGTCAGTCAGTAGCCTACACCCCGTATATTCCGATAACGCTATATAAACCATGCTGCATTCATTCTGAGAGAAAGATCTATTATTCCAAATGCTATTTATAGGGTTTTGACCATAATTACACTACTGTTGCTATTTTACAATGAACTATAATGAACTACGGTTCATACAGAACATGCCAGTGTTATTATGCACAGAAGCTCATTTCCTTGTTGTAATAATATATTCTACCACTGGGCGCCAGGTACGCATGGTCTGACCTGTGCGTAGACGTAAGCACGGAGTCAAGTTCAAGTTGAAATTGATGAATCCCACTCTTTGCTTAGAAATGATCGTACGCACAGGGTAAGCACAAATCTGTGCGTAGAACACGTTGATGAATGAGGGCCCTGGACTCTAGTGGTGGTGGTGGAGAGGAGGAACCTTGCTAAGCTCCAGGCCATCAGGGAAAACCCCTCCCACCCACTATACACAGACTTGGCTGACAGGAGGAGCATGTTCAGTGCCAGGCTCACACTACCTAAATGCAGCACTGAACGGCACAGGAAGTCCTTCATTCAGACAGCCATCAGACTATACAATGCATCACTGTGCCTCACTGCATCACTGAGCACAGAGTGACAGTTACCATCTTCCTGGACTCTTACTTTTTAAACAGCACTGTGCAATATTACACCTACTGTAGACTTCAGTATATTTTTACTGTATTTATTTACTGTATCTTTTATTCTATTTTTATTCTATTTCATTTTATTCTATTCTTAGGTCATTTGTTTTGTTATTCTTATTCGTGACTTGTTCTATCTAAATGTTTAATGTTGAGTGATTTTCAGGGTCAAATTTCCCTCAGGATAATACATTTCTATTCTATTCTATATCTTTGAAAAGTCTCCATTTATTCAACACTTCTGAATTCACTGACAAACTGAACTGAACTGACAAAAATAAGGTGCATAAAAAAGCAAACACAATTCCTCCACAGGCTACTCACCATCATTAGTAGAGCGGCAAGCGCCGTTTGGGGACAGAGTGAAATCTTCTTAAAACACTGTCCCTCTACTCATTCCTGAACTTTTTTGTTAAGTCCTTCTCAAATGCCAACTGAATTAAATTGGCCTTGCGTCGATGAAGCATACTAAGGCGATGTTCTGTAAAGACGCTCTTGAGGGTAGAAAACGAATTCTCACAGAGTGCCGTGCTAGCTTCAGTAGTGTTGTTGTTGACATCAGTGCCCACTAGGGCTGTCCCCGACTAAGGATTTGGATAGTCGACTTTGATTGGCCAAAAATAATAATAATAATAATAATATAAATTCTTTCCACCAGGGCGGGCACAGCTGACTCAGTGGGCGGGCCCGTCCCTCAAATGCCCGCCCATGCCGCCGGGTCTGCATTGTACAATATACATATATACAATATACAGTACAATACTGTATATTCTCTTCTCTCTAGTTTATGTATACATATACCTTAGACTCTTCTCTCTAGTTTAATACTGAGACCTTGGACTCTTCTCTCTAGTTGATCTAAACAGAGACCTTGGACTCTTCTCTCTAGTTGATGTATACAGAGACCTTAGACTCTTCTCTCTAGTTGATGTATACAGAGACCTTAGACTCTTCTCTCTAGTTGATCTATACTGAGACCTTGGACTCTTCTCTCTAGTTGATGTATACAGAGACCTTGGACTCTTCTCTCTAGTTGATGTATACAGATACATTGGACTCTTCTCTCTAGTTGATCTATACTGAGACCTTGGACTCTTCTCTCTAGTTGATGTATACAGAGACCTTGGACTCTTCTCTCTAGTTGATCTATACTGAGACCTTGGACTCTTCTCTCTAGTTTATGTATACAGGAACCTTGCACTCTTCTCTCTAGTTGATACAGAGACCTTGGCCTTTTCTCTCTAGTTGATGTATCTAGAGACCTTAGACTCTTCTCTCTAATTGATGTATACAGAGACCTTAGACTCTTCCCTCTAGTAAATGTATACAGAAACCTCTGACTTCTCTTCTCTATCCATGTGCTGCACAACAGAAAAGAGGCAGAACAAGTGGAAACGGGTTAAACCCGGTTTCAAATCAAACTAGTCATTTATTTTTCTTCCTCCTAACCGGCGAGAGGCCTCTCATTGAGAGTGGAGGCTATTAATCTAAAGCCTGAGTAAAGAGAACGTGGCAGGAGGCTGGATGGTCTCCACGGTCTGGGGGCAGATGAGGATGATAAGAAGAAATAGACCAGAGTGAAATCTTCTTAAAACACTGTCCCTCTACTCATTCCTGAACTTTTTTGTTAAGTCCTTCTCAAATGCCAACTGAATTAAATTGGCCTTGCGTCGATGAAGCATACTAAGGCGATGTTCTGTAAAGACGCTCTTGAGGGTAGAAAACGAATTCTCACAGAGTGCCGTGCTAGCTTCAGTAGTGTTGTTGTTGACATCAGTGCCCACTAGGGCTGTCCCCGACTAAGGATTTGGATAGTCGACTTTGATTGGCCAAAAATAATAATAATAATAATAATATAAATTCTTTCCACCAGGGCGGGCACAGCTGACTCAGTGGGCGGGCCCGTCCCTCAAATGCCCGCCCATGCCGCCGGGTCTGCATTGTACAATATACATATATACAATATACAGTACAATACTGTATATTCTCTTCTCTCTAGTTTATGTATACATATACCTTAGACTCTTCTCTCTAGTTTAATACTGAGACCTTGGACTCTTCTCTCTAGTTGATCTAAACAGAGACCTTGGACTCTTCTCTCTAGTTGATGTATACAGAGACCTTAGACTCTTCTCTCTAGTTGATGTATACAGAGACCTTAGACTCTTCTCTCTAGTTGATCTATACTGAGACCTTGGACTCTTCTCTCTAGTTGATGTATACAGAGACCTTGGACTCTTCTCTCTAGTTGATGTATACAGATACATTGGACTCTTCTCTCTAGTTGATCTATACTGAGACCTTGGACTCTTCTCTCTAGTTGATGTATACAGAGACCTTGGACTCTTCTCTCTAGTTGATCTATACTGAGACCTTGGACTCTTCTCTCTAGTTTATGTATACAGGAACCTTGCACTCTTCTCTCTAGTTGATACAGAGACCTTGGCCTTTTCTCTCTAGTTGATGTATCTAGAGACCTTAGACTCTTCTCTCTAATTGATGTATACAGAGACCTTAGACTCTTCCCTCTAGTAAATGTATACAGAAACCTCTGACTTCTCTTCTCTATCCATGTGCTGCACAACAGAAAAGAGGCAGAACAAGTGGAAACGGGTTAAACCCGGTTTCAAATCAAACTAGTCATTTATTTTTCTTCCTCCTAACCGGCGAGAGGCCTCTCATTGAGAGTGGAGGCTATTAATCTAAAGCCTGAGTAAAGAGAACGTGGCAGGAGGCTGGATGGTCTCCACGGTCTGGGGGCAGATGAGGATGATAAGAAGAAATAGACCATGCTGTTAGAGTCCCAATCCTGACCACAGAGCAGCCTTATCGTCGGCCGAACACGACTCGAGTGCCCGTCTGAGGTAATTGTATAAACAGCAAGCTCGGCCACAGAATTACCAAAGCGGCGAAGCACTTTCTTTAATGCGGCTGATAGTCGTACAGTAGGGAAGTTAATAATACTGGGGAACATTCACTTTCATTCCACTTCATGTGTAAGGAAACGTTTATTCATCGGCAGTATATTTATCCAACACCTAATTGCCTTGAGGGAAATAAATGTTTTGCATGCAAGACATGCAAGGCTTGTTTTATTATTATAATTATTTTTTTACTTGAATCCAGACATCTTTGAGGGTCTATCATTATAACAATCATAAATCAACCACTAACAACTTTAGTTTCATGGACAGAGGTCATTTGATTGAAGATAGAGAGTTTCCCAACACTGTATATTCACAATTGTTTAAACACATTTCATGAAACTACCCTCCTTTTTCCCAAAATTCTAAACCCAAAACACTTTTCTCAAGCTAGATACACAAAACCTCACACTCTTTTCAAAACCAAACTATCACACCAAAACAGTTGCCCATATGCTCAAAAGCAAACGTTGACACCAAAATCCATCTCAAAGCCTGCCTAAATGTAAACAGTACTAAGCATCATTACACACAACAACAAATAATTGAAAACACAATGTTCAGAGTGTGAGAATGTTCTTTTTACAGTTTCACAACTGCCAGGACACATTTTTTTTATTTAAAAAAAAAATCTTTTCCCCCTTCTTTTTCCGTTTTTCTCCCATCCCAATGTTAGTCGTTATGCCAATTCCCAATCCCCTTCCTGGTCGTTGCGCACTCTACCCCCTACCGTCGGTCTGGGAGGGCGGAGACTATCACATGCTTCCTCCGACACATGTGTAGCCAGCCTACCGCTTCTTTTCACCTGGCAGCGCGGACTCTCACTGGGAGAGTGTAACGTGTGGAAGGTCGCACTACCTCTCCCAGATCCTTCCCTTGCTGTGCAGGCGCCCCGACCGAACTGTAGGAGTCGCTGTTTACAACGACCAGAACCCACCCACGCCAGCTTCCCACCCGCTAACACTGCCAATTGTGTTAGTATGGACGGTCGGCCAAGCGGGAGGCACCACAGCCGGATTCGATCCCACTGGCTCTGTGGTGGTAGACAGACACTTAGTTCGCTGCGCTACCCGGCCGCCCTCCAGGACACATTTTTAGAAACCTTCTCATCTGTTTTCAAAATATATGTATTGGGCATTTATAGATTTGTGTGTTTCATAGGAATAGTATGTAAAGTACAGTTTTTTTTTACGATTGCTTTGACTCTTTCCTTTCCAGCCCTTCCCAGAGACAGTCGCATTTTTTATTCCCTCTCCCACCCTCCACAAGACCAACTCAAGGTCTTTCTCTTATCCCCCTGCGGACGTCCGTGCCAGCCTCCTACAGCTCCTATTCCTCCCTGGAACCATCCCTCTCTGGAACCATTCGGCCGTGCTGGCTAAATACCTTTTCTTTTTACAACAGAAACAACTCAACTTTCAACCCTAATATGGATCTAGTAAGCTGGGCTTTTACAGTGATTGATCGCATATTCTCTACAAGGAAGCAGAATACGGAAGATCCACTCTGCCCACTCGGGAGCGATCAGGCGGGATACACGATCAATACATACGGAAAATGGAATGCGATATGCTTTTTTCCGCTGGAAATAAACGATATTGAAGATGTATATCTTCTAATTGTCATGCTGCTTGGTTTGGGCGCCGTCAGCAGTTGGATCTGGTACTGCCTTAATCTAATTCGGAGGAAGCTAGATCCTATGGCTAAGGACATGGCCGGGATGAAAGACAACCAAGTGGGACTGTACAAAAAGATTGCTGACCTTAACACTCTGCGATGTGATGAACAATTGAGCTCTAAGACTATGTTGGAGAGGAGCGAGATCTACCATACTGATGAACAATCGTACCTGAAGACTATTCTTGAGAGACTTGTTACCAACCACGCAGACGAACAGTTGCGGTCTCAGACCATTCTGGACATCACGAAGGAAATTAGGGACATGAAAATAGATATGCCACCATACCATGCCAATAGGTCATATAGGTATGATTAATCTAAATTAACCCAATTTTAATCATATGGCAGCAATTTGGCTCAAGCTGCATGTATCATTTGTGGAGCTCCCTCTGGTGTTGTGGTCGTGGTATTCACTGACCTTTGGGAAGTATTTTGACATGTACAGTACATGGGTACCTTAGTCGTGTAGTGTATCTTGTAGACCAGGCCCATTGCAAGTTGCTGTACTCTGTCGTCTACTCTAAGCCATCCTAGGTTATCAAAGTGGGCAGGGGTGAGGTGGGTTCTTGGAGTAAGGTCAAGCAGTAGTCTGACCAGTTTGTTTTGTGATGTTTGTCATTTTGATTTTAGCGCCTTTGAGGTGCTTTGGTACCATGAGGTGCAAGCATAGTCATAGTACCCTTGAATGAGTGCTCCTGCCAGAGTCTTCAGGGTATTCTTGTTTACCAGACAGGAGATCCGGTACAAGAATCTAGTTCATTGGTTGAATTTTTTTATTACATTGGATGCCATTTTGTCACAGGAAAGATTTGCCTCTAGGGTGGAACCTAGGTATGTAATTTTATCTTTCCTTGTGACAATATTGTCACCCACTGTAACTGAGAAGCCGTCGGTCTTGCTGAGTTTGTTATTTGAACCGAAGAGAATGGACTCTGTTTTACCCAGGTGTAATGATAGTTCGCTATCAGCGAGCCAGGTGCAGATTCTGCCTAGTTCAGAGCTGAGTGTTTTTTCAATCTGTAACTTGTTCTTGTCAGAGACCAGCAGGGCTGAGTCGTCCGCGAACAGGGACAAGTTGCAGTCACAAGCTGATGACATGTCATTTGCATAAATTAGGAACAGTAGCGGTCCTAGTATGCTTCCTTGTGGAACACCACAGCTCACTGGGATGGGGGGGGGGTATAGGGTACCGTTTACCTCCACCATCTGTTCTCTCCCCTCCAGGTAGGATTGCATCCAGCTCACTGATAGACTATCAAAACCAATTGCTTTTAGCTTGTCAATCATAATGGAGTGATTGACAGTGTCGAAGGCCTTTTGTAGGTCCAGCATGACCATGCCGCAGTATTTGCCCGCGTCCACCTCTTGTTTGATGTGGTCGTTCAAATAGAGAAGGCATGTGTCAGTGGAGTGGGATGTTCTGAAGCCAGATTGAAATTCGTAGATTAGATTTTTTTTCCGCAAGGTACTTTTCGACCTGTTCGTATTCAATTTTTTCCATGACTTTTGAGATGGAGGTAAGAATAGAAACAGGGCGGTAGTTGCCTGGGTCTAATTTGCTGCCCTTTTTGTGCAGGGGGGTTACTCTCACAATGTTGATGTCTTTGGGTACGTATCCCTGTTTTATGGAGAGGTTTATTATGTGTGTGATGACTGGGGTGATGGCGGCTGCTGAGTCTCTGAGGAATTTGGAGGGGATGTTGTCATGGCCAGTGGCCTTGTTAGTTTGGAGGGCGCTCCGTTTTTTGAGTACCTCAGCTGTTGTTACCATTTCTAGTTTGAAATCATCTTTGCGGACCCCTAGGTTATTGTAGTAGGCTATGATGTGTTCTACCCCAAAATGCCCTGAGTGGGAGGGTAGTTTATTTACCAGTGTTGTGGCTGTTTGTGTGGAAAATGTTTAAGTAATTGGCCACATCCAGCTTGTCTGTGATGAGCGTGTTGTCCGTCTTCATGTTTATGTTTGAAAATCTGGTTTTAAGTTTTTTACTGCAGCCTAGTAGATTATTGAGTAATTTCCAAACTGTTTTCCTCAGTTTTGTCATTGATGAAATAATTTTTTGCAGTTTTGATCATGGAGTTTACGTCATTTCTTAGTCTGTTTCTTTCCAGTTTGAGTTCAGTCACCTGGGCTTGCAGTTCACTGCTCGAACTTTTGGTAAGCTTTGACTGACTTTTACGAAACTCAGAGCATTTTTTTCTCTGGTTTTCATAGTGGTCAATATTTCGGAGTGCATCCACGGCTCAGCACAATTGTTTACCCTGGTGGTAAAAGAGGGGGGCCATGTCGTTTAGTATTGTTGAGAATTTGGTTTTGAAACCAAGCCATGTTTCTTCAACTAGTGTACCACTGAGCTCTTCTGACCAGTCCAGGCTCTCCAGTTCTAGGTTAAAGGCCTCGCTAGAGTAGGTTTTGAGGTCTCTAGATGTGACTGTTTTGTGACAGCCGGCCTTTTGTTTTAGCTTTTTGGGATACAGAATATCATATAATGATCGCTTAACCCGCATGCTATAACCCCTTTATTGGAGATCTTGGACTTGTCAGAGGTCAGAATGAGGTCAATGGTAGTCTGAGTTGATTCACATACACGTGTGGGGTGGGTGATTATCTGGCTGAGGCCGTGCAGATCACAAAACCTACTGAATGACTTGAAGACGGTGCATATTTTCGTTGCATATCCATGTTCCAGTCTCCAATACAAATTTTGTCCACATCCTCAACTCCAGCTAAACACCCATCAAGTGTATCATAAAAGCCACTATGATCTGGCGGTCTGTAGATTGAGCCAACTAGTACGGATTTCGCCCTTTCGAACAAGATTTCAACCCATACAGTTTCAATTGATTCATGATTCAGGTCAGTTCTGTTAATGAATTTGGTGTCTTTATGTATATACATGCAGACACCACCTCCATGCTTCAAGTTCAAGTTCAAGTTCAAGTTTCTTTATTAGTTGTCATACAGAAGTACAGAATACTTTTATACAAAATGCTTGTTTCTGTTTCGCTCCAGAGACTGTGCTAGGCAAAAATAGATAATAAAATAAGTATAGCAATATAAAATAGAAGTCAAGTATGTAGACAAACATTTTCAGTATATACATATATATATACAATGCTCTATGTAGAGTAGAAGTAACTGAGTTACCATACAATATACTATACAGTGCAAAGCAGAATTGGGATGAGGTACAATTTAGGTACAATATAATTTACAGTAAGGTGTAATGAGGTATGGGTTGTAGTGCAAATTCTTTACCGATAAATATAAAGTGTGCTTAGGTGTACTAAAGTGGTTAAAGTGGGTGCTGCAGTGAGTTGTATGTTTAAAGTGAGTGTGTGCATGTGGATGTGTGTGGTGTGAGTGTATTTGATGGTTGTTACATACTGTTATTGTTCGTTGAGCATCCTGATGGCCTGGGGATAGAAGCTTGTTCCTGTCATTCCTGATTATTGAGTAGTTTTCTAATTCTATCTCTGGGTCAAGTACAGAATCACCAAGCTTAGTTTCTGAGAAGCACAATATGTTTGCCTTACCATTAACGAATAATTGTTTGATTTCATCCAGTTTGTGTCTAAGGCTGTTTATGTTCAGTTGGAAAATGTTTATTCCATTTGCGTTTGTTATTTCGTTGATATTGTCCAGTTCGAAGTATTCTTCATTTGTGTTCTGTTCATCGGGGGCTTTGTTGTCATGTGTGGGGATGGGGAGGGGGGGGGTTGTCCTTGGTTGATGTGATGTGCTAGCTTGCAGGCTAACGGGCGACTCCTTGTTGTTTATGTCGACGTCCCGCGCCGATTTGTGGTCCACAGTTGCAAGCTCCGGTTCTCTCCCTCTCGTCTTGCCTGTCGGGGGTAGTTTTCTTGCGGTTCGGGTTCGCTGTTAACTCTCTGTGAACTGCTGCCATTCCAATCGCTGGGTGTTTACGCTCTGAGCCTTTTAGCAAGTAAAAGTCACAATGGGACTGTTTTTTTGCGCATTCGTTACTTTCCACTTCTGTCTGGAGTTGATTCAGTGGTCAGTTAATGTACAAGTCCATAATCCACAGGAGGGAGAGTAAAGAATTCACAAAATACCTTGTTGTTCTGTAGCGTTTGTTTTGCCGGAAGCTGTTTGAAATGCGACCGTCCATGTCGAAGTTGGTATATCAAAACCTTGTATCTTGTACACATCCTTCTTGCCCCCATCCCCAAAGAAGAAAAGAAAAATCCTTTGGAACCTTCAGCAGCACTGGCCTATATAGGTGTGGTCACATCATTCGCAACAAGTGTCTTACAATTTTAAGTCGTTGTGTTTAGTCAATGACACCAGATGTGTTCATTGTGTTCAACTTACCTGACTGTGGCTATCATTTTGCGTCACATGAGCTTCAATGTGCACATTTGATCAGAGATTTTTGCAACATGTGTTTAGAGGTGTGAGAAAAGGGGATTGAATTTTGTGAATTGTGTCTACAGGTGAAATGTGTTTATGGTTTTGGCAAGTTAGTTGGCTAGTTGTATTGAATGTGTTTAGGGAACTGGTCATTTGGTTTAGGGTATTTTGTTTTGTGTTTCAGCAATCGTGAACAACTGTAATTGTTATGGTTTGTAAACAACCCCAACAGCACGACACAGACAGGTAGTTCAGAGTTAGCCAAAAACAATGGGCGTATTTATTTTACAAACAGAAATGAGCAAAAATAACGTAAATGCATTCGGGGGGAATGTCCTTTAGCAGAGTAGGGCTCTGCGGCTCTGCGGCTCTGCCCAGAGCAGAGTTGGCTCTGTGGCTCTGCGGCTCTGCAGCTTATTGATAGTCCACTCGTGGAGAAAAAGAAAACGGAGAATGTCATTAATAGAAACGTAGGGCTTACGAGGCAGTCCAGTAACAAGGCAGAGTCCAGTACCAAAACAAAGCGACAATTCTTCAGTGTTAAGGAACACACAAAAAACAGATGAAGGTATTGAGTCCAGGAATAAAAATGAGGATATCAGAGCATCAAAAAATAGACTTCCAAAAACTCACCAAGGGCAAAGTGTAAATACGAGGCACGGGTCCACGGAGGCAGAGAGATGTAACAGCGGCAACTTCCAAGGGCGTACTGGAGAAACACACAAGAGGAACAAGCAGTAGCTGGTGGTGACCAAAACGACCCGACACTGAATGTTCAGCAAACCGTGTATAAAAGGGCTCCCGTCGAGCTGATTGGAAACTCCTTTCAGGTGCGTGATGGTAATTGGCACCTCGAAGCGCGCAGTACTGGGCCAGCCCTCACAGTACCCCACCCCCTCTCCACAGGAGCCACCCCGCGACCTGCCCGGCCTCGGCTTCCCCGGATGGGAATGATGGAAGTCGGTGATCAGGGCGGGATCCATGATGAGCTGGCGGGAGACCCAGCTCCGTTCCTCAGGACCGTATCCCTCCCAGTCCACCAGATACTGGAACCCCCGTCCTCGCCGTCGGATGTCCATGAGCTGGCGGACCTTCCACTGGGGGTGTCCATCCACCATCTCGGGAGGAGGCGGATCTGTCACGTGGCTCGTCAGGAGGTCCGCTGTCTCGGAAGCTGATGGAAGCTTGGGAAGGGCCACGAGGTGAACCCCCTTGCTGAAACGATCCACCACTGTCAGAAGGACTGTCTTTCCCTGGGAGGGTGGAAGGCCTGTGACGAAGTCCAACGCCACATGGGACCAAGGGTGGCTCGGAATGGGAAGTGGCTGTAGTAGTCCGGAGGGTGCCTGGTGAGAGGCCTTGCTGCGGGCGCATACCGTGCAGGCCGGTACGAACTCCCTGACGTCGTTCCTCATGGTGGGCCACCAGAACCAACGAGCCAGGAAGGAGAAGGTGCGGTGGACCCCGGGGTGGCAGGCAAACCGGCTGGTATGGCCCCATTGGAGAACCCGGGACCGGACTGAGTCGGGGACGAAGAGGTGACGAAAAGGTACGTTGCTTGGAGCGGGATGGAAACGTAAGGCACGCTTGACCACGGTCTCGATGCCCCAGGTGACCACTCCCACCACCCTGACCTGGGAGGATGGGAGTCGGATCCTCAGTGGTTGGATCCCCCTTGGAGTGTAACCGGGACAGAGAGTCGGCCTTCGTGTTGCGGGACCCAGGGCGAAAGGTCAAAGAGAAGTAGAACCGACTGAGGAAGCTGGCCCACCTTGCTTGCCGGCCGTTGAGGCGCTTGGATGCGCGGATGTACATCAAGTTCTTATGGTCTGTCCAGATGATGAACGGTTCCTTGGCCCCCTCCAGCCAATGACGCCACTCCTCCAAGGCAGCCACCACTGCCAGCAGCTCCCGATTTCCAATGTCATAGTTCCTCTCAGCAGGAAGGAAACAACAAGAGTAGAAGGCGCACGGATGGACCTTCTGGTCCGTCGCCGACCGCTGAGACAGGATAGCCCCTAGTTCAGTATCCGAGGCGTCCACCTCCACAATGAACTGCTTCTTTGGGTCTGGGTGGAGCAAGACCGGGGCGGTGGTGAATCTGTTCTTGAGGGAACGGAACGCAGCGCAGGCCGCTGGAGACCAGTCAAACGGCAGGGAGGGGGAGGTTAGCTTGGTAAGTGGTTCCGCCACTTGGCTGTAGTTCCGGATGAACCTCAGGTAAAAGTTTGCAAAACCGAGGAAGCTTTGTAGCTCCTTCCGAGAAGAGGGCTCCGGCCACTCTACCACAGCCTGGATCTTGCGGGGGTCAGCTCGGGTCTGGCCACTCTCCACGATGAAGCCAAGGTAATCGACGGAATTGGAGTGAAAACAGCACTTCTCTGCCTTAACGAAGAGCCGGTTGTGGAGAAGGCGCCCAAGTACTTGGCGGACATGATGGACATGTTCCTCGAGAGTCTTGGAGAAGATGAGGATGTCGTCAAGGTAGACCACCACAAACTCCTTGAGCATGTCACGGAGGACGTTGTTCATGAGCGCCTGGAATACCGCCGGAGCGTTGGTGAGGCCGAACGGCATTACCAGATACTCATAATGACCCCTGGGAGTCTTGAAGGCGGTCTTCCACTCGTCGCCCTCCCGGATACGGACCAGATGGTAGGCACTCCGGAGGTCCAGTTTAGTGAAGATGGTAGCCTGGGTGAGGGGCTCGAAGGTGGAGTTCATGAGAGGAAGAGGATACTTGTTCTTGATGGTGATCTCGTTGAGTTGGCGATAGTCAATGCAGGGCCGGAGATCTCCGTCCTTCTTCTTAACAAAAAAGAAGCCGGCCGCCACCGGGGAGGACGAGGGCCGAATGAGGCCTGCTGTCAAGGTCTCAGACATGTACTCCTCCATCGCTGCCTTCTCAGGGACGGTCAGACTGTAGAGGTGGCTGCCGGGAAGGGGAGCCCCAGAGCGGTCGTAAGGCCGATGAGGAGGAAGGGCCTGAGCCCGGGACTTGCTGAAAACCTCCCCCAGGTCGTGGTAATCAGGGGGGATAGTTGAGAGGTCTGGGGGCGGCACACTAGGGGAACTCCGGGGAGACGGACTGGACGCAGCCTGAAGACACTGGGCATGACAGGAGGAGCTCCACCTCATGATGGTGCCGGAGGACCAGGCGATGTGGGGCTCATGCAGCGTGAGCCAGGGACGACCCAGAACTACTGGGACTGAAGGGGACCTGGTAATAAAGAACTGGAGTCTCTCAACGTGATTACCAGCAATGGTGAGGAGGACAGGACAGGTGCGTTGAGTGATGTCGGCCAGGCAGTGCTGATCCAACGCGAAGACCTCCAAGGGCCTCTCGAGGTTCTCAAGTGGAATGTTGGCCTGGGTCAACGAGTGCACCCACCGTCGCCCGCTGGTCCGCCCAGGCCAGGGTGACGCTCGTCAGATGGTTAGGTGGTGCATGGGTCTGGGAACAGGAAAAACGGCTCACTAGGATCTCCCGGGGTCCCAACAAGCCTAGTCTTTTGGCCGGGTAGGACAATTGTAGATAAGGTGTCCATCAAGGCCGCAGTAGAGGCAAAGGCCGGACCTGAGCCGGGACTCCCATTCGGCCGGGCTAAGGTGTGTGCGTCCCAGCTGCATGGGTTTCTCCCTGGTCATAGGCCGGGAAGTGAAGCGACCACCAGTCGCGGAGGAGGCAGGACGAGCAGCAGTCCAGCCATGAGTGCGGGAGGTCTGGGGAACGGCTGGTGGTCCCAGTCTGGCTCGCTCGCGCCTTCTCTCCCGGAGGCGTCCGTCGATGCGGATGGCGAGGCTGATTAGGGCCTCGAGCGAATCGGGCTCCTCCCGGGTGGCGAGCTGGTCGCTCACAGCGTCGTTGAGCCCCTTCAGAAAAGTGAGATGAAGCGCCCGGTCATTCCAACCACTCTCGGTTGCGGCCAGTCTGAACTCCAGCGCGTAGTCGGTGACACTGCCACTGCCCTGCTGGAAGGTGCCCAACCGGGCTCCAGGATCCTGGCCACGAGTTGGGTGGTGGAAAACCCTTCGGAGCTCTGCCACAAAATCTGTGTATGAAAAACAGAAGTCAGCCCTCATGGACCAGGAAGCAGTAACCCACTGTGCTGCTCGGCCTGTGAGCAGGTTAGTCATGTAAGCCACCTGGGCTCCCTCTGTCGTAAATCTGCTGGGTTGATGAATGAAAACTAACTCACATTGCATGATGAACGTGGCACAGTCCTCGAAGTTTCCGTCGAACAGTCGTGGGCTGGAGAGATGGGGCTCCCGAGGAGCGGGGTCGGGAGGTGCAGGGTTAGTCGCGGTGGCGGGTGGTGGTCCGGCTGGGACTCCTGCCACTGGTGGGGTTAAAAGCAGGGTGTTAAATGCTGCACTGAGGGTCTGCAGCTGGTGTAAAATCTCCGCCTGCTGACTACCCTTCGCAGTCTGCTGGGTGGTTAGAGTGTCTAGAGAAATCTGGATAGGCTGGACCTGGGCCCGGAGGTCCTGCACAGCAGCCACAGCCGCCTCTAGCTGTTGGGTGTGGTCGTTGGTCAGCTGGATCTGACCTGCCAAGGCTACTCTAACACCGTCTGTGTCGGCTGGGGTCGACATGGTCGGGTCGTAATGTTATGGTTTGTAAACAACCCCAACAGCACGACACAGACAGGTAGTTCAGAGTTAGCCAAAAACAATGGGCGTATTTATTTTACAAACAGAAATGAGCAAAAATAACGTAAATGCATTCGGGGGGAATGTCCTTTAGCAGAGTAGGGCTCTGCGGCT
Source organism: Notolepis coatsorum (assembly GCF_963971535.1). Lineage (NCBI taxonomy): Eukaryota > Metazoa > Chordata > Actinopteri > Aulopiformes > Paralepididae > Notolepis > Notolepis coatsorum. The sequence continues at coordinate 36,685,660 of NC_140173.1, read as the reverse complement.
CTGCGGCTCTGCCCAGAGCAGAGTTGGCTCTGTGGCTCTGCGGCTCTGCAGCTTATTGATAGTCCACTTGTGGAGAAAAAGAAAATGGAGAATGTCATTAATAGAAACGTAGGGATTACGAGGCAGTCCAGTAACAAGGCAGAGTCCAGTACCAAAACAAAGCGACAATTCTAAGGAACACACAAAAAACAGATGAAGGTATTGAGTCCAGGAATAAAAATGAGGATATCAGAGCATCAAAAAACTCACCAAGGGCAAAGTGTAAATACGAGGCACGGGTCCACGGAGGCAGAGAGAGGTAACAGCGGCTACTTCCAAGGGCGTACTGGAGAAACACACAAGAGGAACAAGCAGTAGCTGCCGTGGAGACCAAAACGACCCGACACTGAATGTTCAGCAAACCGTGTATAAAAGGGCTCCCGTCGAGCTGATTGGAAACTCCTTTCAGGTGCGTGATGGTAATTGGCACCTGGAAGCGCGCAGTACTGGGCCAGCCCTCACAGTAATACTTAAATACAGACCGCATTGTACATGCAATTACACTGACCTTATCGTGTAACTTTGTATGCATCTGTACATAGAATATTTACCGGCTCCTACTGGTCCTTAACCCTTTCACTACCACACTACAGAAGGTTAACCCTTTACTATCACACTACAGATGCATGGTTAACCATCTGTAGTGTGATAGTAAAGGGTTCACCTTCTGTGTTGTCGTAGTGAAAGGGTGTGAAATGAGTGTGATGATGATGATGATGATGATGATGATGATGATGATGATGATGATGGTGATGGTGATGGTGATGATGATGATGATGATGATGATGATGATGATGATGATAAGTATGATGATGATAATAAGTGTGCTGATGATGAGGATGAGGATGATGATGATGATGATTATGATGACGATGATGACGATGATGATGATGATGATGATGATGATGATGATGATGATGATGGTGATGAGGAGGATGAGGATGATGATGGTGGTGATGATGATGATGATGATGATGGTGATGGTGATGGTGATGATGATGATGATGATGATGATGATGATGATAAGTATGATGATGATGATGATGATGATGATGATGATGATGATGATGATGATGATGATGATGATGATAAGGGTGATGATAAGGGTGATGATGATGAAGGTGCTGTCTGAAGTCCTCAGTTTCAGGGCAGTGCTGACACGCTGACATGATGTGGATGTTTCTTTGACTCATAAAGCCTCAGAAGGGTTTCATTACACATCAGCAGTCAGCAGTGTGTGTGTTGTCCAACCCTCACTCCAGCAAGCAAGCAAAGAACGATCTGCTCCAAGGAATGAATAAATATTTGATATTCCAGAGCCAGGCCACACCGACAGCAAGGCGCGCTGAAAGAGAGAGCGCACGCAAAGTTTAAATAAAGAGAAAAAAATATAAATTTATTTTATAAACGTCATGATTTCTTTGTTTGTTCTGGTCTCTCTGTTCATCGCTGCTTGACTACAAAGCCTCAACGTTCTGAACCGACAACGAGGAGAAGAAGGAGAAACGTTGTATGACGATGACTAGAGACAAAAGTACTCTGGTAAAAAATAAACATTCTCCATTCTACTTAAGTAAAAACACATGTAAATACAAATTCCATTGTCTGTGTAGCTCAAGATTGTTAATTGTCATATGCACAGTTAAACAGACAGTTTGCCATACAATGAAAATCTTACTTTGCTAGTCCGCCCTTCACACAAAATCACACAATACTTAACTTAAACATATTTAAATACAAGCGAGTGCTAGAAAATAAGGTAAAAATAGATAAATTAAATATACAAGGCACAGTGAGTAACATTGCATGTTCCGATCAGTATTTACATATAACTGGAGGTGACAGTGGGTCACAGCAGCAGTTAAAAAGTGTCTTTGGTGAATCATAGTTCGGGGGGGAAGGGTGACAGTGTGTTCACAGCAGTAATCAGGTCAGTGTCTGCCAAGGTGTGGGGGGGGGGGGGGGGGGGGGGGGTAGAAACTGTTTGTCAGTGTCGTTGTTCTGGCTTTCAGGCTCCTATATGACAGTGGGAGGAGCAAGGCACTGCCAGGGGCCACCCATACTATACCACCACACTATGCTACAGTTGATCTGTTTGTATAAAAGTACTTACTGTAGTTCCCTTCCACACTGACGCTTATTATTGTTCCAGTATGTTATTATTCCTCTATGAGTTCTGCTGTTATTCTTCTTCTAGTATGTGGCTTCTGCTGTTATCATTATTGCTGTTTGAGGGTGTCTGTGCTGTTATTATTATTCTACTATGAGAGTGTATGTGCTGTTGTTATTCTTCCAGCATGTGTCTGTGCTTTTATGTAGTATGATAGTATGTGTGTTATTATTCTTGCAGTATGACAGTATGTGTTATTATTCTTGCAGTATGACAGTATGTGTGTTATAGTATGTGGTATTATTCTTGCAGTATGACAGTATGTGTTATTATTCTTGCAGTATGACAGTATGTGTGTTATTATTCTTGCAGTATGACAGTATGTGTTATTATTCTTGCAGTATGACAGTATGTGTTATTACTCTTGAAGTATGACAGTATGTGTGTTATTATTCTTGCAGTATGACAGTATGTGTTATTACTCTTGCAGTATGACAGTATGTGTGTTATTATTCTTACAGTATGACAGTATGTGTTATTACTCTTGCAGTATGACAGTATGTGTGTTATTACTCTTACAGTATGACAGTATGTGTTATTACTCTTGCAGTATGACAGTATGTGTTATTATTCTTGCAGTATGACAGTATGTGTGTTATTACTCTTGCAGTATGACAGTATGTGTTATTATTCTTGCAGTATGACAGTATGTGTTATTATTCTTACAGTATGACAGTATGTGTTATTACTCTTGCAGTATGACAGTATGTGTTATTATTCTTACAGTATGACAGTATGTGTTATTACTCTTCCAGTATGACAGTATGTGTGTTATTATTCTTGCAGTATGACAGTATGTGTTATTATTCTTACAGTATGACAGTATGTGTTATTACTCTTGCAGTATGACAGTATGTGTTATTATTCTTACAGTATGACAGTATGTGTTATTACTCTTCCAGTATGACAGTATGTGTGTTATTATTCTTGCAGTATGACAGTATGTGTTATTATTCTTGCAGTATGACAGTATGCGTGTTATAGTATGTGTTATTATTCTTGCAGTATGACAGTATGTGTGTTATTATTCTTGCAGTATGACAGTATGTGTTATTATTCTTACAGTATGACAGTATGTGTTATTACTCTTGCAGTATGACAGTATGTGTGTTATTACTCTTCCAGTATGACAGTATGTGTTATTATTCTTACAGTATGACAGTATGTGTTATTACTCTTGCAGTATGACAGTATGTGTGTTATTACTCTTCCAGTATGACAGTATGTGTGTTATTATTCTTACAGTATGACAGTATGTGTTATTACTCTTGCAGTATGACAGTATGTGTGTTATTACTCTTCCAGTATGACAGTATGTGTGTTATTATTCTTGCAGTATGACAGTATGTGTGTTATTATTCTTTCAGTATGACAGTATGTGTGTTATTACTCTTCCAGTATGACAGTATGTGTGTTATTATTCTTGCAGTATGATAGTATGTGTGTTATTATTCTTACAGTATGGCAGTATGTGTGTTATTACTCTTGCAGTATGATAGTATGTGTGTTATTATTCTTACAGTATGACAGTATGTGCGTTATTACTCTTGCCGTAAGACAGTATGTGTGTTATTCCTCCTGCAGTATGACAGTATGTGTGTTATTACTCTTGCAGTATGACAGTATGTGTGTTATTATTCTTGCAGTATGACAGTATGTGTGTTATTACTCTTGCCGTAAGACAGTATGTGTGTTATTTAGGTATGGGTACCAAATTTGGTACTTTTAAGGGTACCGACCGAAACACGTCGGTACTACCGTGTATCGATTCACGTGAGATCCAACGGTGTCAATTTTTGGTAATGCAAAAAAAAATCATATGATGTCATGTTTTGTTTACCGCAAAACTAAACCGCACGTTAACGTCAACGACACGTGCACAATACATGTTTTCAAAATCTCTTTGGGTGTTTGCAATTCATGGGGAGTACATGTCCCTGATATCTTGCTACAGTGGGCAGGTTGTTGTTGAAAGTTTAGCTCAGTTTTCACCTCTACTCTGACATGGCTGTTAGCCTAGCCACAGAGCATCTTTAGAGGAGAGGCTCCGATTGAATCCGGGACACAGACATGCAGCCAATGGGACATTGATTCTGATCATGGTCACGAATGGATTCCAGCTTCATTTATTTACTACAGATGACAAACGTGTTGTTTCTTTTTGACATACTTGCGCCACACGGAACAACTCATCACTACAGCCCAGCATCATATTACTGTAGCCAGTCTCTTGAAACACCACTATCTCCAAACTTCCACTTCTCTCGAAACTTTCTTTTGTTATGTGCTCTCACTGCCGCAGTGGGTTTTCTTTTTAGCGGTCGGCTTACTCCTTCCATAGTTCCACATATTTGTAACCCATCAGGCACGTTGGAACTTTAAATCGGCAGGGGGTGCAGCCTTTCTGAGATTTTTTTTTCAGAGCGCCGTGAGAGGAACGTTCGTTGTTTAGAATGGCTTTGAAATAAGTTATTTCTAATGACCCTTTAACTGAAAATGACGTGAGACGTGAGGCAAACGAGAAGAACATAATAATTGTTTTATTTTGACTTTTCAAGCCTGAAGAAATAAAAACAAACAAACCTCACTTGAACTTCTGAATACCTCACTTGGCTCCATCTCCAAGTCTGTATGACAAATTTCTATGGGTTAGCTTCAATGTTAGATTGAATGCATCTCCTACAACAACTCTGTTGCGCCAAAATTAAGACGTTACACAGCTGATACCAATTGTATTATCAATGCACGGCTAATTAAGCTTTAAGGTCCCCCTATAGGGGGACCCTGCTTTTCTTTATCATAAATCGATCAATAGAGACCGTATTAGATCCCCAATTATCATATCATGGGGTATCATTGGAAAGCCACACTCATTGGCTACAACCCTGTGCAAAGATTTTCGAGATCACCAAATGATTGACGAAGCTATAGCCCCGGGAGTCGGGGGTGGTAATGTGTACTTTTGCATACTTTGGGGCATGCCTCACATATCGGCATGTAACTCGAGAACCGCTGAACGGATTTTGTCACCTGGAAGGGCAATCGACAGGCAACAAATAGGGCTTTAATTCTATCTATTTATTGTATTAAAAGAAATGCACACCGAGCCACTAGAGGTCGGCAAAGAATCGTCCACATGTTGGCCCTTGGATGTTAAGAGGTCAATGTTTTTAAATAATTTGTTTTTGTAGCCAAGAGTAAAGACCATAACCCTATCACAAACAGTAGTCAAAGTGTATATTTTCATTTTTACCGATGTTTTATATGTTTTATCGGAAATACAAATTTATCTGAAAATGCTAATTATCATAAAAACAGCAAGAAATAACTAAATCCAGATTCAACCCTGCCATTGGAAAGAGGAGCATTTCCCCTATCCATAGATGTATGATTTGGCCATAATAAGGTCAAGGTCAAATTCAAGGTCAAATGAATTTATAATTAAAGTCGATTATCATTAATTACTGTATCTACAAATCCTTCTGTTTAATCATCTTCCCGCTGTTCATTTGCTTAGATATTTTGTACACATGATCTCAATAAGGTGGTGAATGAGCTCAGTGAGCATTTATCAGAACATTTATCAATTTTTGATCATCATCATCAAAATCATAAATCATAATTAATCATAATTAATTTATTCATTTCAATTTACTCAGCCTAGTAACAGACACAATATTTCTGACACTGGAAATACATACCCCCAGGTCCCTAGATGTTCCTAGATACCAAGAACATGCAAATTGACCTTGCAGAAGTGGAGCAATCTTCCATTTACTTAGGCATGTACCTTTAGGCGAAATACGGCTTACAGCTTATCAGGTTAAAAGACCCGATGGAGGGGGCAGATTTAATGGACTAGTGTTATTACTCTTACAGTATGACAGTATGTGTGTTATTATTCTTGCAGTATGACAGTATGTGTTATGCTTCCAGAGGGCTGGACGTCCTTCTCTTCATCTCATGCTGGTTGTTTGTTTTCTTCTGCATCACTTCACCACTGGCGTCATGTCTACTACCTACCACACACACGCACGCATGCATATATACACACACACACACACACACACACACACACACACACACACACACACACACACACACACACACACACACACACACACACACACACACCCACGCACGCACACACACACACACTCACACACACTCACACACACACACACACACACACACACACACACACACCCACGCACGCACGCACACACACACACACACACTCACACACACACTCACACACACACACACACACACACACACACACACACACACACACACACACACACACACACACACACACACACACACACAGGGCCGCCTGGGAGAAATGCGAGGCCCTGTGCAAGATTGAGCCCCCCCCCCCCCCCCCCCCCCCCCCCCAAAAGGTAAAAAATAAAAAATAAAAAAAAATATATGTATATAGAGAGCTCCCGTTCTACAGTCTACAGTAGTGGCAGAATACCTGAGCACTGTGACTGAAGATCCTTGACTAGGTACAGACTCAGCGAGCACAGCCTAGCCATCGAGAAAGGCCGCCATAGGCAGACAGTGTGTGTTAGAAAGAGAGAGAGAGAGAGAGAGAGAGAGAGCATGTGTGTTTGTCGTGTGTGTGTGTGTTAGAGAGAGAGCATGTATGAGAGAGATAAGCAAAGATGAGCCCCTAAAGGATATTCAACTTTTAATGGAAGATCAAAACAGAAGGAAAAGATAACTTCACAAAGGCAACATGAATATACATAGATCCAAAAGGACAAAGATCAACACTTAAATCCAAAGAGAAGAGGGTCTATACCAGAGAAAACAAAGTAGCAAGGACTCGGAGCCAATGGCCGACATCAGCTAAATAGGCTAGCCAGGTACTGACACCAGGCCACACAGAGCTTTGGCCAACGGCCCAACGCTACCCAAGCTACACAAACGACCAAGACAATTCACACACAGCACATGTCGTATCTCCAAATGTTGTGAAGTAACATATGTTTTGCCTGGAAAAAAACATCGTTATTAACAAAACATTCGGGAGGGGAAGGAAGGAAGAGTGGGGTAATGTCATGACATCTCTTACCTGCACCAAGGAACGCAGGGCGAAAGGCCGCAACACAGGTCTCCACGTTGACGAAGGCCTCTCGCTGGCGGGACAAAAAGAAGCTATGGCCGGAGCCTTGTCATGGTGCAGGCCCGACTACATCTTCTGTCAAAGATGATGTCGTAGTCAGAGTGCCAGAACCCCCTGCTATTCTCACGGCTAATGTCAATGATCGTAGCACAAGCTAACAGCTAACTCTAGGCTAACTGATAGCATCAAACTAACGTTCCCAGCCGAGCGCAGCCGGCAGCTAACGTCGTAGCTAAACAGCTAACTGGCTAACAGTTAGCTCAACCCGGCTATCGCTAACCATTAGCTAACGCAGAAGCAAGCTATGCGGCTACCACTGAAAAACTGTACAACATGAGAAAAGCAATACAGGTGCTGACACCAGGCCACACACCATTAGCTACTAGTACTACAACAGCTAGTCGGCCAGTTTGGCTCCAGAGAGAGAGAGAGAGAGAGAGAGAGATATCCACGGCGGGAATAGAATAGAGTGCATTAAAAACTCACCAAACGTCCAAGAGGATGGAGACAACCGCGTGGAGTTGACGAAGTTCATCTGCCGAACGACCATCCTCTTCATCTTGGCATAACAATGCTGCACGCGCTGTCTCTAGGTAGCTAACGCTAGTTAGCCTTTAGCTAAGCTAGCTACTAGCCGACATCATCATGGCTATATCCCGACTGAACCACACTTAATATTATAACGTAGCTAAAGCTAAATAGCTGTCCCTGTCTTTAGCCGGGATGGCTAGCCTGACTGAACTGTCTAACATGCAACAACTTTCATCTTCAGTCCATCTGCCGAACGATGTCCTCTTCATCTTGGCTGGCATAACCTCCAATGCTGCACAGGCGAAATAGTCAGACGCTAGTGATGGGTCGGTCATGAGCGACTCGTTCATAAGAGCCGATTCATTGCCGTGAGCGTGAGTCGAATCGCTCACGTCTGGCAATGAGTCGGTTCACGCCCCCCCCCACCCCCCCCCCCCCCCCCGGCACGCACACAGACACACACAATGAACTCAACAGACGCTACCTTACCTGTAACTCCTCCCCTCATTGAAACCAATTCTGCTGCCTGCAGAGCCTCAGAGCCAGGAACGTGTCTAATGTGAAATATATAAGCATATAAGCAAAACTGGATTTTAGGTCTGTGATGAAAAAGGACCTCGCGGGAAGGGGGGCCTCGGAAAAAAAAAAAATAAAAAAAAAATATATTTTTTGTGCGAGGCCCCCCTTCCCGCGAGGCCCAATGCGACCGCACTGCTCGAACACCCCCTGAGGCGGCCCTGCACACACACACACACACACACACACACACACACACATACACACACACACACACACACACACACACACACACACACACACACACACACACACACACACACACACACACACACACACACACACACACACACACACACACACACACACACACGCGCGCACACACACACACACACACACACACACACACACACACACACACACACACACACACACACACACACACACACACACACACACACACACACACACACACACACACACACACACATCTTAACTCAATCAGCGCCGGAATCCTAGAGCATCTTTGTTCCTACCACGCCAACGCTCTAAAAGATAGGAATAAGTGGCAGTGTTTGCAGGGCTATATATATATTCTATATTATAGCTATGGATACAATACTATGGCCCATTTGACAATACCTATCTATCATTCAATATGTGAAAAATAAAAATGTTTTCATCAATACGTTTGCGTGTTATACCGTGGTGAATATGAGTAGCCTATAGTTTTAGAGTGATCCTGTCTAATCCCAGAAAACAACGATATGCAGCAAAACGTGAATTTCACTAAAAGCGTTGCCGTTTCTCGCCTGGACACGCTACTATTTCCAAATCAAATATATATAATAGGTATTAGGTTTCATCATGAATGCATGAAAGGGGGGGGGGGGGGGGGGGTCGTTTTTTTATGCTTTGATCGTCACCAACGGCATACGTTTTGGAGTAACATTACACACACATGTTGTGATCGAGGTGAAATAATGGTTGGATCAAAGCAGGATTGATATCATTTAATCCTTACCTTCACTAGGAGGTACTCCAAAAAGAATATTCCAATTGTCTGATCGCGAGTCCAAGTACCGGTGTCCATCGTGTCGCCAACATAATCCACCACAACAGATGCATCGGAGGCATTTGATGCTTCTCAATGGGATCGGGATACCCGCCCGCCTCGCCCGACAAAGATAAGTGGGCCCAGAGACATTTGATCGACGCACAGGCCAAGATATAATGTTTCAAAGGGTGCTCGATACTGCCACCTGGGTGGATGCGGCCGGTATTGCACTTTGGCATTCTCAGGATGATTCCCCATGTTAACCCAGAGTCTGTGTGCCTGTAATGAATGGAAATATCAAATAAAATAATTAACAATGAAAATCGAACTATACTCGGGTTTTCGGGGGCTCAACACATGGCGAGATAACCCAACTATCATAGGGTCTGGCGTCCAAAGAGTTAAAGTCATTTTGCAAACAGAATAAAGACACTTCTTCTTCTCACGTGTCTCACCTCTCATGTACTGGTCTCACCTCTCATGTACTGGTCTCACCTCTCATGTACTGGTCTCAGACCAGCCTCTCAAGACAGAAGCACACGGTTGTTTGACCGTGGGTCATTGTTTATGATCTTTTAGTCTAGGTTTTCAAAATAAAGGAACGAGGCAGAGGGTGTGTGCTATGAGGGTGAAAGAAGGGTGTTTCCTGTCCGCTGGTGACTCTCTGTCTGTGCAACAGCTCCTGAACCCCCCCCCCCCCCCGGTATGTGCAAATGAAAATATTGTCCCGAAAGTGAAATATCACTCCGAGACAGCGATCTAAAGTGCTGGTGGGAAAGCAGAACAGTAAGTCATTTAGCCAGAGCGTTTCCTGGCTTGTTATTTTAAATTGACGGTTTAGTGTGAACAGTTGTAGCATTGTGGAGCTCCGTACGAACACTCTGACAACTCACCCCCGACTGCCCCCCGCCCCCCTCTCTATATGGATTCCAAATGTGTGTCGGCAAGTGTGTACATAATGTGTGTGTGTATTCCCAAACGTGCACGTATATCTACACCTTGTGTGTTGGGGAGGTGAAGTCCTTTGCTTCTTGTGTGTGTGTGTGTGTGTGTGTGTGTGTGTGTGTGTGTGTGTGTGTGTGTGTGTGTGTGTGTGTGTGTGTGTGTGTGTGTGTGTGTGTGTGTGTGTGTGTGCGTGCGCGCGCGTGCGTGCGTGCGTGTGTGTGTGTGTGTGTGTGTGTGTGTGTGTGAATCAACCATTCTCTGGTCAAACGGCTGACTTGAAGTTCCCTTTCCCCCTCCTCTTCTTCCTCTTCACCCCCCCCCCCCCCCCCCCATCCCACATCCCCCCATCCATCTATCAGAAACATTTTGTCTCACTACTAACCGGCTCCCCCTAGTGGTGTAGAGAAGAACCACTGAAACCTTCTGGTTAACTGGCTGCAGCGCACGTCAGCATCCAGGTAGACTATTCTCTCTTCAAACAAACCGCCCTCCTGCCGACGACGTCAGGGGCAGAACTGAAAGACCAACCAGACACAGGCTTAGGTTTGACATTTACCAGCATGTGGTATAACAGAGTTAATTTCAAGGAACACGCCAACATTATGTGAAATGTGCTCACCGTCTTCTCCAGGGTCAGACGAGAAGATAGATACAAATTATTTCCTCTCTGTGCGTTCAGTAGAAAGCTATCCGGCTGCAAGCTAGCCTAGCTTAGCACTAATGAATGGAAGTGAATATGGACCGACTAGTCTAGCTGTTGGCCAAAACACCTTTCCCAGAGTTTCAAGCTAGGCTAGTGGTCCGTATCCGCCCGTGTGTGGTGTTCAGGTCTGTGGGAACCATTTACCATGTTTGCTAAAAGAGACATTATACAATAAATGTTTATTTATTTTTTACTCATTTTCTGTTAAGAACATGTAAAATAACACATTTTCATTGACTGCACACTGTTTATATTACATATGTGGTGGTGTTCTGGTCCACTGGACCCAAAAGTGTGTAAATTGCAGGTGAAAACAAGTATATATGGTAACAAATTTAAGAAAAAAGGTTCACTGTGACCCTTCACTGTCTGCCTCCACCTTGTTTCATTTATATTTCTCAAGATAAACGTGAATTATTCCATACATTTCTTGATTCTAATGGCTTTTATTTTTTTTACATACATCACATTTTATCACAAAACATAACTTGTATTGATAAATGTGATCTAGCAGAGGTAAATGGCAAATATTAACCATACTGTATCATGTATGCTGTCTAGATTGCTTGTAATTGAGATAAAGTTAACATCTGTTAAGTATTTCTACATTAATTGTTATGTCTTTATTGTTTTAATATCCAAATAATGTTGTGGGTTCACCAGACCTGTTATCATTGGGTGAGTAACAACAACACAACCAACACAAGGGTTAAATGAGAACACCACACAAGGGTTAAAGGAGAACACCACACAAGAGTTAAAGGAGAACACCACACAAGGGTTAAAGGAGAACACCACACAAGGGTTAAAGGAGAACACCACACAAGAGTTAAAGGAGAACACAACACAAGAGTTAAAGGAGAACACTACACAAGGGTTAAAGGAGAACACCACACAAGAGTTAAAGGAGAAGACCACACAAGGGTTAAAGGAGAACACCACACAAGGGTTAAAGGAGAACACCACACAAGGGTTAAATGAGAACACCACACAAGAGTTAAAGGAGAACACCACACAAGAGTTAAAGGAGAACACCACACAAGGGTTAAAGGAGAACACCACACAAGAGTTAAAGGAGAACACCAAACAAGGCTTAAAGGAGAACACCACACAAGCGTTAAAGGAGAACACCACACAAGGGTTAAAGGAGAACACCACACAAGGGTTAAAGGAGAACACCACACAAGGGTTAAAGAGAACACCACACAAGGGTTAAAGGAGAACACCACACAAGGGTTAAAGAGAACACCACACAAGGGTTAAAGAGAACACCACACAAGGGTTAAAGAGAACACCACACAAGGGTTAAAGAGAACACCACACAAGGGTTAAATGAGAACACCACACAAGGGTTAAAGAGAACACCACACAAGGGTTAAAGGAGAACACCACACAAGGGATAAAGGAGAACACCATACAAGAGTTAAAGGAGAACACCACACAAGGGTTAAAGGAGAACACCACACAAGGGTTAAAGGAGAACACCACACAAGGGTTAAAGGAGAACACCACACAAGGAAGAGTTAAAGGAGAATACCACACAGGAGTTAAAGGAGAACACCACACAAGGGTTAAAGGAGAACACCACACAAGGGTTAAAGGAGAACACCACACAAGGGTTAAAGGAGAACACGGAGAACACCACACAAGGGTTAAAAGAGAACACCACACAAGGGATAAAAGAGAACACCACACAAGGAAGGGTTAAAGGAGAACACCACACAAGGGTTAAAAGAGAACACCACACACGGAAGGGTTAAAGGAGAACACCACACAAGGGTTAAAGGAGAACACGGAGAACACCACACAAGGGTTAAAAGAGAACACCACACAAGGGATAAAAGAGAACACCACACAAGGAAGGGTTAAAGGAGAACACCACACAAGGGTTAAAAGAGAACACCACACAAGGAAGAGTTAAAGGAGAACACCACACAAGGGTTAAAAGAGAACACCACACAAGGAAGGGTTAAAGGAGAACACCACACAAGGGTTAAAAGAGAACACCACACAAGGAAGGGTTAAAGGAGAACACCACACAAGGGTTAAAGGAGAACACCACACAAGGAAGAGTTAAAGGAGAACACCACACAAGGGTTAAAAGAGAACACCACACAAGGAAGGGTTAAAGGAGAACACCACACAAGGGTTAAAAGAGAACACCACACAAGGAAGGGTTAAAGGAGAACACCACACAAGGGTTAAAGGAGAACACGGAGAACACCACACAAGGGTTAAAAGAGAACACCACACAAGGGATAAAAGAGAACACCACACAAGGAAGGGTTAAAGGAGAACACCACACAAGGGTTAAAAGAGAACACCACACAAGGAAGAGTTAAAGGAGAACACCACACAAGGGTTAAAAGAGAACACCACACAAGGAAGTTCAAGTTCTTTAATAGTTGTCATACAGAAGTACAGAATACTTTCATACAAAATGCTTCTTACTGTTACGCTCCAGAGACTGTGCTAGACAAGATAGTATCAAATAACATAATAACATAATATAGCATGAATTTAGAAGAAGAATGAGGTCACAGTTGTTCGGTATAGACATATGTACAATGTTCTGAGTTACCATATAATATACAATACACAATACTATGCAGTGTACTAATGTACAGTACTATCTAGTGCAAAGCAGAAATGGGATGAGGTACAATTTTAGGTACAATTTACAGTAAGGTGTACGAGTTGTAGTGCAATCCTTCATCCATAAATATAAAGTGTGGGGAGTGGGTGCTACAGTGTGTTTGTTTAAAGTGGGTGTGTGCTATAAAGTGTGTGTAGTGGGTGCTACAGTGTGTTTGTTTAAAGTGAGTGTGTGCGTGTGGATGTGTGTGCTATGTGTGTTTGGTGGTTGTTGTTGTGTAGTGTTCATTCATTGTTCGTTTAGCAGCCTGATGGCCTGGGGATAGAAGCTACTTCTGAGTCTTTCTGTGCTCGCCTTGAGACTCCTGTGTCGCTTGCCTGACGGCAGCAGTTCAAAGAGGCAGTTGTTCGGGTGGCTCGAGTCCTTAATAATTCTCTTAGCCTTCCCCTTGCAACGCTTGTTGTAAATGTTCTGGAGAGTGGGGAGCCCCCCTCCAATTGTGCGTTCGGCTGAACGTGTCACTCTTTGTAGTCTGCTTTGGTCTTTTGCAGTGCTATTCCCAAACCAGGAGGTGATGTTGCCGGTCAAGATGCTCTCTATTGTACATGAGTAGAAGTTCTTAAGGATCTTCTGGCTGACTTGGAACTTCCTTAGGCGCCTGAGGAAGTAGAGGCGTTGTCGTGCCTTCTTCACCACACTGTTAATGTGTATGGTCCATTTCAAGTCCTCGGATATGTGGGCTCCGAGGTACTTGAAGCTGTTGACTCTCTCAACCGGTGCCCCGTCGATGCTGAGGGGGCTGTAGTCCTTGACCCCCGACCTCCTGAAGTCCACAATCATCTCCTTTGTTTTGCTGACGTTCAGGGAGAGGCTGTTTTCCTGGCACCATCCCGCCAGGACCTTGACCTCTTCCAGGTAGGCCCTCTCGTCGTTGGCAGAGATCAGGCCCACCACCACTGTGTCGTCAGCAAATTTGACGATTGTATTGCTACTCCGCTGAGCCACACAGTCGTGTGTGTACAGGGAGTAGAGGAGGGGACTCAGAACACAGCCCTGGGGGGCCCCTATGTTGAGGGTGATGGATGAGGAGGTGCAGTTGCCTGCTCTCACCACCTGGGGTCTGCCAGTCAGGAAGTCCAAGACCCACTGGCAGAGGTCATAGCCCAAGCCCAGGTCCCTGAGCTTGGCTATGAGTATGGAGGGGACTATGGTATTGAATGCCGAGCTGTAGTCGATGAATAGCATTCTCACATAGTTCCCCTGCCTCTTGTCCAGGTGTGATGCTGCTGTGTGCAGCACATGGGATATGGCGTCCTCCGTGGACCTGTTGGGGCGGTATGCAAATTGCAGGGGGTCCATGTTGATGGGGAGGGAGGAGCAGATGTAGCCCTTTACTAGCTTCTCAAAGCACTTCATGGCTATGGAGGTGAGAGCTACAGGGCGGTAGTCGTTGAGGCAAGCAGGCTTGGATTTTTTGGGTACAGGGATAATAGTGGACTTCTTCAGGCAGGTGGGGATGACAGCCTGTTCTAAGGACAGGTTAAATATGTCAGTGAATACTGGGGCCAGTTGGTCGGCACAGACTTTTAGGACGCGGCCGGGGATGCCGTCCGGACCTGCTGCCTTCCTGATATTCACTTTTTTAAAGGTCCGCCTCACCTCATGCTCTGTTACCCTGAACACTGCGCCTCCATCAGCAGCCGACCCCCCCCCCCCCATTGCCGAGGCTTGTGAGCTGGTGTTGTTATTACCAGCATCAAACCTCGCATAGAAGGTATTGAGGTCGTTTGCTAAGGAGATGTCATTGTTCAGTTTGAGGGAGGCGCCTTTGTAGTCTGTCATCGTTTTGAGCCCCTGCCACATAGCTCTAGAGTCAGCTTGTTCAAACTGGAGTTCAATTTTATCCCTGTAGCGCCGTTTGGCCTCTGACACTGTCCTCCTTACGTTGTGTTGCGCCACCTTGTGGTCATTCATGTTGCCTGCCACTAGGCCGTCATTGTATGCTTTGGTGCGCTCTCTCAGAGCTTCACGGACGGATTTGTCTACCCAGGGTTTTTGATTTGGGTAAACTTTCATTTTGGTAGTGGGGATTGTTTCTTTCACCCTAGTACAGACATAGTCCAGCACTGTCTCCGTGTAGGCATTAATGTTATCTGTGTCGCGGAATACAATCCAGTCTGTGTTGTGGAACACTGACCGGATCGTATCCTCTGACGTCACATCCCATTTCTGCACCTCTCGCGAGACTACGGGAGTACTTTTAATTCTTTGTCTGTACTTTGGTGTAAGGAAAATGGATGCGTGATCTGACTTGCCAAAGCCACTATCAGAATGAGCCTTGTAGCCACCTTTAAATTGCGTGTAACAGTGATCTAGGATGTTACCGCCTCTGGTGTTGCAAGTCACATGCTGGTAGAAATCAGGCAATACCTTTCTCAGATTGGCGCTATTGAAATCTCCCAGTACTAAAATGGCGGCGTTAACGTTCGTCGCTTGTATATTATTTACCTCGTCGTGTAGTCTGGAGAGCGCGGCGTTGTTGTTGGCTTGCGGTGGAATATACACTCCGACCAGGACGATCGCCGTTAACTCCCTCGGGAGGAAGAAAGGACGACACTTGATGGTTATATATTCCAGTTCTGGGGAGCAGTAGTTGGATAATTCCTTCACATTCGTTGGATCACTCCAATTTTTGTTAAACATGAAGGCAATACCTCCACCACGTTGTTTACCGGACTCTGATTGTGTCCGATCCTTCCTAGGAAGGGTTAAAGGAGAACACCACACAAGGGTTAAAAGAGAACACCACACAATAGATTTATCTTGTAAACATCTAACTTTAGTTTACATTCACATCTTAACACTTTGAACGGCAGCCGTGTTAATAATAATTTATAATTTAGGACCTGCTCAGAGGTCATCAATCGGCACACATGCGATGCATGTATGCGATTCATCTCTGCGATTAAAGGCCAACCTCTAGGTTAAACCCTACTGATCAATTATGGGTAGTTTACATCATTGGTATATAATTTCATTATTTATTTATTTCCATTTGACACCGGAAATGCCACTCTGAAAGAGTTAAAAAGGTCCACGCACGAATAACATGCACGCGCGAATAAAAAAAGCTTATCAAAACGCCGACGTCACAACAGGTGTGGCTTGCATATTAATGAGCCGAATCTAATGTTGCTTTTCCACTAAAATAAAGTACTCAGTTTGTCTCCGTGTGGGGAGGCGGGGCTGCTGGTGATCAGCATGAGAGCTCCAGAAATGACACGTGAAAAACTGCAGACCACTGATTGGTCAGAAGAGAGACGCGTGACGTCACTGTTTGGGGAGTCTGAACGAAAACAGAATGTCCGCGCCGCCATCTTTAATGTCTCGCGTAGGATATCTTTTGTACGTTTGCAGCAAGAAACGAGTGCAATAAAAAAGGATACAGTCACTGTGTATTCTGCCTCATTGATGAAACAAACCCGACATCAACACAATTTGCCACCGAGCGGAGAGTTTAGTCTGACAAAAAGATCGCTGATTAGTTACGCTTGTTGTTGGGGGTTAGGGACGTAACGTTAGTTAGCCTAATGCTAACGTTAGCAGATAGACACGAGAGGCTATCTGTGTAGAATAGACACAATGAGGTAACGTTAGCGTTAGCATAATAGACACAACGAGAGTCTGGTTAATGTTGTTATTGATTGATTGAATGAAAACTGTGTTTTACTCTGGCTTGCCAAGCTCATCATAGCCCCTTTCGTGACTGATGCACCGAGTGAAGCTTGTGGACTCGACAACAGCGGCGGCCGCAGGGCGCCGGAGCCCGCAGCGCTAGTTAGCTCATAGCTATCGTGTAACACTAGCCTTTGCGGGCTCGGGCGCCCTGCGGCTGCCGCCGCCGTCGCGTCCATGGGCCCCCCGGCAGGGCACCCGTGGGGTCGGGGTGTACAGAGAGGAGAGAACCATTTTGGGTCGGCCGTTCATGCCGGCCAGCAAGCCGGATGTCGGGATATGTTGTTAGCACAATAGCTACCAAGCTAAGCTATGTTATCTACTAACGTTATAAACACAATGTGTACAACGACACAATGATTTACATTATTACAAATATGGTAACGTGGTTAGCTTTAGAGATGGATGGATGGCTATAATCACGGAGCAATAGTGAGGTGAAACAGATACATTTCCATTCGGCTAGTAGTAGCAAGCATATATCTATGGTAGCAAGGCTCTCTGCCTGCCACTAGCTGTGTGACTCTCAGCGCCCCCTGGTGATACCCCTGGTGACCAATACCTGTTGTGACGACATTACACGTGCACGTTATAAACCATTGATTAAAATATGCAAGTGCATGTTGATTGTGTTGGGCAGACAAAATGTTTTGATAAAAACGCTAAAACTGGGTCAATTTCAATACTTTTTTTTACAATTCTTCATGAAAGTCACTGTTGGCCTAGTCCACATTGTTTATTGAACAAAAATACAACGTGGAGGTTGCACTTTAACCCATCCCATCGTCCTTCCCCCCCAAGGGCAGCCGGGAGCAGACAGGCGTCAACGTGAGCCGCGCCAGGGGACCAATCCAATTGCTCCTGTCCGTCTTCGTCAAGGACGCCACAGCGTTAGCGATCTTGTTGTTGTGCATGTTTTTCCATTGGGTTTATTTTATCGAGGGGGGGAAACCCTTGCGAGCACAGGGAGAAAATGCAAACTCCACACAGAAAGGCCTGGGAGATACCCCACCTGTGTAACTGGCATCATGGAAACCTGGTCCCCAAGCGGGAATCGAACCCTGGACCTTCTTGCTGTGAGGCGATAGTGTTTGACCACTACACCACCGTATTAGCCATCCTTCTATTCAGTGTGCCACCGCTTTAAGAGATAGGGATTTTCACTGTGCGTCGTGGTGTTTGCAGGGCTATATCTATATCCTATATTATAGCTATGGAGACAATACTATGGCTCATTTGACAGTAACTATCCCTCGTTCAACATGTGAAAAAGAATACATTTTTCATGTATACGTTCGCGTGTTATCCCGTGGTGAATATTGTATAGTTTCAGAGTGATCCTGGCTAATTCCTGGTAACTGTGTTACGGAGCGATATGTGAATTTTGCTAAAAGCGTTCGTGTTGCTCGCCTGGACACGCTACTATTTCCAAATCAAAGGTATATAATAGGTATTATGTTTCGTCATGAATGCATGAAAATGGGGGGGGGGGGGGGGGGGGTCGTTTTTTGATGCTTTGATCGCCAGTAACGGCATTCGTTTTGAATACTACATACGTTGATCGGCCGGATCGATATGAAATCATTGTAGGATATGGTTTAAAAGGGTGGGCGATACTGCGGCCGGTATTGCACTCTAGGGATCTCAGAATGATTTCCTATGGTAACACAGAGGTCCATGACACTGCATAGAATAAAAAAATCGAATAAAAGAAAAAACGATGAAGACCCCGAGAAATCTCGTATACACAAATGTATACACAAATCATTTTGTGTATAGAAATAGACTTGTGCTCTATTATAAGCTGAACATGTCCTACATCATACGTCACACAATGGTTAAATCTAGTGCTTACCTGAGACGTGCTTATCACTTTAACCCTTGCACTACCACACTACAGAAGGTTAACCTTTCACTACCACACTACAGACGGTTAAAGGGCTAACATTCTGTAGTGTGGTTGTGAAAGGGTTAACCCTTTGTCATGTGGCAGTGAAAGGGTTAACCTTCCGTATTGTGGTAGTGAAGGGGTTAAACATTTACAGACACCTCCACCCACTCCCAGGTGAGAGGCTCTCACAGTCTCCACCCACTCCCAGGTGAGAGGCTCTCACAGGCTCATTAGGGCTTCATTACATGGATGCTTGGACAGGAGGAGGGGGGGGGGGGGGGCTCAGGAGATGAGCTTGAGAGCAGGGGACAGGGGCACTATCTGACCCCACCAGTACCTGACCCCTGGAGCAGCCTGGCCCCGGGGAGAGCAGCACACCTGGGCCAGGTGAGAGCCATCAGGCTCCAACCAGAGCGAGAGAGAGAGAGAGACAGAGAGAGAGAGAGAGAGAGAGAGAGAGAGAGAGAGAGAGAGAGAGAGAGAGAGAGAGAGAGAGAGAGAGAGAGAGAGAGAGAGAGAGAGAGAGAGAGAGAGAGAGAGAGATATGGAGGTATGATAATGATTGTAGAAATCTCAGGAAGAAATGGAGACGTATGGGTAAACCACTTCTTGTATATTGTATATTAGTACATTGCATAGTATATATTGTATATTGTATGGTAACTCAGTTACTTCTATTCTGCATCGAACGTTGTACATATGTCTACGCTGAACACTGTGACCTCTATTTTTACTTCTATTTTACATGCTATACTATTTTATTTCATACTATCTTGTCTAACACAGTCTCTGGAGCGAAACAGTAAGAAGCATTTTGTATAAAAGTATTCTGTACTTCTGTATGACAACTATTAAAGAAACTCTCCAATCTCTTTAGCCCAATACAAAACAATGAACAGCAAAAACACATACAAGATAAACTACAAAGTCTAGAGTCAACCATAAAAGACTACCAGAACCCGCTAGACTCCCCAATTACACTAAAAGAACTACAGGACAAAATAAAATCATTTAAAACCAAGAAGGCCTGCGGAGCGGATGGTCTGAATGAAATTATCATATTCACAGACTCCAAATTCCAATTGGCTATACTAAAACTCCTTAACATTGTCCTTAGCTCTGGGATCTTCCCCAATATTTGGAACCAAGGACTCATAACACCGCTCCACAAAAAGGGAGACAAATCTGACCCAAACAATTACCGTGGGATCTGTGTCAACAGCAACCTTGGAAAAATCCTCTGTATGATCATTAACCACAGACTCATAAATTTCCTCACAAACAACAATACCTTGAGCAAATCACAGATTGGCTTCCTACCAAATCACCGTACAACAAACCACATTCTCACCCTCAGCACCCTAATCAACAACCAAATAAATAAAAATAAAAGCAAAATATACTCCTGTTTCGTTGACTTCCAGAAAGCATTTGACTCAATTTGGCATGAGGGTCTGCTGTACAAGCTGTTAGATAGTGGCATTGGAGGGAAAATCTACGACCTCATAAAGTCAATGTACACCAACAACACATGTGCTGTGAGGTTTGAGGAAAAACACACAGACTTCTTTCCTCAACGCCGTGGGGTTAGACAGGGGTGCAGTTTGAGTCCAACCCTCTTCAACATATACATAAATGAACTGGCAAAAACATTGGAACAAACTGCAGCACCTGGCATCCCCCTAGCAAACACAGAAGTCAAATGCCTACTGTTTGCAGATGACCTGGTGCTGCTGTCCCCAACAAAAGAAGGGCTACAGCAGCACCTTGACCTTCTGCACAAATAAATAAAATTATGATATTCCAAAAAAGGCCCAGCCTACAACAACAAAAACACAAATTCCTCCTAGACACAATTTCCCTAGAACACACAAAAAACTACACCTATCTCGGCCTAAACATCAGTGCTACAGGGAACTTCAACCAAACTGTGAACGACCTGAGAGACAAAGCAAGAAGGGCTTTCTATGCCATAAAAAGGAACATCAAGTTAGACATTCCAATCAAAATCTGGTTCCAAATATTAGACTCTGTGATAGAACCGATTTCCCTGTATGGTTGTGAAGTCTGGGGCCCACTTGCAAACCAAGACTTCACCAAATGGGACAAACACCCAATTGAGACTCTGCATGCAGAATTTTGCAAATCCATTCTCGGCACCCAACGAAAAACACCAAACAATGCATGCAGAGCAGAACTAGGAAGATACCCACTAATCATCAAAATTCAAAAACGAGCATTTAAATTCCACAATGACCTAAAAGAAAGTGACCCATCATCCCTGTACCCAAAAAATCTATGCCCGCTTGCCTCAATGACTACCGCCCTGTAGCTCTCACCTCCATAGCCATGAAGTGCTTTGAGAAGCTAGTGAATAGCTACATCTGTTCCTCCCTCCCCATCAACCTGGACCCCCTGCAATTTGCATACCGCCCTAACAGGTCCACGGAGGACGCCATAGCCCATGTGCTGCACACAGCAGCATCACACCTGGACAAGAGGCAGGGGAACTATGTGAGAATGCTGTTCATCGACTACAGCTCAGCATTCAATACCATAGTCCCCTCCAAACTCATAGCCAAGCTCAGGGACCTGGGCTTGAACTATGACCTCTGCCAGTGGGTCTTGGACTTCCTGACGGGCAGACCCCAGGTGGTAAGAGCAGGCAACTGCACCTCCTCATCCATCACGCTCAACATAGGGGCCCCCCAGGGCTGTGTTCTGAGCCCCCTCCTCTACTCCCTGTACACACATGACTGTGTGGCACAGTGGAACAACAACACAATCATCACATTTGCTGATGACACAGTAGTGGTGGGCCTGATCTCTGCCAACGACGAGAAGGCCTACCTGGAAGAGGTAGAGAATCTGTCACAGTGGTGTCAGGAGAACTGCCTCTCCCTGAACGCCAGCAAAACAAAATAGATGATTGTGGACTTCAGGAGGTCGGGGGTCAAGGACTACAGCCCCCTCAGCATCGACGGGGCACCGGTTGAGAGAGTGAACAGTTTCAAGTACCTCGGAGCCCACATATCCGAGGACTTGACATGGACCACACACATTGACAGTGTTGTGAAGAAGGCACGACAATGCCTCTACTACCACAGGCGCCTAAGGAAGTTCCAAGTCAGTCAGAAGATCCTTAAGAACTTCTACTCATGTACAATAGAGAGCATCCTGACTGGCAACATCACCTCCTGGTTTGGGAATAGCACTGCACAAGACCGTAGCAGACTACAAAGAGTGACACGTTCAGCCGAACGCACAATTGGAGGGGGGCTTCCCACCCTCCAGAACATTTACAACAAGCGGTGTGGGGGTAAGGCTAAGAGAATCATCAAGGACTCCAGCCACCCGAACAACTGCCTCTTTGAACTGCTGCGGTCAGGCAAGCGATACCGGAGTCTTAAGGCGAGCACAGAAAGACTCAGAAGAAGCTTCTATCCCCAGGCCATCAGGCTGCTCAATGAACAATAAACACTATGCAACAACCATCAAATGCACACAGCACAAACACCCACACTCACACACTCACTTTAAACAAACAACACACTGCAGCACCCACTCTCCACACTTTAGATCACCTAAACACACTTTATATTTATTGGTAAAGGATTTGCACTACAACTCGTACACCTTACTGTAAATTGTACCTAAATTGTACCTCATCCCATTTCTGCTTTGCACTATATAGTATTGTATATTAGTACATTGCATAGTATATTGTATATTGTATGGTAACTCAGTTACTTCTATTCTGCATCGAACATTGTACATATGTCTATACTGAACACTGTGACCTCTATTTTTACTTCTATTTTACATGCTATACTATTTTATTTCATACTTATCTTGTCTAGCACAGTCTCTGGAGCGTAACAGTAAGAAGCATTTTGTATAAAAGTATTCTGTACTTCTGTATGACAACTATTAAAGAAACTTGAACACACTCCACAACATAGCCCTCACCTACAGAGAGACCCTTGCGAGATGCCCACTCAGCCAGATGGTTCTGGGACTCTGCTCACAAACACAAGCAGAGCCACCAGACAGAAACCACACTGGACTAAATCAAATGATAAGAAAACAAAAAGAAAACTATCTGACACATTGGAAAGAATCAACCAAAAACCAGACAAATACTTTGAAAACATGGACAATAACTCAAAACTCAGATACCTACTGGGAGAAATACAAGAATGTGCAAACACAGCAGCAAGATTTGTGAGCTGCTGTGACAAGAAAAGGACATCCAACAGAATACAACCACCATAAAGACTGTACAAGAAATTCCTTCTCTAATGTACTGATTTCTTTTGATATCTGTTTGATTGTTTTGTTTTGTTTGGCTTTGGCAATGTAAACGTACGTTTCCCATGTCAATAAAGTCCATTTGAATTGAAATTGAAATTGAATTAAATTGAGAGAGAGAG
Organism: Notolepis coatsorum; assembly: GCF_963971535.1. NCBI lineage: Eukaryota > Metazoa > Chordata > Actinopteri > Aulopiformes > Paralepididae > Notolepis > Notolepis coatsorum. Next base: position 36,661,910 of record NC_140173.1, on the reverse strand, counting down.
AGAGAGAGAGAAAGATACAGAGAGAGAGAAAGATACAGAGAGAGAGACAGAGAGACAGAGAGAGAGACAGACAGACAGACAGACAGACAGACAGACAGACAGACACAGACATACAGACAGACAGACAGACAGACAGACAGACAGACAGACAGACAGACAGACAGACAGACAGACAGACAGACAGACAGACAGACAGACAGACAGACAGACAGACAGACAGACAGACAGACAGACAGACAGACAGACAGACAGACAGACAGACAGACAGACAGACAGACAGACAGACAGACAGACAGACAGACAGACAGACAGACAGACAGACAGACAGACAGACAGACAGACAGACAGACAGACAGACAGACAGACAGACAGACAGACAGACAGACAGACAGACAGACAGACAGACAGACAGACAGACAGACAGACAGACAGACAGACAGACAGACAGACAGACAGACAGACAGACAGACAGACAGACAGACAGACAGACAGACAGACAGACAGACAGACAGACAGACAGACAGACAGACAGACAGACAGACAGACAGACAGACAGACAGACAGACAGACAGACAGACAGACAGACAGACAGACAGACAGACAGACAGACAGACAGACAGACAGACAGACAGACAGACAGACAGACAGACAGACAGACAGACAGACAGACAGACAGACAGACAGACAGACAGACAGACAGACAGACAGACAGACAGACAGACAGACAGACAGACAGACAGACAGACAGACAGACAGACAGACAGACAGACAGACAGACAGACAGACAGACAGACAGACAGACAGACAGACAGACAGACAGACAGACAGACAGACAGACAGACAGACAGACAGACAGACAGACAGACAGACAGACAGACAGACAGACAGACAGACAGACAGACAGACAGACAGACAGACAGACAGACAGACAGACAGACAGACAGACAGACAGACAGACAGACAGACAGACAGACAGACAGACAGACAGACAGACAGACAGACAGACAGACAGACAGACAGACAGACAGACAGACAGACAGACAGACAGACAGACAGACAGACAGACAGACAGACAGACAGACAGACAGACACTGGCTGGATTCCACACATTCAGTCTAGGAGTCAGGCCCCCAGGGAGAGAGAGATCCTGCCTTGTCTACATGTTATTAGTAAATGCACACAAACATCCCCGCAGGTACATACATGCATGTGCACACACATGCACACACACACACACTTCATACACAAGCAGACACACACTCTTGCACTCGCTCGGAGGCTGTCTGCCGAGGGTATTACAACAAGTTTAGACTTTTCGTCGCGTCCGCAGAGCTAAAAGCAGAGGAGAACAAACAGTGAAATGACTTTTCCCCTGTCGGGATAATGAGGATTATGACAAGAGGCACGTTGGGACTCGAACGCGCGGGGTCTGGGGCCTCCCGGCAGCAGGGTCTGGGGCCGCCCGGCAGCAGGGTCTGGGGCCTCCCGGCAGCAGGAAGTAGCATTGGATGTACATCTCTGAATGCTGTCGATTGATTGGACGCATAAGAAGGCCTGCAGGGAGGGTTCCACCTAGCAGGGTGACACAGGTTAGATAACACCACCTTTTAAAATGATTTAACTACAGGGTGACACAGGTTAGATAACACCACCTTTTAAAATGATTTAACTACAGTAGCAGGGTGACACAGGTTAGATAACACCACCTTTTAAAATGATTTAACTACAGTAGCAGGGTTACGCAGGTTAGATAACACCACCTTTTAAAATGATTTAACTACAGTAGCAGGGTGACACAGGTTAGATAACACCACCTTTTAAAATGATGTAACTACAGTAGCAGGGTGACACAGGTTAGATAACACCACCTTTTAAAATGATGTAACTACAGTAGCAGGGTTACGCAGGTTAGATAACACCACCTTTTAAAATGATTTAACTACAGTAGCAGGGTTACGCAGGTTAGATAACACCACCTTTTAAAATGATGTAACTACAGTAGCAGGGTGACACAGGTTAGATAACACCACCTTTTAAAATGATGTAACTACAGTAGCAGGGTGACACAGGTTAGATAACACCACCTTTTAAAATGATGTAACTACAGTAGCAGGGTGACACAGGTTAGATAACACCACCTTTTAAAATGATTTAACTACAGTAGCAGGGTGACACAGGTTAGATAACACCACCTTTTAAAATGATTTAACTACAGTAGCAGGGTGACACAGGTTAGATAACACCACCTTTTAAAATGATTTAACTACAGTAGCAGGGTGACACAGGTTAGATAACACCACCTTTTAAAATGATTTAACTACAGTAGCAGGGTGACACAGGTTAGATAACACCACCTTTTAAAATGATTTAACTACAGTAGCAGGGTGGCACAGGTTAGATAACACCACCTTTTAAAATGATGTAACTACAGTAGCAGGGTGACACAGGTTAGATAACACCACCTTTTAAAATGATTTAACTACAGTAGCAGGGTGACACAGGTTAGATAACACCACCTTTTAAAATGATTTAACTACAGTAGCAGGGTTACGCAGGTTAGATAACACCACCTTTTAAAATGATTTAACTACAGTAGCAGGGTTACGCAGGTTAGATAACACCACCTTTTAAAATGATGTAACTACAGTAGCAGGGTGACACAGGTTAGATAACACCACCTTTTAAAATGATGTAACTACAGTAGCAGGGTGACACAGGTTAGATAACACCACCTTTTAAAATGATGTAACTACAGTAGCAGGGTGACACAGGTTAGATAACACCACCTTTTAAAATGATGTAACTACAGTAGCAGGGTGACACAGGTTAGATAACACCACCTTTTAAAATGATTTAACTACAGTAGCAGGGTGACACAGGTTAGATAACACCACCTTTTAAAATGATGTAACTACAGTAGCAGGGTGACGCAGGTTAGATAACACCACCTTTTAAAATGATTTAACTACAGTAGCAGGGTGACACAGGTTAGATAACACCACCTTTTAAAATGATTTAACTACAGTAGCAGGGTGGCACAGGTTAGATAACACCACCTTTTAAAATGATTTAACTACAGTAGCAGGGTGACACAGGTTAGATAACACCACCTTTTAAAATGATTTAACTACAGTAGCAGGGTGACACAGGTTAGATAACACCACCTTTTAAAATGATGTAACTACAGTAGCAGGGTGACACAGGTTAGATAACACCACCTTTTAAAATGATGTAACTACAGTAACAGGGTGACACAGGTTAGATAACACCACCTTTTAAAATGATGTAACTACAGTAGCAGGGTGACACAGGTTAGATAACACCACCTTTTAAAATGATGTAACTACAGTAGCAGGGTGACACAGGTTAGATAACACCACCTTTTAAAATGATGTAACTACAGTAGCAGGGTGACACAGGTTAGATAACACCACCTTTTAAAATGATGTAACTACAGTAGCAGGGTGACGCAGGTTAGATAACACCACCTTTTAAAATGATGTAACTACAGTAGCAGGGTGACACAGGTTAGATAACACCACCTTTTAAAATGATTTAACTACAGTAGCAGGGTTACGCAGGTTAGATAACACCACCTTTTAAAATGATTTAACTACAGTAGCAGGGTGACACAGGTTAGATAACACCACCTTTTAAAATGATGTAACTACAGTAGCAGGGTGACGCATGTTAGATAACACCACCTTTTAAAATGATTTAACTACAGTAGCAGGGTGACACAGGTTAGATAACACCACCTTTTAAAATGATGTAACTACAGTAGCAGGGTGACGCATGTTAGATAACACCACCTTTTAAAATGATTTAACTACAGTAGCAGGGTGACACAGGTTAGATAACACCACCTTTTAAAATGATTTAACTACAGTAGCAGGGTGACACAGGTTAGATAACACCACCTTTTAAAATGATTTAACTACAGTAGCAGGGTGACACAGGTTAGATAACACCACCTTTTAAAATGATGTAACTACAGTAGCAGGGTGACACAGGTTAGATAACACCACCTTTTAAAATGATGTAACTACAGTAGCAGGGTGACACAGGTTAGATAACACCACCTTTTAAAATGATTTAATTACAGTAGCAGGGTGACACAGGTTAGATAACACCACCTTTTAAAATGATTTAACTACAGTAGCAGGGTGACGCAGGTTAGATAACACCACCTTTTAAAATGATGTAACTACAGTAGCAGGGTGACACAGGTTGAATAACACCACCTTTTAAAATGATTTAATTACAGTAGCAGGGTTACACAGGTTAGATAACACCACCTTTTAAAATGATGTAACTACCTACAGTAGCAGGGTTACGCAGGTTAGATAACACAATTTTTTTTTTTTTCTACTTTTTCGCCTCCTTTTTTCTGTATTTTTCTCCCATCCCAATTTTAGTCGTTATGCCAGTTCACTTAAACACAAAAACACAAAAAGTTACACTTAAAGGAACACGGCAACATTTTGGGAAGTTAGCTTACCGTCTTTACAAGAAGATAGATACCAGTTTCCTCTCTGTGCGTTCAGTAGAAAGCTATCTGGCTGCATGTTAGCCTAGCTTAGCACAATGAATGGAAGCGGACATGGCCGGTTAGCCTTCAGGAGAGGTGTTAGTTAGACAATGCCTAGGCTAACCGGCCATGTCCGCTTCCATTCATTGTGCTAAGCTAGGCTAACGTTCAACCAGATAGCTTTCTACTGAACGCACAGAGAGGAACCTGGTATCTATCTTCTTGTCTCTCTCTGGAGAAGACGATAAGCTCATTTCCCAAAATGTTGGTGTGTTCTTTAAAAGGTATCAGCTTACAGGAGACCTTGGCTCACAGAATACTGACATTCTGGCCTGTAAGTGAGGTGCACTGTGGATCGATGTTATAACACCACTTTTTTTTTTTTTTTTTTTTTACTTTTTCGCCTCCTTTTTTCTGTATTTTTCTCCCATCCCAATTTTAGTCGTTAGATAACACCACTTTTTATTTTTATTTTTAACTTTTTCGCCTCCTTTTTTCTGTATTTTTCTCCCATCCCAATTTTCGTCGTTATGCCAGTTCACTTAAACACAAAAACACAAAAAGTTACACTTAAAGGAACACGGCAACATTTTGGGAAGTTAGCTTACCGTCTTTACAAGAAGATAGATACCAGTTTCCTCTCTGTGCGTTCAGTAGAAAGCTATCTGGCTGCATGTTAGCCTAGCTTAGCACAATGAATGGAAGCGGACATGGCCGGTTAGCCTTCGGGAGAGGTGTTAGTTAGACAATGCCTAGGCTAACCGGCCATGTCCGCTTCCATTCATTGTGCTAAGCTAGGCTAACGTTCAACCAGATAGCTTTCTACTGAACGCACAGAGAGGAAACTGGTATCTATCTTCTTGTCTCTTTCTGGAGAAGACGATAAGCTAATTTCCCAAAATGTTGGTGTGTTCTTTAAAAGGTATCAGCTTACAGGAGACCTTGGCTCACAGAATACTGACATTCTGGCCTGTAAGTGAGGTGCACTGTGGAGCGATGTTAAAGGTATCAGCACACAGGAGACCTTGGCTTCACAGAATACTGACATTCTTTAGCAATTGGAATTATCTGGACTTTGAAACATTGACAGATACATTTCAGGGAAAGTTTTCTTTAGTTTTTTTTGGATGAATCCTTCAGAAGAAGAATCAATGAATCAGTCAAACATATAGTAACATCTGATCTAAGTATAAAGGAATGAATGTGTCTGTCTGTCTGTCTGTCTGTCTGTCTGTCTGTCTGTCTGTCTGTCTGTCTGTCTGTCTGTCTGTCTGTCTGTCTGTCTGTCTGTCTGTCTGTCTGTCTGTCTGTCTGTCTGTCTGTCTGTCTGTCTGTCTGTCTGTCTGTCTGTCTGTCTGTCTGTCTGTCTGTCTGTCTGTCTGTCTGTCTGTCTGTCTGTCTGTCTGTCTGTCTGTCTGTCTGTCTGTCTGTCTGTCTGTCTGTCTGTCTGTCTGTCTGTCTGTCTGTCTGTCTGTCTGTCTGTCTGTCTGTCTGTCTGTATGTCTGTCTGTCTGTCTGTCTGTCTGTCTGTCTGTCTGTCTGTCTGTCTGTCTGGTTGTCTGTCTGTCTCTCTGTCTGTGTGTCTGTCTGTCTGTATGTCTGTCTGTCTGTGTGTCTATCTGTCTGTGTGTATGTCTGTTTGTCTGTCTGTTTGTTTGTATGTGTGTCTGTCTGTCTGTGTGTCTGTCTGTCTGTGTCTGTCTGCGTGTATGTCTGTCTGTCTGTCTGTCTGTCTGTGTGTTTGTCTGTCTGCGTGTCTGTCTGTCTGTCTGTCTGTCTGCGTGTCTGTCTGTGTGTCTGTCTGCATGTCTGTCTGTGTGTCTGTCTGTCTGTCTGCGTGTCTGTCTGTCTGTCTGTCTGTCTGTGTGTCTGTCTCTCTGTCTCTGTGTCTGCGTGCATGTCTGTGTGTCTGTCTGTGTCTCTGTCTCTGTGTCTCTCTGTGTGTCTGTCTGTCTACCTGTCTGTCTGTGTGTCTGTCTGTGTGTCTGCGTGTCTCTCTGTGTGTCTGGCAAGGTGCGTGTCTGTCTGTGTGTCTGTCTGCATGTCTGTCTGTCTGTCTGTGTGTCTATCTGTCTGTGTGTCTGTCTGTGTGTCTGTGTGTCTGCGTGGTTGTGTGTCTGTCTGTCTGGGTGTCTGTGTGTCTGTCTGTCTGTCTGTCTGTCTGTCTGTCTGTCTGTCTGTCTGTCTGTCTGTCTGTCTGTCTGTCTGTCTGTCTGTCTGTCTGTCTGTCTGTCTGTCTGTCTGTCTGTCTGTCTGTCTGTCTTTCTGTGTGTCTGTCTGCGTGTCTGCACCAGAATATCTTGAGAACCACACATCTGATCTGTGGGTGTATTGCTGAGGACCTATGGGAGTGCAGTGTGTCGAATTTGGTGCCATCTGATGGTGGCGCTATAACAACTTACTTTACATGTTGGGCAGTAATGTTTGAACCATAACTCTCAGAAACAAAATAATGTAAGCCAAGCAAGATGGTGCCACTATAACAACACACTCTGTTTCTGAACGGGTACTGCATCTATCTATCTAAAGGAAGGAATCTGTGTGCCTGTGATTCTGTTGTTCACTTCATGACTTTACGCTCAGTGGGTGTATTGCTGAGGACCCAAGGAAGTACAGTGTCAAAAGTGGTGCCATTTACAAGATACAAGATACAAGATTCCTTTGGCCAAATGGTGGAGCTATAACAACAAACTTGACACATATCTCAAGAGCCGGTCATCCTATCGACTTCACACTTGGTGGGTGTATCACTGAGGACCCAAGGGAGTGCAGTGTTGAATTTTGTGCCGTTTGGACAAATGGTGGAGCTATAACAACAAACCTTACGTTTGGCGGACATACTGCTGAGAGAACACTACATATCATCCTGCCACTCTCCGCAACGCTGCGAGCAGCACTTCGAGGGGCCAAGCGATCGGTCCGCTCTGGACACGCTTCATGTGGCCACGCCCCCTGACCATGTTGCGAGCAGCACTTCCAGGGGCCGAGCGATTGGTCCATTCCGAACAGGCTCGAGCTCTGAATGGCCACCCACCCGAACGGACACTGTACTAGTCTCACAACTATAAGGGAATGAATCGGTCTGTGCATGTCTGTCTGTGGTTTGTATATCTCTGTCAGCATGTACTGTATGTCTGTGGTGTGTATATCTGTCTGTAGCATGTATTTCTGTCTGTAGCGTGTATATCTGTCTGTAGCATGTATTTCTGTCTGTAGCGTGTATATCTGTCTGTAGCATGTATATCTGTCTGTAGCATGTATATCTGTCTGTAGCGTGTATATCTGTCTGTAGCATGTATTTCTGTTTGTAGCATGTATATCTGTCTGTAGCCTGTATATCTGTCTGTAGCGTGTATATCTGTCTTTAGCATGTATATCTGTCTGTAGCATGTTTTTCTGTCTGTTGCATGTATATCGGTCTGTAGCGTGTATATCTGTCTGTAGCGTGTATATCTGTCTGTAGCATGTATTTCTGTCTGTAGCGTGTATTTCTGTCTGTAGCGTGTATATCTGTCTGTAGCGTGTATATCTGTCTGTAGCATGTATATCTGTCTGTAGCGTGTATGTCTGTCTGTAGCGTGTATGTCTGTCTGTGCTCCAATTTGGAAGAACATACAGTATATTATGAATTGCTAGTGAAAGGTAAACAGAACAGTGATAGTAGCAGCTAGTGTTTGGTGTCTAAACAGAGATTCAGCACCTGTCCTCTCCTCTCTACACTGTGTTCATGTTGATGACTGAGCTCCTACTGAAACTGCCTGCTACAGGAAGCCTGAGCCACGGAGATGAGGTGGAAGTGGAGGTGGTGTTGGACTCAAATAAAACATTTCAAATATCGGTGTAAATATTGTGTGCTTGTGTTGATTGATTGATTGAAAACATTATTAACAGATTGCAGAATGGATACAGTACAGTACAGCTCAATACATACAATTGTTAAGAGGATGCAGACCAGATAAACTGTACAACTGTACAAGCCAAACTGTACATTGGAATATTGACAAAACCATACTTCATTTACTGTACATTGGAGGGGGTTGGGTTGCGTCTATGCTTTAGGCAACTGGCTTGTCCTTCCGCGTTGCTCTGATTGGCCACTGATCTACGCTAGTTTCGCCCCTACACCGGTATGAGCGCGCGCATGCGCATGAGCCTAGATAATAATAATGCGCGAGCCCTCGCACACACGCAGGTTTTGCCCCCACGCCGGTAGATAATAATAATAATAATACTTAGACAAACGCACGCAATTGGCACAAGTGTAAATTATGCATTTGTCACACAGTTTTAACTTTGACGCACTTAGCTCAACTCGTTCGTCAGCTGGCTGTGGAGCCTATGGTCACAAGTTCAAATCACTCTTGGTTCAATATTTTTAATTTTTTTTACGTTTAATTAATTTATCATCTCTCTATATTAACGTAACTAGCTATTCATATCAATCGAAATAACGATCATCTCTCTATATTAACGTAACTAGCTATTCATATCAATCGAAATAATGTTCATCTCTCTATATTAACGTAACTAGCTATTCATATCAATTGAAATAATGAAGCCCAAAATCACGTCACGCGCAAGAGCATATTACCTATGTGTTGATGGAATCACGTTAATATAGAGAGATGAAAACAATACAATACGTTAATTCAATTGATATGAATAGCTAGTTACGTTAATATAGAGAGATTCACGTTATTTCGATTGATATGAATAGCTAGTTATGTTAATATAGAGAGATGATAAATTAATTAAACGTAAAAAAAATAAAAATATTGAACCAAGAGTGATTTGAACTTGTGACCATAGGCTCCACAGCCAGCTGACAAATGAGTTGAGCTAAGTGCGTCAATGTTAAAACTGAGTGACGAATGCATAATTTACACTTGTGCCAATTGCGTGCGTTTGTCTATGTATTATTATTCTAAGTATTATTATTATTATCTACCGGCGTGGGGGCAAAACCTGCGTGTGTGCGAGGGCTCTCGCATTATTATTATTATCTACCGGTGTGGGGACAAAACCTGCGTGTGTGCGAGGGCTCGCGCGTTATTATTATTATTATCTAGGCTCATGCGCATGCGCGCGCTCATACCGGCGTAGGGGCGAAACTAGCGTAGATCAGTGGCCAATCAGAGCAACGCGGAAGGACAAGCCAGTTGCCTAAAGCATAGACGCGGTTGGGTTAGGACATTTACGGGGGCCAGTTTCGAATTGCAGTCTCCCGTAGATGTTCTTTGAGAGTGGTTTTGAAAGTGGGTAGTGATTCACATTCCTTTACAGCTTTGGGTAGGGCGTTCCACATTGATGTGGCATAATTGCGAAACGTGTTTAGTCCCCTGTTTGAGCCGAATCTGGGTTTAACACGATTTGTGGAGCTCCCTCTGGTGTTGTGATCGTGGTATTCACTGACCTTTGGGAAGTATTTTGACATGTACATGGGTACCTTGGTCTTGTAGACCAGGCCCATTGCAAGTGTGCTTGTGTGTGCGTATCTTCTGTGAATATGCATGTGTGTGTACATCTTGACTGACTGTGTTTTAAACCTACTACAATTTGAGTTACTTCCCTGAAGAGCTTTAACCAAATCAGAGGCCGACCAGGGAGAATAAGAGGAGAGAGAGAGAGAGAGAGAGAGAGAGAGAGAGAGAGAGGGAGAGAAAGAGAGAAAGGGAGAGGGAGCAAGAGTTATAGAGAGGGATAGAGAGAGAGAGAGAGAGAGAGAGAGAGAGAGAGAGAGAGAGAGAGAGAGAGAGAGAGAGAGAGAGAGAGAGAGAGAGAGAGAGAGAGATAGAGGGGGGGGTGGAGAGAGAGAGGGGGAAGGGGGAGAGAGGGAGAGAGAGAGGGGGGGGGGGGTGGAGAGAGAGAGGGGGGAAGGGGGAGAGAGGGAGAGAGAGAGAGAGAGTAGCAAGTCATCCCACGAGAAATAAACCCCTAACGCGCCGCAGTCCCTGACACTGAATACACAAAGAGCCGAGTAGATTAAAAGCAGACGGAGATGTCCAGCTCATGTGAAATGGCCCGAATCAAACCTGACACTCGAAGCCCTGCAGCGGTGAAATGATCATCACGGTAGTTCTGGGAACTGTATCATAGATTGTCATAGCAGTTCCTCCCCGCCAACAGGAACTACTGTGCTCTGCGGCGTCGGCCCTGCCAAGACCACAGCAGCCACACTGCAAAAGATATCCATGTGAACTAGTATTTTAAGCGTATGTATTCGTTTAGTTTACTTTCGTTTATGAAACAATACATTTAATGAAGTGATTTATTAAAATATGTTGTTTCCTGGGGTGGCGGTGATGGAGGGAGGGAGGGAGGGATGGAGGGAGAGGAGTAACTGAAAGAGAGAGGTTGGGTATATAGGGTCTTCTAAAGACTTTCATATGTGCCCTCACACCAGACAGGTTTGATTGGCAGCGGCTTGGCCGCCCATCAAGGCAATTCAACCATCATTACCAAGAGCTGAGGAGTCAAGGTCTGAGGCCAGAGATGATGACCCTGAATCAGTCAGATGTGCTTTATAGCACACACACACACACACACAGGGCCTCCGCTAGGGCCGTGCAAGCAGTGCAATTGCACGGGACCTCGCACTTCCCTAGGGGCCTCAAATTTAAAAAAATTACTTTCTTTCTTTATAAAAAATACAAATAAATATAATGTTATTTAACAATCACTTTCCATCACAGACTGAAAATCTAGTTTTGCTTACAGGTGTCTAATGTGACTTAACTTCCATCCATCATGCAGTTATTATATATATATTTCACATTAGACCGGCTGGCCTGCCCTCTCACTATGCCTGCTGCGACCTGGCTGCGAGTGCGACAGGCAGCATGTGGCCGTCACTCACGTCACCTATCTGCGCGCTGCGCATATAAAAAGCTGCCAGCGCTGGCACGTGGACTGTCTCACAGCTCACAGCCAGGTGTGTGTGGACAAGTATAGTGATTAGGTTATGCCAGGACGTTCGGCAGATGGACTGTGAACTTAAGATGAACGTTGTGTTGCATGTTAGAACGTTCAGTCGGGAAGGGACACAAAAGTACTCACGGCGTGGCCGGGATATCCATTCGAACCAACGTCGAGGTGGTGCCAAGAGTAAAGACGGAGGGAGATACACACGACACTGTACATCGGAGGGAGGATGCAGTCAACTAAAGGAAAGTGAAAACGCTGTGTTGACTGAATGACTGGAATCGCCAATTTTCACTGGTGCTAATGTTGCTAGTTTGAGCTAACTGGCTAAGTGGCTCTGCTAGCCAACTGAGTGCTAACACTGCTAGCTGCTTGCTGAGGAGATGAGGAACTAGGAAGCTAGCGTGGCTATCTGTGTGAAATGACAGCTCCTGAAATGTCTGTTGGATTTTAATGGATTTTTATAACCTCATTCTCCTGTCCGACAAGGAATTGTACTACCAGTTGTAAAGGTCTGTAGTATGTAATCTGCTTTAAGAAACTGGACTACTTATCCTGTTTTGGAAACTTTTGTGAATGTGTCGTCCGCTTTGTTAGCAGTATCCTAGCCTAGCTGGCTCTGTTAGCAATTAGCCAAGAGCTGGAAAACCTGCAGACAGTAGCCTAGCTGGCTCTACTAGTACTACTAGCCCTGCTACTATCAATCCAGTCCGGTAGTCTTTTCTCTCTCTCTCTATCTCTCTCTCTCTCTACCTGTGTTGGCTGTGGGCTAGCTATCTGTGCTATTATTTAAGAATACATTGACTGTATGCAGGGGGGGCTCACGTTTAAATCTTGCACAGGGCCTCGCATTTCTCCCAGACGGCTCTGCACACACACACACACACACACACACACACACACACACACACACACAGAGAAAGAACAAAAGTAAAGATAAGTGCACAGCGAGTGGCTCAGCAACATCTGACCAGCTCGTTCCACACGTACGGATATCTGAAGCCTCGACAAAATACAAAGGAACAGAGAGTGAATAAATAGTCACAAATACCAATCAATTATCAGTGACAGCTAATTTACAGCTCATGACAGCAACCAGTGTTGAAGTTCCAATCAGTGACAGAACGTTACAGTACCTCACCCCGACGAACGGCACCAGACGTTCACCTAGGGGCCTCGGGATGCAGCCGCCGGAAATCATCGATCAGGCTGGGGTCTAAGATATCCCTTTGAGGCACCCAAGAACACTCTTCTACCCCGTACCCCTCCCAATCCACCAAGAACTGAAACCCCCTACCCCTCCGCCTACAACTCAGGATCCTCCGCACCGTATAGACAGGCTGACCATCAATAATGCGAGGCGGAGGGACCGCAGGAAGTGGCGGGGATAAGGGCAATGAGAGGAATGGCTTCAACAGGGACACATGAAACGTCGGATGAACCCTCATATAGGCCAGAAGCCGCAGCCTGTAAGCCACAGGGTTCACCCGACGAACCACTTTAAAGGGGCCTATGAAGTGAGGAGCCAGCTTCCTGGATTCCACCCGGAGAGGGAGATCACAGGTGGAAAGCCAAACCCGCTGCCCAGGACGAAAAACCAGAGCCGGACGACGCTTGCGGTTAGCCTGCCGCTGAGCCTTAACAGAGGCCTTCTGCAGCGCCGCCCGCACCCTATTCCACGCCCTGCGACAGCGAGCCACATGTGCCTGGGCTGATGGCACCTCAGCCTCCTGCTCCTGTTCGGGGAACAGAGGAGGTTGAAAACCATATTGACACTGAAAGGGAGACATACCAGTAGAGGAGGAGAGAAGGGTATTATGCGCGTACTCAGCCCAGGCCAACCTCCTACTCCACGTCGCTGGACACCCGGCAATGTAGCACCTCAGGACACCCTCCAGATCCTGGTTGACGCACTCCGTCTGCCCGTTCGACTGCGGATGGAACCCAGACGACAGGCTGACGGAGGCGCAGAGGCTGGCGGCGAACGCCTTCCAGAACCTGGAGGCGAACTGAGGGCCCCGGTCGGACACAATATCCACTGGAAGCCTGTGGACCCGAAAGACGTGCTGCACCACCAGGTCAGCCGTCTCCCGAGCTGAGGGAAGCTTGGGAAGGGGAATGAAGTGAGCCCCCTTGGAGAATCGGTCCACTACCACCAAGATGGCAGTGAACCCATCCGACAGAGGAAGGCCAGAAATAAAATCCAGGGATATGTGCGACCAGGGACGTTTGGGAGGAGACCCGCCGGCGCACGGCGAGAGGTCTTACTCCGCACGCACACTGGGCAGGCCGCCACAAAGGAGCGTATCCCCCTCCTCTGTTGGCAACCAAAACCTCCTACGGATAACCTCCAGGGTTCTGGCGGCCCCAGGGTGGCCGGTGAGAGAGGATGTATGCGCCCACTGCAGCAGGCGCAAGCGTGCAGCCTTAGGCACATACATCCGCCCCGGAGGACCTCCACCGTGTCAGAGCCGATCTTACCACCCTATCTATGCCCCATGACACGGGTGCCAAAATCAAGGCATGTGGAATAATAGGGTGGGGCTTCTCCTCCCGACCGGAAGGTCAAACTGGCATGACAGAGCGTCAGGTTTGACGTTCTTGGAACCGGGCCGATCGAAAATCGAAATCAAGTGAAGAATAACGCCCACCTGGCCTGGCAAGCGTTAAGGCGTTTAGCCCCTTGGATGTAAGCCAAGTTCTTATGATCAGTCCAAACAATGAAAGGATGTGCCGCCCCCTCTAACCAATGTCTCCATTCCTCCAGTGCCAACTTGATCGGCAACAACTCCCGATTACCCACGTCGTAGTTACGCTCGGCCAAAGACAGCCAGCGTGAAAAAAGGCGCAAGGATGCACCTTACCGTCCTTTAAACATCTCTGAGAGATCACCCCTCCCACCGCAATGTCAGAGGCATCCACCTCCACAATGAACGGCGTCTCTGCATCGTGTCGGATCAGTACAGGGGCGGAGGTAAAACGACGTTTGAGGTTGCAGACGGCCGACTCTGCCCTAGGTGACCATTCAAAGCCAGGGAGAGAGGACTTAGTGAGAGCTGTTAAAGGATTGGATAAGGCGCTAAAATTGCGAATAAAACGCCTGTAAAAATGTGCAAAGCCCAAAAAACGTTGTAACTCCTTGAGCGATGAAGGCCGTGGCCAATCCAAGACTGCACTCACCTTGGCTGGATCCATGCGAAGATCACCCATCGTCAACACAAAGCCCAGGAAGGAAACGGTGTCAGTGTGAAACACACACTTTTCTGCCTTAACAAATAGCTGATGCGGAGACGTTGAAGCACCTCACGAACGTTGCACCATATTGAGAAAAAAAAATTAGGATGTCATCTAAGTACACAAAAACTGACACCCCAATTAAATCCTGCAGCACGTCGTTAACCAGGGCTTGGAAAACTGCCGGAGCATTAGCTAAACCAAAAGGCATGACTAAATACTCATAATGCCCGTTAGGCGTGTTAAATGTAGTTTTCCACTCGTCCCCCTCCCTAATCCTGACCAAATTGTATGCATTACGTAAGTCAAGTTTAGAGAAGACCTGTGCCCCAGTGACACATCAGGAATGGGGCGTGACAAACAAAGTGCAAATACCAACCACCAGGTGACATGACTCCAGAATGACAGCTGGGTTCCTAAGCCAAGAACCCAGAACGTTACACAGACTCTTGAATCAGATCTATATCAGTATATATCCCTTACCTCTTACTAGTTATACCGCTGGCAAGTATGACTTACCTACCATAGTGTCTTTATAGCTGTATCACTGTACATATTAATATTCCAACTCTGTACAGTACATACAACTGATTGGCACTATTACTCAGTAGTCTACTCTATCTAGTATCTTATATCCAGTTTAATCACCAGTGTTATTGCACTTTACTGTTACATTTGCACTCTGGTTGGATGTCAAACTTATTTTCGTTGTATGATGACAATACATTTGATTCTAATCTAATGAAATCTAATGTTATCTAATATAAACTAATGTAATGTAATCATGTAATGTAATGTAATCTAATCTAATCTAAATCTAAACTTCAGGACAGTTATCTAGCATTGTGTTGTAATCGTAACGTTTGGGTTGACACGTCACAAACAGCATTTTAATTTATTTATTTTTTGTAATTGAACTACAAGATTCTAACCAATCACACATCGCACGCAGGTCCCTGATGTCTCCGACCGGGACAGGCGATCTGGGACAGAGTTCACGAGGGTTTCCTGAAAAAGAGAGAGAGAGAAAAAGAGCCACATAAATCTGAAAGGAAGAGGAAGTGGATTCATCTCACTTGGAGGAGGTGTCACGTTGAACTCTGTCCCCGCCTAGGAACAGCGTAGTGTCATTTGTGGCCAGTTGGGAGCTTTAACAGAGGCTTCTGGAGGAAAGGCGACACTAACCAGAGACACTCGAGAGACACACAGAGACACACTGGAGACAGAGACAGGATTCACTCCCTTAGACTGTTATTAATGATGATGACAGGCCAGTGGTGCATGTGTGTGTGTGTGTGTGTGTGTGTGTGTGTGTGTGTGTGTGTGTGTGTGTGTGTGTGTGTGTGTGTGTGTGTGTGTGTGTGTGTGTGTGTGTGTGTGTGTGCACGCTCTGCGCTAATGAGTAGAGTGTAGTTAACTCTTTTCACAGAGTAGAGGTACTGTGGGGAACCACTAGTGTAGTATTAGCCAGCATACTGTAGTAGCAGCTAAGGACCGGCTAGCATAGCTGTTGACCAAATACACCTCTCCCGGAGCCTCAAGCTCATTCATTTGTGCTAAGCTAGGCTAGCTTGCAGCCGGATAGTTTTCCACTGAACGCTGAGAGTATTGTTGTGGCTGATGGTTGTTTAACACAGCAGGAGACGATATTTCCAATTTTAACAAGTAGGTAATTTATTTAGGAAAAGAAGTTCTTAACAGCAAAAGCTATGGATCGAGCAGAGGATCACCACAGCTTCAACAAAAAACACTCTACCCCTCAATCCCTCTGCTTGTCCCCTAAATCCCCTCCCAGTCCTGCCCCCACATGACAGATATGATGACGTATCATATCATGTCAGATATGACATGACGTTCATTAAGATGACACGTAGATTTAACATCGGAGAGAGATAAAAACATTAAGAACATCGAAGAGAGATAAAGACATTAAGAAGAACATAGATTTAGATAAAAACATTAAGAACATCGAAGAGAGATAAACAAGATATGATGTACACACACGATATGATGTAAAACATTAAGAACATCGAAGAGAGAGTGAGATGTGTGTGTGTGTGTGTGTGTTTGTGTGTGTGTGTGTGTGTATGTGTGTGTGTGTCTGTGTGTGTGTGCGTCTGTGTACAGACGTGTGTGTATTGTATGTGTGTATTGTGTGTGTGTGTCTGTGTGTGTGTGCGTCTGTGTACAGACGTGTGTGTATTGTATGTGTGTATTGTGACACAGGGAATGTGTGTGTGTGTGTGTGTGTCGGTGTGTATGTCTGTACGACTGTGTGTGTCTGTGTGTGTGTGTGTGTGTGTCGAAGAGAGAGTGAGATGTGTGTGTGTGTGTGTGTTTGTGTGTGTGTGTGTGTGTATGTGTGTGTGTGTCTGTGTGTGTGTGTGTCTGTGTGTCTGTGTGTGTGTGTGTGTGTGTCTGTGTGTGTGTGCTGTGTCTGTGTGTGTGTGCTGTGTATGTGTGTGTCTGTGTGTCTGTGTGTGTGTGCTGTGTATGTATGAAAGAGAGAAAAGACACAAGATTAGAGCACACGATATGATGTACTGAAATGTCCATCTGCCTATCTTGAGGCTGTTTTAAGAACATCAGCCAGACTGTCGCCCTAGTGTCTTTGAGCCCTGCTAGTTGACCTATATTAAACTAGTCAAGACTAACCCCTTTCCTACCTCCACCCCCGTATACACATTTTCCACAACAGTATCTATCTTCTTGTCTGACTCTGGAGAAGATGTTAAGCGCATTTCACATAATGTTGGCCTGTTCCTTTAAGGCTACACTGTAAACGGTCCCGATAAAGCGCCCCCGGGATACATGGCCCAGGGAGACACAAGAGAGATGAATCTACCTCCTCTTCATCAACATGAATCTACCTCCTCTTCATCAACATGAATCTACCTCCTCTTCATGAACGTGAATCTACCTCCTCTTCATCAATGTGAATCTACCTCCTCTTCATCAACATGAATCTACCTCCTCTTCATCAACATGAATCTACCTCCTCTTCATGAACGTGAATCTACCTCCTCTTCATCAATGTGAATCTACCTCCTCTTCATCAACGTGAATCTACCTCCTCTTCATCAACACCTGTCAGACACACTGCACAGACCCCATGCTGGCCCTGATAGTAATACTAACTACCAGTAATACTAACTACCAGTAATACTAACTACCAGTAATACTACTACCAGTAATACTAACTACCAGTAATACTAACTACCAGTTATACTAACTACCAATAATACTAACTACCAGTTATACTAACTACCAATAATACTACTACCAGTTATACTAACTACCATTAATACTACTACCAATTATACTAACTACCAGTAATACTAACTACCATTATTACATGGTGTAGGTATACATTTACATATTTAAAATTAAATTGTCCTGTTACATAACGGGCGACAGTGGCTCGGGGGTAGAGGAGTGGTCTGGTAATCCGGAGGTTCCTGGTTTGATTCCCGCTCCTCCCGGGCAGCTTGTCGATGTGTCCTTGAGCAAGACACTTAACCCCTAATTGCTCCCGATGAGCAGGTTGGCACCTTGCATGGTTGCCTCCGCCGTCGGTGTGTGAATGTGTGAGTGAATGTGTGAGTGAATGTGTGTGTGTGTGAGTGAATGTGTGAGTGAATGGGTAAAATGTGAGAAACAAATTGTAAAGCGCTTTGGATAAAATCGCTATATAAATGCACCATAAATGCACTAAATAGATTCTAAGAGTGTGTGTGACTGGCTTGGCCAGGTCGCCCACAATAATAATAACAGTCAGACAGGTCATCTTTAAGGCCCTTACTGGTAAGCTACCTCCTTATACTACATCACTATTGGAATGGAATTTGGAACCTATAGAACCCGTTCTAGTGGCTGGTCCTTAGGCTCCAGTTTGCTCTGAACAGGGTACATCTGCATTTTGCTTTGATGCCCCTCTAGCTCATGGAATGAACTCCAACAGTCCTTAAAGCTGGAGGTTCTCCCCTCTGTTGCAGAGTTCAAAACCTTGCTCTCGAACCTTTGTCAATCAAGTTGCACGTGTTTTAACGTGTACACTTTTGTCTACCCTCATCTTGTTGTCTTATATGAATTCATATGCTGCATGATTGTATATGCGTTCATGCCTATTTCTGTATGTACACTCAACGCAACTGTAAATGAGGGAAACCGCAGTTGCCTTTAGACTTTAATTAGGTTTGATATGGTTGTCTTATGGTCAGACCAGAATGGCAGGACAATGATGTGTGTTTCTTTTAGTTGATAGCCTTTTTAGAGGCTAGTGGGCGTGTCTCTGATGTCTGAGGAAGAGCTCACAGCTTGAAACAGAATGTGATGCTGATATTGTACCAATAAATGTTACTGGGAACAGAGTCTAGTGTGCAGACTGTATTTTAGATGTTTGCATTGGTTCATGAGGCTGTAAAGGACACCTTATCTGTGCGTTACTAACATAATCTGTTGCACAGATGGACTAACAAGCTCATGTGTCCTGGTTCATCACACCATGGACTAAGTGTAGGCCTACTTCAGTGAAAGCGTTATTTACTGTGAGAGATACTTCAGTGAAATATTATTTACTGTGAGAGATACTTCAGTGAACTATTATTTACTGTGCGAGATACTTCAGTGAAATATTATTTACTGTGAGAGATACTTCAGTGAAATATTTTTGACTGTGAGAGATACTTCAGTGAAATATTATTTACTGTGAGAGATACTTCAGTGAAATATTATTTACTGTGATAGATACTTCAGTGAACTATTATTTACTGTGAGAGATACTATTATTTACTGTGAGAGATACTTCAGTGAAATATTACTGTGCGAGATACTTCAGTGAACTATTATTTACTGTGAGAGATACTTCAGTGAAATATTATTTACTGTGGGAGATACTTCAGTGAAATATTATTTACTGTGAAAGATACTTCAGTGAACTATTATTTACTGTGAGAGATACTTCAGTGAAATATTATATACTGTGAGAGATACTTCAGTGAACTTTTAATATTTACTGTGAGAGATGAGAGAGAGAGGGTGAGATAGAGGGCAAGAGAGAGTGGGTGAGAGATGTAGGTGAGAGAGAGAGAGAGAGAGAGAGAGAGAGAGAGAGAGAGAGAGAGAGAGAGAGAGAGAGAGAGAGAGAGAGAGAGAGAGAGAGAGAGAGAGAGAGAGAGAGAGAGAGAGAGAGAGAGAGAGAGAGAGAGAGAGAGAGAGAGAGAGAGAGAGAGAGAGAGAGAGAGAGATGGAGAGAGATGGAGAGAGATGGAGAGATAGTCAGAGAGAGACAGAGAGAGAGAGAAAGAGAGAGAGAGAGAGAGAGAGAGAGAGAGAGAGAGAGAGAGAGAGAGAGAGAGAGAGGGAGAGAGAGATAGTGAAGAAATTATGTTAAACAGGAAATGTTGGCGTGAATCAGGAAAAACCAGAAAATGGAGGAAATGCGCTGATTTCAAGAAAGAAAAAAAAACGGAGGAAAAAAGGTTGGTGAATTTAATGGGTTGAAAAGCACAGTAAAAGTCTATCTTAAGTTCTCTCATTGTCAGGCGAATTGCCAAATAGTAGGGATTTAGATATAGGTTAATTGGCAGATCCCGCACTGATTAACATGTAACAAAGTACAAATTATTAATATAGGATGAAATTGGCAGATCCCGTGCTGTTAAAAAGTGGACGAAGACAAGTTATTATTAAATAGGTTAATTGGAAGAGCCCACACTATTAGAGATGTGATGACAATAATCTTACTATTGATAAAGAGAGAACATGGTGTTAAATAGTGCCAGAGGTGGAAATGCGCCAACTCCACGTTGGGGACGATGAGTTGTTTAATTAAGAGCTTGGCATAATTCATTAGGAATATATGTTTAAAAAACCTGCTAAACTTGCCAAATTGTTTGAAATCTATGGTCGCGCCTAGGTGGGGAACGGAAATAAGCCTGTTTTAGGGGTTCTCAAAGTTATGGTTATTGAATACTCTGAATCATATAGAATTATTTAATAAAAAATTTGAATCCTAGGTTAATTGGAAGATCCCGCACTGATTAACAGGTAACGAAGTACAAATTATTACTATAGGATGAAATTGGCAGATCCCGTGCTGTTAAGAAGTGGACGAAGACTATTATAAGAAAAAATATATGTATTCAGAGTCCCAGAAACAATGACGTTGACGGTCTGATAAGACGCATTTCCAAGCTCTGAGGAATAGAGAACGAATCCATGGAAGTCTACATATATGTACTAAAGAAAGAGACGTCTTTCCAAAACTTTTGACTATGAAAATTGCACTTAATAAGTTAATAAGGCAGCGTGAACGCTATAATAAAGCCGCTGTCCATGATACTGAGAAGAACTATGTGGTTTAAAAATGCTTTAGAAATACAAAAATAGCATTTTTAGAACACCATAAACACGTATAATATAGTTTATATCGATTCACGTTAGGATAATGATGGTATCATGTAGATTCACGTTAGGAAACGTCTTTAACCACCCCAGGTGAAAATCTGCATAAAATGTATACCTAGGTAAATGGAATATTGCTCCACTTCTACAAGGGCTATTTGCATATTCTTGGTATCTAGGAACATCTATGGACCTCAATGAATGTATTCTCAGTGTCAGAAATATTGTGTCTATTACTAGGCTTGCTTAAATTGTGATGAAACAAAGGAAAATATTAATTATGATTTTTCTTTTCATCTTTGACAGTGAATAAAACCATGATAATAATGACCAAACTTAAAAAACTGCCACTGAGCTCATTCAGTACCCTCTTGAGATCATGTGTACAAAAGATCTAAGGAAATTAATAAAGGGAAGATGATCAAATTGAAGGTTCTGTATATACAGTACTGAATTCTCCCATCCGGACCAATGCAATTTGAAATATTATTATAGAATATAGAATATATGCTTATACATTACCTTATTATAGCCAATTCGCACATTTATATATATATACACATATAGTATCTTTCAAATGGCCGAGTTCAATTTGGATATAGTATCACCAGGCTTGCATAATAACTAGGGATGCTCGATATTGGCTTTTTTACCGATACCGATATTCCGATATTGTCCAACTCTTAATTTCCGATACCGATATCAACCGATATCAACCGATACCGATATATGCAGGGTTCCCCCCCCCCTGGATATATATATAACAAATATTGTTATTGTTTTTTTCTTTTTTTTAAACCGATACCGATATTTTCCGATATCACATTTTACTGCCGATATCGGCCGATAATATCGGTCGACCGATAATATCGGACATCCCTAATAATAACAGATACTGATATTTACTGTAATCGACTGTAATATTTTATTTCCCCCACAGTGTAACCATATTAAAACTAATTTCAGATCTAATTCTTCTTACATGTTAACAATAGTGTGGAGAAACTGACTGCGTTTCAATATTTGTCAAAAACGTTACCTTTTGTAGCTTATTATCGCGAATCATAACAATTATTGATATGATTCATTCAGAACGCTGAACTTTGAACCACCATACTGGACCACAGGAAGTGTAGATTGGAGAAATTCCAATGCTGGCAGATAGCTAGCGAGGTCCTCTTCAAAATGGCCGCAAAAAGATTCCAATTCCGATGGTTCAACATTTCCATATCCGGTTCCGGGTCAAAAAAACGATTTCACATAAAAAACTTAAAATGATATAAATCCACTTTTAACCTATTGCTAAACTATTGCCAACCTAACGTTTTACATTCTACATGTATTTGTGACATAGTAGTGATAATAATACTTGAAAACGGTTGATTTTAAAATCTCAAATTATTTTCCATCTTGATAAAAATATAATAATAATTTAATAAGGTCAAAAGGGGTCGGTACCGACCCTGTCGAGTGGAAAAGGTTAAAACGAAGTCATGATATTTTTAAAAACTACTTCCGGTATCGCGGACAACGGAGAATGTGTTTGAATTACGACACTTATTATTGGCTATGTGCTGCGCGACTGGTAGTAACGTGAATTCTCATTGGTCCAAACGGTCGAATGGTGAATCAGCACATGCACAGAATGATAGGATGACGTCAGCAGAACAGTTCCCACGGGAGAACAGGATTCATTGACAAAAGTGACTAGTAGCCTTGACGTGCTGTACTGGTTTGCTTAGCAGGGAAGACAAATATGTTTGCATAATGTTGGATGAATGTATAGTGAATGTTGAAATTAATGAGGAAATATGTTTGTCTGTCGAAGTATGTGAAGAATGATTGTTTACATTTAAAACGCACTGTTTTCGCTTACAATATACTAGTTATTTTCATTGATAAAAACGCTAAACTTCCAGTTCACTTCCGGGGTGGGCGGGAGATGTGTAGTTGAGGAAAGTATGTGTTTTTGATGGCATATCATTACTATATGAATGAAAGAATAAAACTAATACGGTTCATTTGTCTTGGAATGTCACTAAGACCAAGGCTGATTCAAATAGCATTACTCAATTGAATATATGTTTGCAAAACAATTAGAAATGGGGTATGATAAATTACATACCAATAAGTGTAAAATATATTGTATGGGGAATAGATACACATAACATTTAAAAGGGGTGGCTGTAGTTAATAATATGTACTTCAGATTGACTGGATTAAGGAAGCTATTATATTACAGGGATTAACCAAATTAATTCTCATTGGTTCAAACGAAACACATTACAGGGAAGCAGAACATTTCTCATTTGGCAAATGGGGGAGAGGTTTTACTAACGGACTTCAGTTGCAAAACTGAAGTTTTGATTAGAAATAGATACACTTCTTTGTGAAAAAACAATGATTATATGTATAAATGTGGGCGGACCGAATAGGAGTTCTATGTTTTTATTGATGGTTTAGATAATGTGTGCTCTTGTTATTTGACTATGTTGTTGTGTAACTGATTTAGTGTTAGTTTAATTTTAGATATAATTGTTAGTACTGGATCAAAGTGAATTGATCAATGCAACTATTTAGTTTCACTAAGCTTGTAATGACAGGAGACAGACACAGACTCTGCTATGGTTTGAAAAATATTCCACCCAAATTGTGAAATAATCCTCACTTGTAAATGAATGGATAGTCCAGTCGGGTCTAGTGTATTGCACTATCGCAGGATGTATACACCCTCCAAATGGTTTATTGGATGACTGTTGTGAGTCCACATCAAATTATGGCATTCAGTTTAAAACAGTAGATAAGTACTGTACAGAGATTGCGACTTACAAATAGATGGAATTATAAATAGATAGATAGATAGACACATAAGTGTTGATTGCAATATTATAATACAGAAGAGATAGAAAACAATCACACAAGTGGCGACTGAGTTGAGAGGGTAACTAATTTACATATATTGACAATAACTACTCCTAGAGGTGTGAACACTTACTTATGCGACGGTTTGGCTTGACAGAAGAGAGGAGAAATTACTTTAAGGAAAACTATGTCAGATGAAATGGTTTATGATGTGTTCAATAATGCTGTGCTGAATATATACTTGTGACTGTACTAACCAATTATATTGTGCTGATTATGTGTCTAGGCGCAGTAGATATGTTTGGTTTACATTGCATGTCAATGAAGATAATATGCTCAAAATTCCGATTTCTGTGCTCATCAGAAATATAATTCATTTAGAAAAAGATTGTTTTGCATATAGTAAACAATAGTTTAGGTCAGTATAATGTTTTCACAGTAGGAACTTGTGGCAGGATTGACAATGCAAACTATCTATGTGTCATTTTATTGTTAAATAACTGCTATGCATTCATTTGGCAACATTGTACCTTACGGTTATTATTTTAGATTATTGGAAATGTTTATTTCACATTATAACAGAAGAAATTCTGGCTTTCTTTTAAGTAATATAATACTGTATATTCATATTTTTAAGTCTGGCAACAGAAGTGTATACATGACATAAATGGTGTGGAAGTGGGTATTGGAGTTTAAAATGGTTTACTGATGTGTTATTAGAGTTTAAAATGTTTTATTGGTGTGTTATTGGAGTTTAAAATGTTTTTATTGATGTTATAATGTATGATTGTTTATCCCACTGTGCTAATTAAGCTGGTTCTTGATTTGTTTAGTGGATTATAGTATTCAACAAAAAAATTGGGGTAATGGTCCTATGGGATGACTGTTCTTGTTTTGTAAAATGATAATATTATGAGAATATTATGATCAATGCTATGTTTCCAGGTACACTTTTCAGGTGTGTTGGGTTGATAAGTTGGTAAGTGGTTGTGACATCGACTTGAAGTCAACCAGGTGTGGACCCCGACATTTTTTTTAACTGAATATTAAGATAAAATCAAATATTCCCAGTAGGGAAATATAGATACTTGTGTAAGGTAGTAGCCCGTTGTGCAAACTACCAATCATGGATTTCCTTTTTGCTACAGTGTTTCTGATCAACTCTTGCTGTGGCAGTAAGGAAAACGTAAGAGAGGATGGTATGGTGGACAATTTTGATGTCTCCCACCTGTACAGCCTGGCCAAGCTGCACAGATAGGAGAGAGAAAAAATTGTCACGCAATGGCTTTTGTGGTCATGTGGACTCTGAACTAGACAGAGTCAAAGAGAGGATATCAAAATGGACGGTTGATTAATCCGGATGCTTACAACCTGTCAAAAATTATGATGACTAATAGACACAGAAGAAATGCAGATGGGTCCAAATAATTTATGCTAAATCATTCTAACCTTGAAGAGGCCAGTGAATGGTTTCTGAAACAGGGTAAGGAGAGTCACATTGGGAAATGGACGTGGTCCTATAACCTGCCAAAGTTACGGCGACAATGCAAGATTGCACACAAAATTCCATGGGCAAAAAAGTGAGAGACTATATTAGGAATGTTATGAATAACCAAAACATGTGAATAATTTGTTCTTTTTCTGAGAAAATACAGGTGGAAGTGGCCAGTGGACTAGAAGTATCTTAGATTTAATTTAGAAAATAGGGAACGAAATCCAGGTGCAGAACGAACCAGCATGCTATATGAACAAAGCCCAAAACTGGCAAACTATAATCATATTGACTGAAAATGTTTAATGGCAGGAGAGAAAAAATAAATACACAACACACAGAGAATAAGGCCACTTAAGAGTAGGGCACAAATAAAGTAAGAATAGAAACATGACACAGTGAGAGTTGATATAAAAACAAAGTGAACATATAAGACAAGTTAATGGAATAAAACAAATCAAGGATATTTGTCGCCGACCCCGTTTGCCTGGTGAAAGCTGATGGAAAGAGTGCACAGGACAAGAGAGGTAAGTATAGAACAAAAGTGAAATAAAATTAAGCATTACATCACACGCAGGAGTGGTTTGTGACCAATAAACCATGCCTAGGGGTGGTTGTTAGGCCCGAGGCGCAGCCGAGGGTCGTTAGACCCCCCTAGGCATGGTTTATTGGTCACAAATCACGACTGCACGTGGTGTAAAGCTTTTATACAACTGCCAGATTCATCCAACCTTATTTCTATACAATAAACACACATTAATCGAAGATTTATTGAAAAAACCATCCGCCAGAAAAAGTAGTTCCCACAACTCCATGTGGAAGCAGCTTGAAGTGCATCCAACCAAACTAACACATCCAACTGTGTATTATTGGAATGATTGAGAGAAGTTGCCTCATGTGGAAGCAGCTTGAAGTGCATCCAACCAACTAACACATCCAACTGTGTATTATTGGAATGATTGATTGAAAATTTATTAAAACGTTTTCTTTGCCCTATAGGAAAAAAACGTTTTCTTCGCCCTATTTTTTTATTTATTTCTTTTAGCCTAAACTTAACCAGTTGGAAACCAGGGGTACAGTAATAAAATTAGCAATCAACCAATCAATCAATTCAATAGACCATGCTCACTTAAAACAGCGCTGCTTCTCTCTCAGTCTGACTCCCCCGCTGTTGCAGACAGGAGTGTGTGTGTGTGTGTGTGTGCGTGTGTGTGTGTGTGTGTGTGTGTGTGTGTGTCACAGTGTGTGTGTGCGTGTGTGTGTGTATGTGTGTGTGTGTGTGTGTGTGTGTGTGTGTTTGTGGGTACGCCAGCGTCGGACAGTGTGAGAGAGAACGCTGCAGTCAGAAAGTAGGAAGGAAGAAATTTAAATCAATCAATTAATCTATCAATCAATCCGCGATTTTTCTTTTGTTCTAGATTGAGTCAAGACCCATCAATTACATCATCCAACATTGTTTAAAGGACTAACACGTTCCCCTTGACAGAATCGCTTCATATTTAGTCGTTATGGTGCTTTCAACATAACCATTTGTTGTCCGCCATCTTGTTTTCTCCCGGAGTGAGCCGGGGAGGATTATGTGATTCGGTTGTGGGCGGGTCCTGAGCCCAGGACCGTGGATTGTTGCCAATAAAGACGTGTGAATGGCCAATCAGAATCGAGAAATTTGCATGCCGTTGTATAATAGAAAATTAAGACAAGGTAAAGAAAATTAGGAAATATAAACTAACTTAAATAAAAAGCACAATAGACATAGTATACAATTCAAAATAGCATAGAGTTAGTAATGGGCCAGGTCTGTGCAACTGAGCTGAGGTAATCAAACAGACACTAGAATACACTAATCAGAATAAAATAACACTACAGTGAGAGTCAGCGTCCAGGATGAGTGTGTTAACAGATGAACCATGTATTGTTGAAGACGTGTACAAGTAATTTTAGAAACAATAAGTAGGAAATAAGAACGTTGAATCAGAAAATTCTATAAGCAAATGGACAACAGAAAAATTATTCAAAGTGATGGAGAAATAACTAAAAATATAGATTAATTAGCTAAAGAAATAGTTAAACAGGGCTGAGAGAGAAACAGAAACAATCTGGAATAAAAAGTGAAACTATAAAACTGAATATTTAAGAAAGGAAAACCAATTAAGAAAAAGCACACAGACAAGGTTGAATCAAAATATGAAATTAGCTGTACTATAGTTAGTTAAGTATTGTTTTTATGAACATAGAGTGAGAGTAGATAGATTAGGGAACAACTAACATGGCCAAGGAGTTTCTACAAATTATGTGTCCACAAGGAAACTACACAGAGAGAAGGCGATCCTCCCAGGCAACCATGCACAGAGGTTCAACGACCCAACACGCCAACAGGGGATGACAAAAGCGTGTCAAGAGAGGTGGAGCCAGTGACAAGAGAGGTGTAGCTATATACCACATCGCATCAGAAACTCCGGGGGGCCGAGACGACCTTTTGATCCTGCAACAATTTGTATGATCGCCCACGTGGTCCCAGGGTGGCACACTGCAGGAGGAGGTCCCAGGGTGGCACACTGCACCAGACGACTGAGGACAGCAAAGAGGCTGTCATTGGGAGCAGCCCTCACAGAAAGACCATCGGCGGAGAACAACGGTGGAGATCGAGGGCATGGCAGGGAGGAGACACCTGACCGACAGCTGTCGGGAGAAAGAGAGGGAGACTCAGATGGAAAACGAGGGCTTCACTACATTGGATTCTGACGACACACCTGTCAGAGTGCAAAGACATCGAGAGGCCATAGGCCACAAAGAATGACAACTAGACCCAAAAGATACAGCGAGACTTGATGAAAAAAATCAAGGATACATTTTTATGATTTTTATATATATACTCGACACTGACATTCATACAGAGCTCCGGCCAACGCACTGGCCAGACGGAGGAATCAGGGGGAGGCATCACTAAGGCCTGCGGTCATCCAACCGGGATTCCGAGCCCCGACCAAACATCAGGCTGACATCAGACAGAGGCACCTGCCCCAAGAGAGGAAGACGTTTGTGTGCCATGAGACGATGTTTGATTGCCTTGCATGACGAAAAACAATATAAGAGAAAAACAATGCTATATTTCTCTTAAAGAGAGGAGATGGACAGATGGACTACAAACACTACAAAATGAACAACGGATGACCATAAGACCAACGACAAAAGAGCGACCACAATTTCTTTATTTTTACAAATTCAATTTTATGACAAATGGACTATAATTCGTTTACTAATTTCTTGTATTATTATTTCTTGTATTAATAATGTTAACATTCTTTCTTTATTTCTTTTCTTTATTATCTTTCCCGATATTATTCTTAGTAATATTAACTTGATTGGTAGTTCCTTCTGTTTAAATTGTATTATTATTATTTCTGTTATTATGAATTTTAGAAATTACTCTTCTGATTAATATTAATTTTCATTTAAAAAATGTCTAGGAAAACTGTATATAAATGTTATCTTACTATTGATAGGTTACATACATTGAAAGATATTAATGGTTTAATTTAGTTAAGCTAAATATAGGAATAACTTAAAAATAACGGTAACCAATATGGAAAAATACAAATTAGGATATGAGATTAAAACATGAATAATTCTGCTTGTGTGGATCCTATTGATCCACAAGAGAGGAATGAAGTAACAATTTATGTTCATATGGTCAATAGAATTGATATTATCGTGTATTTATGATTAATGGGTTATTCAACATTATCATAGCATTATTCAGAATGACTAAACTGAAAACAGACAACAGTTGGCTTGACCGTTGGCTTGATCACACACCCACACACTATCTCACCCCCACACAGAAACTAGTTTTGTTGTATACCTGATGAACGAACTACACACACACACACACACACACACACACACACACACACACACACACACACACACACACACACACACACACACACACACACACACACACACACACACACACACACACACACACACACACACACACACACACACACACACACACACACACACACACACACACACACACACACACAGGGGCGTAGCTGTAGATTCTGGGCCCCCTGACAGAAGTGACTTATGGGCCCCTAAGGGAAGCGAGTGCGCGTTAGCGCGCAATCGAAAAATTTTGGCCATGTATTTATTGATGAAAACGCATAATATGTTTTATTCTTTTTAAAACTTTGGCCATTCCCCTGGCTCTTTTTAGCGTTTATCGCATTTATTCTGGTCAAGAATGACCGACAGAAACAGGCTGAAGGGGTACAGATGGGGGGGAAGACACTCTGGGAAAGGCACGGCTGCAGTCCGGGATTCGAACTCGCTAAACCCCAGATCCGTGACGAGCACGGTTGTCCCCGGCGCCGAAATAGCGCTCGAGGTACGTGGTGAGCTACTGGAGCTCCCCCATAATATGTTTTTTACCTATACATTTGGATCAGCAGTTCAGCACCTGAACTGTTGGTGGGTGAGCCTAGTAAAGGATGTCGCATTGCGTTCATCTTCAATGAATGAACCAATGCAATAGTCTACCAAAGAACCTTGAGTCGCACTAGGCTAGGCATATTTTCCCCTATTCTTGTGACAATGTTTTCTGATACTCAACATACAAAAGCTGTTACTTGTCCTGTCTCTCTGTAATCCCATCTCCCACACAAAGTCTCAAGCACACTATTAGGTTGACAGACACTTACATTTTTATGTGCTCTGTAGTATACAATCACTCCCTACTTCGATATACACAGTAAATTTCGCAGAGTAAATTTGACTCAAACTGAGTACATTTTACTCAAACTGAGTAAACTGTGTACCTTTTACGGAGCAGATTTTGATTTTGAACTGTCGCGGGCGGAGCACTAGCTTTTTTGCTGTAGGGGCCGGGTTGCTGCCTTTCTCAGCAGAGTGCTAAAGCCCTACCTGTTACACGCGCAAGTAATTCAAGGAGGCGCAAGTGACAAGTGTTGAGCTATTGGTGGGGACAATTCAGGATTCTTGGATACTGGTGGGGTCATGATCTTGCGTTCACCCCCTAAATGACACAATGATACCCAACCTTGAAAACCCTGTTGAAGTTTATGAACTGTAATGAACTGCAAGAAATCAACATGACTATCAACTTTATCTTCTGTCTATTTAATTGAAAATTAAACCCAATATAGGAATGAACAAACAAAAAATCTCAACATTCTTTGACTTATTCAATTAATCATATGGGATCCTAAAGGATTGCTATAGGGTTCCAAAAATGTATATAGAGATTCCTATAGCATTTTTTTTTACTAGGGATGTTATCCTACACTTTAAGCTGTCTGATATCCCATTACCTGTAACTCTTGGGTCTCTTTCTCACTTCCTCTGCCTCCTCCCTGAGTCTGCAGTCACCACATCATTCTACACAGGAGAGCAATACACTGAACTGGTTTGAATACATGATTTTTTCTTTTTTCTGCCATGTTCTACCTGGTTGGCTGGCTACACACACACACACACACACACACACACACACACACACACACACACACACACACACACACACACACACACACACACACACACACACACACACACACACACACACACACACACACACACACACGTATATATACAGTGTGCAGGTTAGTTACAGTAGGAGATGGGCTTCTATCATAATTTATCTTCTATCATTCTATAATGCATTCTTCTCTTTTATTTTATTTTCAGGTAGTTGTACCTTAAGATACTTGAAGGCTGGCATCTGTAAACGCAGATATAAGTACTTTATTCTAAATGACTTATGGCGTTCACTCAACCCCATGACCCGGAAGTACTCTTGTCGATCTGCGAGACATAATACATTATCCAAGTTCAAGTTCAAGTTCAAGTTCTTTAATAGTTGTCATACAGAAGTACAGAATACTTTCATACAAAATGCTTCTTACTGTTACGCTCCAGAGACTGTGCTAGACAAGATAGTATCAAATAACATAATAACATAATATAGCATGAATTTAGAAGAAGAAAATGAGGTCACAGTGTTCGGTATAGACATATGTACAATGTTCTGAGTTACCATATAATATACAATACACAATACTATGCAGTGTACTAATGTACAGTACTATCTAGTGCAAAGCAGAAATGGGATGAGGTACAATTTTAGGTACAATTTACAGTAAGGTGTACGAGTTGTAGTGCAATCATTCATCCATAAATATAAAGTGTGGGGAGTGGGTGCTACAGTGTGTTTGTTTAAAGTGGGTGTGTGCTATAAAGTGTGTGGAGTGGGTGCTACAGTGTGTTTGTTTAAAGTGGGTGTGTGCGTGTGGATGTGTGTGCTATGTGCGTTTGGTGGTTGTTGTTGTGTAGTGTTCATTCATTGTTCGTTTAGCAGCCTGATGGCCTGGGGATAGAAGCTACTTCTGAGTCTTTCTGTGCTCGCCTTGAGACTCCTGTATCGCTTGCCTGACCGCAGCAGTTCGAAGAGGCAGTTGTTCGGGTGACTGGAGTCTTTAATGATTCTCTTAGCCTTGCCCTTGCAACGCTTGTAGTAAATGTTCTGGAGGGTGGGGAGCCCCCCTCCAATTGTGCGTTCGGCTGAACGTGTCACTCTTTGTAGTCTGCTTTGGTCTTTTGCAGTGCTATACCCAAACCAGGAGGTGATGTTGCCGGTCAAGATGCTCTCTATTGTACATGAGTAGAAGTTCTTAAGGATCTTCTGGCTGACTTGGAACTTCCTTAGGCGCCTGAGGAAGTAGAGGCGTTGTCGTGCCTTCTTCACCACACTGTTAATGTGTGTGGTCCATGTCAAGTCCTCGGATATGTGGGCTCCGAGGTACTTGAAGCTGTTGACTCTCTCAACCGGTGCCCCGTCGATGCTGAGGGGGCTGTAGTCCTTGACCCCCGACCTCCTGAAGTCCACAATCATCTCCTTTGTTTTGCTGACGTTCAGGGAGAGGCTGTTTTCCTGGCACCATCCCGCCAGGACCTTGACCTCTTCCAGGTAGGCCCTCTCGTCGTTGGCAGAGATCAGGCCCACCACCACTGTGTCGTCAGCAAATTTGACGATTGTATTGCTACTCCGCTGAGCCACACAGTCGTGTGTGTACAGGGAGTAGAGGAGGGGACTCAGAACACAGCCCTGGGGGGCCCCTATGTTGAGGGTGATGGATGAGGAGGTGCAGTTGCCTGCTCTCACCACCTGGGGTCTGCCAGTCAGGAAGTCCAAGACCCACTGGCAGAGGTCATAGCCCAAGCCCAGGTCCCTGAGCTTGGCTATGAGTATGGAGGGGACTATGGTATTGAATGCCGAGCTGTAGTCGATGAATAGCATTCTCACATAGTTCCCCTGCCTCTTGTCCAGGTGTGATGCTGCTGTGTGCAGCACATGGGATATGGCGTCCTCCGTGGACCTGTTGGGGCGGTATGCAAATTGCAGGGGGTCCATGTTGATGGGGAGGGAGGAGCAGATGTAGCCCTTTACTAGCTTCTCAAAGCACTTCATGGCTATGGAGGTGAGAGCTACAGGGCGGTAGTCGTTGAGGCAAGCAGGCTTGGATTTTTTGGGTACAGGGATAATAGTGGACTTCTTCAGGCAGGTGGGGATGACAGCCTGTTCTAAGGACAGGTTAAATATGTCAGTGAATACTGGGGCCAGTTGGTCGGCACAGACTTTTAGGACGCGGCCGGGGATGCCGTCCGGACCTGCTGCCTTCCTGATATTCACTTTTTTAAAGGTCCGCCTCACCTCATGCTCTGTTACCCTGAACACTGCGCCTCCATCAGCAGCCGACCCCCCCCCCCCCATTGCCGAGGCTTGTGAGCTGGTGTTGTTATTACCAGCATCAAACCTCGCATAGAAGGTATTGAGGTCGTTTGCTATCCAGAATAGATTACGTTTTCACAACCCCGAGACTATTTGATAACTACGATGTGGAAATGATACCCAATGCATTGTCTGATCACTGTTATTTACTCTTAAAAGGAACATTTGGTATACTATCATCCCGAGCCCCAAGATGGCGATTTAACACGATGCTGCTTAATAACAAGGAATTCATTACACAAATCAAAGAAGCTCTTACGGTATTCCTACGGATAAATGTGAATTCGGTGCAGGACCCCAGAATATTATGGATGTCGACAAAGGGAATGATCAAGGATTTCACTGATAGCTTTTCCTCCCAAATACGCAAGAATCGATGCTCAAAACTGGCTGAACTGGAAACACTTTACTCAACGTTATTTAATTCTTTGCAATACAACAACTCGGTTCAACTGGAAAATCAAGTCAATATACTAAAAAAAGAGATTAACGCCATATACAGACAACAATCTGAATTGCAAATACGTAGCACAAGACAACAGCAGTACTCCCAAGGTTCCAAACCAAGTCACCTATTAGCTATGCGACTAAGAGTCAACGCAAAATTTGCAGATATAACTACCATTAGAGCACAACAAGGACTTGTTACAGAACCCAAAGAAATAAACACGACATTCAAAGAATTCTACTCCAATTTATACAAATCAGAAACGACCTTCGATCAAAACAAGATGGACACATATCTTAATCAAATTAACCTCCCTAAACTTTCAGAGGATGACGCTAAACAGTTAGAAACACCGATCACACTAGATGAACTTAGGGAGGCCATATCTGAAATGCAAAGTGGAAGGGCCCCTGGAAGAGACGGTATCCCACCAGAAATGTACCTCTCTTGTTGGGACATAATTGGACCCTTATTACTAAATATGATTTTATACTCAGTCAAGGAGGGGAACTTCCATAAGAATGACAATATTGCACTCATAACAGTCCTCCTCAAAAAAGACAAAGACCCCACCGAGTGCGGTAGTTACAGACCTTTAAGCCTCCTCGGAACCGATATCAAACTGTACTCTAAGGTATTAGCCATCAGACTACAAAAGCATATGACGTCTTTAATTCATCCGGACCAAACAGGCTTCATAAGAGGCCGCCTGATCACTGATAACATAAGACGATTACTACACGTACTAGATGCTAACAAGGAAGACAACACACCTAAGGCGATGCTGTCCCTGGATGCAATGAAAGCTTTTGACAGGTTGGAATGGTCGTATCTATGGGCAGTGTTAGAAAGGATGGGGTTAGGAAAAGGATTCATTGATATGATTAAAGTATTATACAAAGACCCATCGGCCATGATTACAACAGGTACAATCACCTCCGAAATCTTTCCAGTATCACGGTCTTCCAGACAGGGTTGCCCCCTTAGTCCCGGACTATTCGATCTATCATTAGAGCCTTTAGCACAATATATAAGACAATCCCAATCCATAGAACCAATCGTAATCAAGGGCACACAACACAAAATTAGTTTATATGCGGACGACGTAATACTGTTCATGCAAAACCCCAACACCGCATTGCCTCATATTCTCAAGTTGATTGAGGACTTTGGAGATTTATCGGGATTTAGGATAAATTGGCCGAAGTCGGCCTTCCTCCCACTTAACGCCCCTGCAAAAAGAAATATAACCCTCCCAGAAGAGATACCGATGGTAAAACACTTTAGATGTTTGGGAGTTGAAATATTCCCTACCATAAGCCAAACGGTGAAGCACAATTACATAAAAATCCAAAACAAAATCAAATACGACCTTGTCAGGTGGTCAAAACTTAAAAACTCAGTACAAGCACGAATATCAATAATTAAGATGGACGTCCTACCTAGAATCAACTTCTTCAGCTCAATGCTACCGTTACCCCCTCCAAAGGGTTACTGGAAAGAATTACACTCCTCCACATACAAATTTATTTGGAATAACAAACCACCACGTATAAAAAGATCCACCGCACAGAGAAACAAAGCAGACGGTGGTATGGCATTTCCAGATTTCCACCACTATTTTAAGGCATACACTTTAAGACCACTGACAACATGGTTTGATCCCCAAGCATCAGTATCCTGGAGAAATTTAGAAGAAAATATAGTAGCTCCACATAGGCTGAAGGACATAGTGTACACCAAATTATCAATTAAGCAATGCGAACGGAAATTTGGCCCCATAATCACTCATGCAATCCGGATATGGCGTGAAACACAAAAAAAAGACTCTATCCCACATACATGGCATAATCATACTCCCTTATTCAATAACAATGCACTCTTGATTGGAAAACAACCTATAAGATTCCCTAGATGGGAAAAGCAAGGCATACACACATTAGGAGACGTTTTCAACAAACAGGGTTTTTGTAGTTTTGATGAGATATGCAAAAAAATTAATCTCACCAAGTCCTCATATTATTTTTACGCACAGTTATTGGCATGTTTGAAGGCTCACGGTGTTCCATTAAGGATATCAATTGTACACCACAGATACCACAAATTCTTCTATGAAAGAGAGACATCGAGAGGTTTTGTTTCAGATTTTTATCATCAATTACTAACGGCCTCGTATGAAACCCTACATCTAGACTCAGTCTGGAGGAGGGATATACCAGACCTGGAGAGAAGACCTTTGACTGGCAAGAAGCCTGGGCAAATGTACGCCTTGCATCAAGGAACCCGGACCATCAACAAATCAATCTTAACTATATTCACAGGACATACTTAACTCCTATAAGACTGAACAAAATGGGTCTTAAACAAGACTCCAAATGCTCCTTATGTACAAATGGGGATGAAGGGACATTTATGCACATGTACTGGGACTGCCCACCAGTTAAGATATTTTGGAAAGAAGTGACCCAGCAATTGTCAAATCTCTTAACTCTGGATATACCTGTACACCCCTCTGTATTACTGCTGAATGATGTCTTTGAGCATACAGTACCTCCACAGCTAAAGAGATTGGTTTTATCCGGTATCACAGTGGCTAAAAAGCTGATAGCATCACGATGGTTTCAACCGGAAAAAATGTGCCGTAAGGTCTGGATTCTTACATATCTCGATGTGATTTATCAAGAAATATCAACAGCTAGAATTTTGGGTCTCAATGAATCCAAAATGGCAATGTGGTTAGAAGTGGTGGAGAGAATAAAAGCCAGCATATAATGGTAGTGTCTGGTTAGGAACAAATTATAATGGTTGGATTATCCAATGGGGGGTCCGGGAGAGGGGGGTACGAGCTGGAGCATATGTGTATTTGTATATCCTATTGTGTGTTGTCATGTTTGTTTATGTGTTTGTTTAAAAAATAATAAAAAAATAAAATACAAAAAAAAAAAGTACTTTATTCTTATTTTATTATCATTATTTTCTTTCCAATGAAATGAAATCAGAAAGTGGTATATGATGGAAAATATTAAAGTCAATGCTTGAAGGAAAATTATAGTTGTGAGTTGATGGAGGAGTGGCAGCTGTTTGCACATCTGTAATCAGAGGTAGCAAGGAAGAGAGAGAGAGAGAGAGAGAGAGAGAGAGAGTGAGAGAGAGAGAGAGAGAGAGAGAGAGAGAGAGAGAGAGAGAGGAGGGGTCTGGATCTTGACAACACCGTTAGCTAACAGCTGAGCTATAGCTAACATAAAGACTGTGACCTGTAATTCAATGCAGCAAAAATTAAGAGGAGATGATGATTATAAATGTGTTTTTTTGTATTGAGCATTGTAACTTACATGAAAGGTCTGCCTGCCACCACCACCAATGACATACCGTCTTTAAACACACCGTGACACACTCACTCAGCCGACACTCACTCAGCACCTGGCTTCATGCTCATGGTGGGAGGGACTCGTGAGGCAGTAGATCAAACCATTGTTAGAGAAATGCAGGGGTATCACAATCTATGGAAACTTAAAAAAGCACCTGTT
This sequence comes from Notolepis coatsorum, assembly GCF_963971535.1. Classification (NCBI taxonomy): domain Eukaryota; kingdom Metazoa; phylum Chordata; class Actinopteri; order Aulopiformes; family Paralepididae; genus Notolepis; species Notolepis coatsorum. Next base: position 36,624,677 of record NC_140173.1, on the reverse strand, counting down.
TGTTTCTTTTGTGGCGTTTTTCTTTTAATACAGGCAATTATACTTTCAAGTCATCTACATTAACTTACTTTAGGATAATAATAAAACCATATTAATAAAAAGATAATAATAGTGTTCTCTGGGCCCCTCCCCCAGTGCTGGGCCCTTAGAATCATCCTAATCTACCCCCCCCAGCTACGCCCCTGCACACACACACACACACACACTAGCAATCTGATCAAACACACCCCATGACCGATTGATGAATGACACACACACAGAAACCCCCATCCCAGACACTCACACA
>NC_140173.1:36587330-36624191 GCF_963971535.1 Notolepis coatsorum | reverse complement strand
CGAAAAACAAACTCATCAATATTATTCATTAAGGAATAAAACCTAAAATCCACTCTGACCCTGGCTCTTACCAATGCTTTAAACATTTGCATCAGCTCACCACCTAAGCCATTCTCCATTTGCATTTTCCTGGTTTTATAGATGGCCATTTTGGCTTGACCCACAACAAAATTCAACATTTGCCACTTCATTACATTGTTTTTTTTGTAACCAGCCCCAAACACAAAAGCTATCTCACTCCAATTCTCACCACATTTCAAAACACATTATTCAAATTTTCAAACAGACCTTCAAGTCTTTTGCACTCTAAAAAACAATGAAAAATCGTTTCTGGCTCCTGACAAAAAGGACAACAAATTGTTACAGTGGGGTTTAATTTAGCAACAAAACAATTAACTGCTACTGCTCCTTTCAAAATCCTCCACTGAAGGTCACCTGTCCTTTTATTCAGCGGTGGCTTATACAGCACTCTCCACACTGGTGCACATGTATCTTGGACCCTCAGTCTCTCTCTCCACACAGTGTCTGTTCTTCCACTCAATTGAAATTTATGCAATGCTTTAACACAATACTTATACAAATGTTTCCCATTTAACATATTCAAGTTCGTAGGTAAAACATATGAAAAACCCAACATGGGTCCCGTCAGTCCTGTTTGATCAATTTCAATACCCAACTCAGGGAACGGATCCCCTTCGTCGGGACTTTCTGTTCCACTGGAGTATTCTCGTAACATGCTTTGTTCCTCGGTGCTCAATTTCCAGTCCATGCATTTAAAATGTCTCTGGTATGACGGGATGACCTCAGACCCAGTAGAGAAGCCACTGCCACCGTGTTGTGAAGTCATGGCCCAGCTACATCTACTATATGCCTCAGTTTTACTGCCCCCACTGAGCACAAACGCTGGACAATCCCAGGCCTACTATTGTCTTGAATGTCTAGCCGGGCCCCATAAATCAAAGGTTCTTCTAGCAGCCAGAACAGTGATGTTTCCAGCTCCAGTCTGTTCCATTTAAATAAAAACCATGATCTAAAAAGACTCTGATAAAAAGGAGGCATTCCACACCAATTTTCAAAATTACAGTTAGTTAAAAAAAAAAGAGATGCATCCAACCCCACCCCTCCCACTCTCTTTAAAATGGAACTCATTACATGTTTCCAGACAACATTGTCACCTCCTATTAAAAACCGCTGGATATGCTGCAATCTAAAAGCTGCCTTTCTACTCTCCAGGTGCACTAAACCTTGACCCCCCTCCTCCTTCGGCAGATAAAGTACACTCTGTGGCACCCAATGCAAATTGTCCCAGAAAAACCGAACCATCACAGACTGCGCTTTTCCTAGTAATCCAGCAGGGGGCTCCAGACATCTTAGTTTGTGCCAGAGAGTTGATGCAACCAAGTTATTAATGATCAGAGCCCTCCCTCTGTAAGACATTTGGGGTAACAGCCACCTCCACTTGTTCAACTTCCTCTCTACTTTTTCTACCACTCCTTCCCAGTTCTTCTGTACCATCTGATCATCACCTAAATAAACCCAAGGTACTTTAAACCCCCCCTCTTCCAGCATAAACCTCCTGACAACTGAGGAAGACCTGTCGCCCACCTCCCAACTGCTACAGCCTCACTCTTTGCCCAGTTCACTTTCGCAGCTGACATCTTTCCAAATTTTCAACAATGTTGCCCAAAACTGTCACATCTTGCAGATTTTTTATGATCACAACAATATCATCAGCATATGCAGATAAAATAAAATGTGTATTAAAATCAGGTAAAAACAGGCCATTTATGTTAGAACACACATTGTGCAACATAGTGGCCAACAATGCAGTGGCGGCTCCTGGGTTATTCTCCAGATGGGGCGCTAGGGGGCGCTATACCAAACATGTACCACGCATTGGCCAAATAAAGTACAGTCTAATTCAACTTGAAACAATATATAAATAGAAACGTTAGAAACAAACTCGCTCCGTCTCCAAACACACGCATAGGCAGAGAGAGAGAGAGAGAGAGAGAGAGGAGAAGAGAGAGAGAGAGAGAGCGAGAGAGAGAGGGAGAGGGAGAGAGAGAGAGAGCGAGAGGGAGAGGAGAGAGAGAGAGAGAGAGAGAGAGAGAGAGAGGGAGAGGAGAGAGAGAGAGCGAGAGAGAGAGAGAGAGCGAGAGAGAGAGAGAGAGAGAGAGAGAGAGAGAGAGAGAGAGAGAGAGAGAGAGAGAGAGAGAGAGAGAGAGAGAGAGAGAGAAAAAGATCGCGACTCACCAGCTTGTTGTTGTTAAATTGACAGCAGAGCAGGCAGCAGGGCTTGATAAAGTATATCCACTCCATGGCATTGTCCATTGTGCATGTCCCTCCAACTCACTTTGTTTAATTGAAACGTGGTGGGCTTGATAAAGTGTATAATCCGCTGTTGATGATGTATATCCAGAACACTGTCCACTGTCCACCAGACTGCATCCGCCATATAGCTTGTTAGCTGTTAGCACCACAACAAGACAGTTTGTCCATTTCCGCATCGAACAGACTGCAAACTACCTGGCGTTCTATCGCCATGCTCTAAGACAAACTCTAACCTTAACCAACTTTGAAAGAGTGCCTAAGCTTAACTGTCGAAAGAACTTGCAGTCACGCTCTAAATAGCTGCATCTCAGTCACAACAACACAACTCTCTCCCGAATAAGCTAGAATTGGAACATAGAAAGTGGATTCGGCCAATCAGAGATCGTCTCCGCGAAATGCTGCTACGGAAAAAAAAACTGACGTCGGCCAATCAGAGAGCGTCTCTGCGAAATGCGGCTACAGAAATTCTTGACGCTGCTGTCTAGACCGCTTCAAATCGCGCCCGGATTCCAACATAATAGTCATATTTCAACGCACAACGCGTTACGCACTGATTGGCTGCGACGGATACAGCGATCGAACAGTGACACGCACTCAGAGCGCTATCGCGTCTAGCCCGGGCCGAGAAATACAAAAAAATAAAAAAATAAAAAAAGTGAGTCACTTCCTGTTCAGGAAAACGAGTATTTTTTATTTTATATAGTAACGTTATATCAGCACGCTCTCAATGTCTTTATACATCACCTTAATCTTGGCAATGAATCCAGGGCTGAGGCCAAACCTTTCTAACACTTTCCTACTATAATGTTATGTATGTATGTACTGTTTTTGTTGTGTGTGGACCCCAGGAAGACTAGTTGTTGCTGCGGTGATGACTAATGGGGATCCGTAATAAAGATAAAGATAAAGATAGGTACTGGTGCTCAACCCGATCAAAGGCCTTTTCCTGGTCCAAAGAAACCAGACCTGCATCAAAACCCGCTGAACCAGAGACTTCCAAAATATCTCGAATTAATGACACATTGTCAACAATGGACCTGCCAGGCACACAGTACATTTGTGTCCTGTGGATGACCTGGTCCATCACCTTTTTCAGTCTGTTGGCTAGTACTTTAGACAGCAGCTTATATTCACAACATAAAAGCGACACTGGTCTCCAGTTCTTTATTTCTTGGAGGTCTCCTTTTTTGGGCAACAGAGCCAGAACTCCTCTCCTGCAACTCTGAGGCAGCAAAGAGTCCTCAAAACTCTCATTAAAAACCTCCAACACATCCTCCTTCAGTTCATTCCAGAAAGCTCTATAGAACTCTGGTGGGAGCCCATCTATCCCAGGAGCCTTCCCCCCCTGCATGCTCTGCAGTGCCACGTCCACCTCCTCTGCGGTCAAAGGGTCCTCCAACTCCTTATTGCTCTCCTTTGAAACAATAGGTAGACCACTGCAGAAAGATTCAAACGCCGGTTCATCCTCCTCATATTCACTTTTAAACAAGTGAGCATAAAAATCAACAGCCCTCCGCCGGATATCTCTCGCTTCAGTTAGAACCTGCCCTTTATCCGAACGGAGAGCATGGATGAACCTGCTCTGTCCATTCCTTTTTTCCAGACTGAAAAAAAATTTGATTGTGAATCCATCAGCGCAACATTCTGAAAACGTGACCGGACCAGCGCCCCCTGTGTTCTAGTGCCCAACAAGTCTGCCAGTACAGCTTTTTTGAATTTGAGGTCTTCATTATACCCTTGATTTCCTGTGAACTCCGCAGAAGCCTGCAGCTCCACTATCTCAATCTCCAGATCTCTCATAGATTTGGTGATGTCACAAGAAACACTGAGAGCGTACTGTTGACAAAGCTGTCTAATCTCCACTTTCCCACAATCCCACCACTGTTTCAAGGATGCAAAATCCCCTTTCCTGGTTCTAAAAATCTTCCAAAAAAATACAAAAGTTTCCTTAAAATTCACATCCAAAAGCAAAGCCGTGTTAAAATGCCAGTATGCAGACTTGTGTTTAACATTTGCAATAAAAACATTGCATGATACCATTGAGTGATCAGAAAAACCTACAGGTATTATCCTGCACTCCTTCACAGTACTAAAATGATGTTTAAAACAATAAAACCTATCTAATCTGGCCATAGAAAAACGACTCTCTCTACAATGAGTCCAAGTGTATTGTCTTTGTTTATCATGGATTCCCCTCCATACATCAATTAAATCATTATTGTTCACAAGCTGCTTCATAGCTTGTTTTGAAGCAGGATGTGGTTCACTGTGATTCCTATCCATCTGATCATTCTCCATACAATTAAAATCCCCTCCCAAAAATAAGAAATCTTCAGGCTCACACTGACCTAAAACAACTCCAATTTCACTTAAAAACTGAACCCTGGTAGATCCTACATTTGGAGCATAAACATTTACAAAAACAATATTAAAAAGCTCATATTTGGCTTTAACTACCAACAACCTACCCACAATACTCTCTTCCACAACGAACGATTTTGGCATAAAATTCCTGGAGAAAAGGACAGCCACACCTCCACTACTGTTGCTTAAGTGGCTTAAAACAACTTCCCCATCCCATTCTCTCCTCCAGTCAATTTCATTTAAAGGGTCACTGTGCGTTTATTGAATCATCATTAAGTTTCAAGTTTCTTTAATAGTTGTCATACAGAAGTACAGAATACTTTTGTACAAAATGCTTCTTACTGTTGCGCTCCAGAGACTGTGCATGACAAGATAAGTATGAAATAAAAACATAGTAAAAATTAGAAGTAAAAAAAGAGGTCACAGTGTTCAGTTTAGACATATGTACAATGTTCGTAGACGTAGTTACCATACAATATACAATACTGTGCAGTGTACTAATATACAATACTATATAGTGCAAGGCATAAATGGACGAGGTGCAGTTTAGGTACAATTCACAGTAGGTGTACGAGTTGTAGTGCAATCCTTTATCAATAAATATAAAGTGTAAGTGTGTTTGTGTGATCTAAAGTGTGGAGAGTGGGTGCTGCAGTGTGTTGTTTGTTTGAGTGAGTGTGTGCGTGTGGGTGTGTGTGCTGTGTGCATTTGATGGTTGTTGCATAGTGATTATTGTTCGTTTAGCGATTATTGTTCGTTTAGCAGCCTGATGGCCTGGGGATAGAAGCTCCTTCTGAGTCTTTCTGTGCTCGCCATAAGACTCCGGTATCGCTTGCCTGACGGCAGCAGTTCAAAGAGGCAGTTGTTCGGGTGGCTCGAGTCCTTAATAATTCTCTTAGCCTTCCCCTTGCACCGCTTGTTGTAAATGTTCTGGAGGGTGGGAAGCCCCCCTCTAATTGTGCGTTCGGCTGAACGTGTCACTCTTTGTAGTCTGCTACGGTCTTGTGCAGTGCTATTCCCAAACCAGGAGGTGATGTTGCCGGTCAGGATGCTCTCTATTGTACATGAGTAGAAGTTCCTAAGGATCTTCTGACTGACTTGGAACTTCCTTAGGCGCCTGAGGAAGTAGAGGCGTTGTCGTGCCTTCTTCACAACACTGTCAATGTGTGTGGTCCATGTCAAGTCCTCGGATATGTGGGCTCCGAGGTACTTGAAACTGTTCACTCTCTCAACTGGTGCCCCGTCGATGCTGAGGGGGCTGTAGTCCTTGACCCCCGACCTCCTGAAGTCCACAATCATCTCTTTTGTTTTGCTGACGTTCAGGGAGAGGCAGTTCTCCTGACACCACTGTGACAGGTTCTCTACCTCTTCCAGGTAGGCCCTTTCGTCGTTGGCAGAGATCAGGCCCACCACTACTGTGTCATCAGCAAATTTGATGATGGTGTTGTTGTTCCGCTGTGCTACGCAGTCATGTGTGTACAGGGAGTAGAGGAGGGGGCTCAGAACACAGCCCTGGGGGGCCCCTATGTTGAGCGTGATGGATGAGGAGGTGCAGTTGCCGGCTCTTACCACCTGGGGTCTGCCCGTCAGGAAGTCCAGGACCCACTGGCACAGGTCATAGTTCAAGCCCAGGTCCCTGAGCTTGGCTATGAGTTTGGAGGGGACTATGGTATTGAATGCTGAGCTGTAGTCGATGAACAGCATTCTCACATAGTTCCCCTGCCTCTTGTCCAGATGTGATGCTGCTGTGTGCAGCACATGGGCTATGGCGTCCTCCGTGGACCTGTTGGGGCGATATGCAAATTGCAGAGGGTCCAGGTTGATGGGGAGGGAGGAACAGATGTAGCCCTTCACTAGCTTCTCAAAGCACTTCATGGCTATGGAGGTGAGGGCTACAGGGCGGTAGTCGTTGAGGCAAGCGGGCGTAGATTTTTTGGGTACAGGGATGATGGTGGACTTCTTCAGACAGGTGGGGATGACGGCCTGTTCCAAGGACAGGTTGAAGATGTCAGTGAATACCGGGGCCAGTTGGTCGGCACAGACTTTTAGGACGCGGCCGGGGATGCCGTCCGGTCCTGCTGCCTTCCTGATATCCACTTTTTTAAAGATCCGTCTCACCTCATGCTCTGTTACCCTGAACACTGAGTCTCCATCAGCAGACCCCCCCCCCCCCATTGCCGTGGTTTGTAGGCTGGTGTTGTTATTCACAGCCTCAAACCTCGCATAGAAGGAGTTGAGATCATTTGCTAAGGAGATGTCACTGTTCAGTTTGAGGGGGGTTCCTTTGTAGTCTGTCATTGTTCTGAGGCCCTGCCACATGCCTCTAGAGTCAGCCTGTTCAAACTGAAGTTCAACTTTATCCCTGTAACGCCGTTTTGCCTCTATTACTGCTCTCCTGACGTTGTATCTTGCCATCTTGTGTTCTTCCATGTTGCCTGTCACCAGCCCGGTGTTGTATGCTGATGTGCGCACTTTCAGAGCCTCACGGACGGATTTGTCTACCCAGGGCTTTTGATTTGGGTAGATATTAATTTTGGTGGTGGGGATTATTACTTCTACCTGAGTACAGACATAGTCAATCACCGTTTCGGTGTATTCGTTAATGTTGGCTGTGTTATCACGGAATACACTCCATTCTGTGCTTCCCAGCACTGCTTGGAGTGACTCCACTGACGTCACGACCCAACGCTTAACCTCTTAACCTTAACCATTACATCACATCTCTTCAATTTACAGAGTTCAAACAGGCTTGCTCTCTTCCTCATATCTCTGGCTCCATTTATATTGAGTGTGGAAACCTTTATATTACTCATGATCTCTAAAAGGAGTGTACAACAGAAAAAAAAACACTGGAAGCGTCCTAAACTACCTGAATTCTGGTTTCCCTTCATTGTGTGTTTTATTGTGCTTCACTACAATTTTCTTCAACCTAAAAACCTCCTGGGAAGTGTACCCCCCCTTATTCCTTGTTTTCATTTGAAGTTTTGCTGAATTAATAAACATCTCCTCATCTTCAAAATAATCTCTAATTTCTACTTTCTTCATGTTCTTTGATTGTTGCAAGAATTTTTGAATCTCTTTGACTGTATACCGTTTCTTCTGTTGTGATTCAGGCACTTGTGAATCAGTGAGAAAATCATCTTCTTCACTACTCGTTTCAACATCCTCCTCACCCTCCTCCATACTGGACAAATACTCTCTTTCCTCATCCTGCTCCACCTCCTCCTGACTCCCTTTGACAACACTTTCCTCTCCTTGTCCAGCCTGAGAGCCACTATTGTCACTTCCCTCCCTTTCAACTGACTCAGGTATATCCTCCCCCCCCCCCACCACTGTTGTCATCCAATGTCTTACTATTTACATTATTCATCACATTCAACTCTTCCTCCACTATCTCACTGTCAATTGTTGTCACTTTCTCCACTGTCTGGCTGTTGTCATTATCCACCACATTTGGTTCCCCCCCCTCTAGTCCACTGTCACTTGTTGACCCATTTTCAACTGTCTGGCTGTTTTCATTAGCCACCACATAAATTTTTTTCCGGTACCAGTCCACTGTCACTTGTTGGCCCATTTCCCACTGTCTGGCTGTTCTCATTATCCACCACATTCGTTTTTCTCTTTCTCCGACGCGGTAATGGAAGGACCAAACCACCACTGTTCTACCCTGTTACCCCACAGTCACCACTGGTTTAGGGGGGGGCAGCGTCCCTCACTCCTCCCTCCTCTGTACCAAGGCTCTGCTCTGTACCTGCTGCACCTGCTCCGCGGCCCTGCAACTGGACACTATCAGCTGCACTGCTGGCGGTCTGCAGAGGGATACTATCGGCTGCACTGCTGGCATTCTGCAGAGGGACACTGTTGACACTGCTCTCAGCTCTGCGCTGCCATACTCCTCCCACCTCCACAGCTGCGCTGAGCCCAGCGCTGCGCTCCTCCTGGGGCTGAGGCGGAGGTCGCCTTGCCCCTCTCCCCGCACAGTCTCGGGAAATATGCCCGTCCTCCCCGCACTTGAAACACTTCCCCGAATTGCCAGAACTAACAAAAACCACGTAATCAAACTCATCAACTTTTATTTTAAAAACCAACTCAAGCTCTTCTCCGCTGTTGTTTAGAACCATTAAAACCTGTCGCCTGTGTGAGACAACATGCTTTAAAAGCGGAGATTTACATCCCGACAACATTTTTCTTATAGGGGAAATTATCCTCCCATGTCGTGATAGTTGACTTATCAATAGTTCGTCACTGATGAACGGCGGAATGTTGGAAATAAAGAAATTTCTGCCTGGTGTGGAGAGAGACTCCACAGCAAGAAAAACCCCATCCACACTAATCCCTGATTGAACCAGTGTGTGCACCTTGTCCAATGAATCAACAAAAATCACTACTCCTCCGTTCATTCTCGCAGCTGATTTAATGCTTCTATGTCCGACAATACTTCCAACTGCCAAACTGCAGTTCTCTACTGACACATTAGGAACAGATATCTTAATGCCATGCTTTCTACCAATTTTGGAAAAATCCATATTGGCGTTTCACGTCAGCCAGCAACACAGCCTGGCCGACTGCCAAACAAACAAAACACTCCCACTTAACCCTATACACACCAAACACACAGCAAACCAACACTACACTATAATACAATATCCCATAAACAAATTAACAAAATAGATAGATAAAGATAGAAAAAAAACTCACTATACCTCCACACCTCCAACCTCCAATCTCTCCAATCTCATTCCCAGCATGCACTGAGAGAGAGAGCGAGAGAGAGGTGTATGCTGGTATAATGGGGGGGGGGGTCAGTATCAGGGTGCGGGGGATAAGCCACAGCTAATGATGAGGAGGCCGGAGACTGCTTTGATCTGCTCGGGTCCGTTGGCTCGTCCAAGGAAAGCATTCGCTATAGCAAGGAGGCTCCTAATCTTCTGAAGGATATGCTTAACATTCCTCCACTTTTGGGGACCATTTTCTCCACTTCTCTCTCTTTGTCTCTTCTTTTAGGTGGGGGAAGGGTGTGGGGGGGTTCATCTCTGGGTCTGTGTTGTATTTTGCTTCTGGTCTCAAGGGAGAGACATGGACAGTGTGTGTGAGTGTGTGTGTGTGTGTGTGTGTGTGTGTGTGTGTGTGTGTGTGTGTGTGTGTGTGTGTGTGTGTGTGTGTGTGTGTGTGTGTGTGTGTGTGTGTGTGCGTGGGTCCGTGCGTGCGTGCGTGCGTGAGTGCGTGCGTGCGTGCGTGTGTGTGTGTGTGTGTGTGCGTGCGTGCGTGCGGCCGTGCGTGCGTGTGTGAGAGAGAGAGAGGGGGGAGAGAGGGGGGGAGAGAGAGAAAGACAGAGAGAGAGAGAGAGAGAAACAGACAAAGACGAAGAGAGAGAGAGAGAGAGAGAGAGAGAGAGAGAGAGAGAGAGAGAGAGAGAGAGAGAGAGAGAGAGAGAGAGAGAGAGAGAGAGAGAGAGAGAGAGAGAGAGAGAGAGAGAGAATGGTGGGCTGGTGGTTTTGTCTTTTTTTTTGGTGGGTATATCCCCATCCATCATTGGATGACAGAGGTGTTGCCTCAACCAATAGCCACCTGCCACAACAAGCCGTTCCACTGTGAGAGCTAATCTCACGTAGAGGACATTTCTGTTCCATCTCGGGCTCCGGCAGTCGGTGGCAACAGTCCCCGCTTGCTATGTGATGGATACCTTCCTCTGTGTCCGGAAGGAGGCTTTCTCTCGCGGAGCCACGGCAGGAAGTTATTCATCGATGTGGTACACATTCAATTAGCGTGAATGGGCCTCAGAGCGCGTGACATTAAACACTATTCTCCTAGGGGGCGCTTTTAGAAAGACCAGGGTTGGAAATCACCATGGCGATGCCAGCCTGCTGCCGTCTGCATGCCAGTGGAGGGGGCTGGGAGGGGGGTTCCCAGCTGGGCCTTCTGTCCACACGCTCTCTGCTTTTTCTCCCAAGATGATGTTGGTCTTGTTTCCCCTACTGGAAGGTCTTTGACTTGTGTATCTTCTAGCTGAGTATCTATTCAGAGAGAGAGAGAGAGAGAGAGAGAGAGAGAGAGAGAGAGAGAGAGAGAGAGAGAGAGAGAAAGAGAGAGAGAGAGAGAGAGATAGAGAGAGATATAGAGAGAGAGAGACAGACACACAATTGCCCTAGAACACAATAAACTACACCTATCTCGGCCTAAACATCAGTGCTACAGGGAACTTTAACCAAGCTGTGAACGACCTGAGAGACAAATAGGCCGTATGGTGAAGGCTGAGAAGTGGCTAGAAAACTCATTCCCACCTCGGCGGACTACACAATTTTCACTCTGGGCTAAATATCTATTGGTGTAGATATAGGAACAAAAAGTTCTCCATTGACAAACTAGCCCGTTTTGCGCAATCATAATTTTAAAGTCGGGACTAGATTTTTCCTTGCGAACGGATACTTGGTGGTCACAGACTTTTATTTGACATAATTGGTGCGAGTTCGGTCACGTATCTTGTGCTCGACCAATAGCAGCTCTCTTCGTTGCGAGGATACGGCCGTCGGGCGACAACAAATGACATCCACAGAGTAACGTTACGGACGAAAATGGACACAAAACACATTCTAAAGTTCGCAAAAAGGTTTCTAAACAATGTTATATGAATCTCACGTCCATTCAGAAAGAACGTGTACAAGATTTTACACAGACACGGTGGGATAGATATAGAAACTGCGTCGAACAGTGGCTTAACCTACCAGGCCAGAATCATACCATTACGGAGACATTGTTTAGAGATTGATTTGTCATGATATATATCTGTATGTCGTGTATGTCATAAATGTCATGATGAATTGAAAATGGGGGACCCTGATGTAAACAAGATGAAAGTCTTTCTCTGATCTGCATCCCCTTAACAATTGTGTGTATTGAGCCGTACTGTATTGTACCCATTCTGCAATCTGTTTATAGGCCTTATATTCAGTGTTGGGCAGTAGCTAGCTACAAGTAGCGACACTACATAGCTTAACTACAATTCTCAGTAGCGTGATGTTAGCGTTGCTACTTTTGAACCAAGTAGCGTTCTCTGTAGTGCAGCTATTTTTAGAACGAAGTAGTGACGTAGCGTGAGGAAACGCTACACGCTACTATCTGGAAAAACAGACATAAAGATTTGTGGGGAAAAAAAAATCCCAGCAGAAAACCCACTATGATTGGTTGGTTGGTTTAGATATGAGTATGACGACTCACAATTGGGTAAGGTTAGGCCAAAACATTACGGGTAGGCCAATCAGAGGCAGGATAGGGCGGGACTCCAGCTCCGCAAATCAGGAAGTGCAAATCAAAACAGACCACTGAATGAATTAATGCAATTTAACAGATTACATGAACTAGTCCGCGCGAAATGGCAGAGGGATTCGATGTTTCCAGGGCTGATGGCATTGATGAAGATGATGATGTCAATAACAACAATGCCTCTCCATGGCCCTATCTGGAAAAATGTATGAGTTTGACTGAAAAAACACCTAAAACATAATGTTTAGGTGTTTATTGTGTCAGCCAAAAACGAAGCTGCTCTCTCTCAACTTCCCACACGTCCAGCACTAACTTGAGAACACATATTCAGGTGAGCTGATGAAAATCTTTACATAAACATAAGTCAGTGCACTTTTTGTCAACAGCAGCTGCTATCATATTTCACTGTAGGCAGAAAATGAACAATATTATGGGAGTGGAGGAAAAGAAAAAACAAACTAACATTAAATATACACTAAGAGGGAAACAATCACCTAGAGCAGTGGTTCTCAACCTGTGGGTCAGGACCCCCAGGGGGGGTCCCCACATGATTTTGGGGCCATGGAATGTTTTGTGAGTTACATATTTAAATACATTTGGTCATTTAGCTGACGCTTTCATTCAAAGCAACTTACAAATTGTGTACAACAAGTCAGCAGGAGTGGTACATACAGTATCTAGCAGCCAAGGATAAGTAGTATTGTTTGTCTAGCAGTGTCAAGCTTGAGTGTTATACTCTGAGTACATGTATACTGTAGTAGTATAGACATATTAGCATAGTTGGAGGGCTTGTTTCAGTTTTATAATAAACAATCAAACTGAACCTTTTTTTTGCCTGCCTATTTGTTTGGTGGAAACCTGATCATGAAGTAAAAAAAAAAAGAAAAAAGGTAGTGCCGATGTAGTTAGCTATTTTTGCCATGTTCTTGTAGTGTAGCTTGCTACATTTCTCTGGGGATAGCTTCCATTGTAGTTGAGCTATATTTAATCGAGAGTAACTTGTAATGTAGCTTACTACATTTTCCAAGTAGCTTGCCCATCACTGCTTATATTCTACAGTATATTATATATTCAAATGGATATAATTCAGTACTGTATCTTCAAATCCTTCTGTTTAATCATCTTCCCTTTATTGATTTGCTTAGATTTGTTGTACACATGATCTCAAGAAGGTACTGAACGAGAGTGGACGTTTTTAATGTTTGGTCATTATTAGCATGGTGTTATTCACTGTCAAATATGCAAAGAAAAATCATAATTCATATTCTCCTTTGTTTCATCACAATTTAAGCAAGCCTAGTCATAGACACACTATTTATGACACTGGGAATACATTCACTGAGGTCCATAGATGTCCCTAGATACCAAGAACATGCAAATGGACTAGAAGTGGAGCAATATTCCATTTACTTAGGTATGCAGTTTAGGCGGATTTTCAGAAAATAGGGCTCCGGGCTAAAGAGGTTAACAATAACATTTACACATTATTACCACTTCAAAGTGGGTGAGAAAATGCTTATAATCAACAAGTTCATTGTGTGTTGTATTTGCTATTATGGGTAGAACCAATAGAAAACTATCATTAACTATCTATCACATCGTCTCCTGGATATAATGTTTGGATGTCATTGTGATGGACTGCTGTCTTTGTGGGTTCGGTTTTAGTTTATTCCTGGGAATTATGAATTTCTTTTGGGTTTACTCTGGTGAGCTGTCAATCACCAGACTGTGGATTCATTGTGGCATGGCAGGTGTGTGGGCTTGATTGACACCTGATTGGTCAGGTGTGCAGTGTCTTATCAGTGACAGCAGTGTCTAAGTAGGCTTGGTTTCCTGTGCTCTGGTGCGTTTCCATTTTGTCCTCAGCAGTAGAGTGTTTCTTGAGACCTCTGAGAACGGTTTCTAGGTCTGTCTCTCTCTAGTGCTTTTGTTTCTCCTCTCTTCTCAACTGCGGTGGTCGTTTTAGACTTTTGCCTCCATTCCTCTGACCCTTGTGTTTAGTGTCAGTAGCTTTTATTTTGATTCCTTCTGGGCTCCTGCGTTTTCCCTGCCCATTATCTCTGTTGCTCTGTGATAGTAGTCGTTACTCCTCTACTTTAAGAATCCCCTTTTTGTGTGAGTGTGCTTGTGTGTCCGACCCCCCCCCCATCCCCCATCCTGACAGTCCCCTTATTTGTCCGACGATCGCAGCTGAACTTTCTCTTTTTGTTTGGAGGGGCCATCGCAGGGCAGGGCGGGGCCTCCGATAAGAGCTGCTCTCTGATGCCCCAGGGCCCTGTGAGAGCACAAACATTACGACACTGAGTAAACTGAGCGTGGGGCCCGCTGCCTGGCTCTTTTGTTATTGCTGCTGGCTCACTAGCAGGGTCAGAGTGGAGCAGAAGATAGGGCCCCGGCTTATCTCCAGATCCAGGCCCAGAACCCGGCCCCTGCCTACAGAGCTCAACGCTTGCAGACTATTCTTGGAACTTGGTGTTCAGCTCAACCGTTGTTGTTCCACCGCGGCTGGAAGGGATTTAGCTTCAAAGCTATCGATGAGAGTTCGTTTCGGGTCAGCCCTGTGAACCAGATGACTATCTATCTGTAGTTTGTTTGACCGTGATAAACGGGATCAGTCATTTATGTAGAATGTTTGCCTCTTTGTATTAATGTTTAATTAAAAAGGAAATAGGAACTCGTTTCCAATCTCTCCTAATCTCACTGGTCTACGTTATCGCCATCTCACTGTGGGAACATTCAGGCGTTCAGGTGGAGAGCAGATATTCAGTAGACGTCCTTGGCGTCTCCTAGGATGATATCTAAACACGTTTATATGATATCTAAACACGTTATATGATATCTAAACATGTTTATATGATATCTAAACACTGTCATATGATATCTAAACATGTGTATATGATATCTAAACACTGTTATATGATATCTAAACACCGTTATATGATATCAAAACACCATTATATGATATCTAAACACTGTTATATGATATCTAAACACTGTTACATGATATCTAAACACCGTTATATGATATCTAAACACCGTTATATGATATCTAAACACTGTTATATGATATCTAAACACCGTTATATGATATCTAAACACTATGATATCTAAACATGTTTATATGGTATCTAAACACTGTTATATGATATCTAAACACCGTTATATGATATCTAAACACTGTTATATGATATCAAAACACCATTATATGATATCTAAACACTATGATATCTAAACATGTTTATATGATATCTAAACACTGTTATATGATATCTAAACACAGTTATATGATATCTAAACATGTTTATATGATATCTAAACACTGTTATATGATATCTAAACACCGTTATATGGTATCTAAACACCGTTATATGATATCTAAACACCGTTATATGATATCTAAACACCGTTATATGATATCTAAACATGTTTATATGATATCTAAACACTGTTATATGATATCCAAACACCGTTATATGATATCTAAACACCGTTATATGATATCTAAACATGTTTATATGGTTGTTACGACCCCTGTGTGTCTAAGGGTAAAGGGCTGTAACATAACAGTTGGTTGACAGAAAAGTAAACAACAAACGTGGTCCATCTTTTCTGTCAACCAACTGCTATGTTACAGCCCTTTACCCTTAGACACACAGGGGTCGTAACATAAATGGGGGCTCTGCCTGGATTTTGTAACCCGTGTTCAATTGTTGGTTGATGGATTTGGTGAACTGTGTTTGTTTACACTTGTATAGTTATTAATTACTTTGTGTAAAAATGGCATTTGTGTAAGAAAAAATAATGGCAGTTAGTACTTTTGATCTGGGGAAATTCTTGAGCAATCCTACTTGGGAAGCGCTAGATAGCTGCCGCAAAGCAGACTTAGTGGAGATTGCCACACATTTTCAACTCTCGGTTCAACAAAAGCATCTTAAGCAGGATATCAGGTGTCTTGTGGTAGATAAGCTGTTGGAGCAGGGGACGCTTGTTTTACCTGCGGTCTCTGATGAACATGCAAGTCCTCCTGGTGAACCTACAGAAGCACCGCCTTCTGAGGAGCAAGCCCAGGGTGCTGAAAAGGCAGGTGTGAACGTCACATTGCCACATTTTCACTTGACCTCTCCTGTGTCAACTGGGTCTCGAGAAGGGGCCCAGGTCAAGGTTAGAATAGCACGTCTCCAGATGGAGGCTCAGGAGAAGGCACAAGCACGTGAGGCGGAGTATCGGCTTCGTAGAATGGAGCTTGAGGCAGAAAATGAAAGGGCTGTTAACATTCGTAGGTTGGAGCTTGAGCATGAAGTGGAAAAAGAGCTCAGACTGCAGAGGTTGGAGCTGGAAGTCCTAAGGAGTGAATCCAACTATGCTACACCGACTCCTCCACAAGGCCCGGGTATGTCCTCCTCCACAGCTTATTCATCACACACTTTTGATATAAGTAAACACATTGCTTTGGTGCCTCCGTTCCGAGAGACAGAAGTTGATACTTATTTTAATGTGTTTGAGCGTATTGCTGCTTCATTGCGCTGGCCAAGAGAGGTCTGGCCTTTGTTGCTTCAATGCAAATTGACTGGTAAAGCCCAAGAGGTTTGTTCAACACTTTCCCTAGAAGATAGTCTATTGTATGATACTGTGAAGGCTGCCATCCTTCGTGCATATGAGCTTGTGCCCGAAGCTTATAGGCAGAGGTTTCGCAGTCACAAGAGAGCTGTCAACCAGACCTTTGTAGAGTTTGCTAGAGAGAAGGGAACTCTCTTTGATAAATGGTGTGCAGCAAGCAAGGCCTCAGATCTTAACTCTCTCAGAGAACTCATTCTATTAGAAGAGTTTAAGAATCGTTTGCCAGAGCGTATTGTAATTTACCTGAGTGAGCAGAAAGTGTCCACTCTGCAGCAAGCTGCTGTATTAGCTGATGAGTTTGCGCTAACCCATAAAACTGTGTTTGTAGATAGGCGTGACTCGTTTCTCCCCCATGATTTCTCTCAGAGACCTTCTGTCCCCAACCATTCAGAATTCACACACCCCCGACCAAAAATGTCACCTCCACGCTCAAAAGAGGAGCGGACATGTTACTACTGTCATAAATCTGGTCATGTTATTTCTGACTGTTTAACATTGAAACGTAAGCAGCAACCGTCCTCTCAGAACTTTAGGCAACCCAAAGGGGTTGGTCTGATTAAAATGGCACCTGATTCCGATCAACAGATGCACAATGATCAGGATGTTCTCGATCCTTGTTTCAGGCCATTTACTTCCAAGGGTTTAGTTTCCTTGACAGGGGATCCAAAAGATCAGTGTACAGTTCAGATCTTACGAGATACTGGAGCCTCACAATCCTTTATCCTCTCTGATGTACTACCTCTGTCTGAGAAATCTTCCTGTGGTTCTAGTGTCCTGGTTCAAGGTATTGAGATGGGTTTCGTGCCAGCCCCGTTACACTGTATTCATGTACAATCTGATTTGGTCACTGGTTTCTTTAAAATAGGGGTGAGACCTTCCTTGCCAGTTAAAGGCATTTCCTTTATCATGGGAAATGATTTAGCTGGAGGACAGGTGAACGCTGTGCTGGAAGTGTTGGATCACCCAGACACAGATTCTCTGCCTGATGACTTGTCACAGAACTTCCCTGAAGTTTTTTCTGCAAGTGTTGTCACTCGGGCTCAATTGAAAAAGAGAGGTGATGAAATTAATTTGTCTGACTCTGTTTTTGCTTCAGCCTTTGTCAGGGAGGAGTTGCTGGCTCCAACTTCTGATACCGCTGACAAACCACCGACTCATAGTAAGGTACCCCCACAGACAACTGTAACTAGTTCCGACGCATTGAAGTTACCCGTTACTCGTGAAATGCTAATTACTGCCCAGAAGGCTGACCCTTCTCTTGCAAAATGTTTCTCTTCTCTTGAAACAGAACAGAGGAGAGAGTTGCATTCTTATTTTGTGGATGAAGGAGTTTTGATGCGTACATGGAGGTCCCATGGTACTAGACTGGCAGAGCATGCACAATCGGAGATAGGGCTACCAGATCAGGTACCAGACTGGAGCACTGTTTATCAGATTGTTGTCCCTGCAGTTTATCGTCAGCATGTACTGTTCTTGGCCCATGACCACCCTTGGTCTGGACACTTGGGAGTCACTAAAACATACAACAGAATACTTCAACATTTCTTTTGGCCCGGTTTGAAGTCCGATGTAGCACAGTACTGTCGTACCTGTAGTACTTGTCAGATCACCGGAAAGCCAAACCAGGTAATTCCACCTGCTCCCCTCTGTCCTATACCAGCGGTCGGTGAACCATTTGAACATGTCATAGTTGACTGTGTTGGTCCGTTGCCAAGGACCAAAGCCGGCAATCAGTTTTTGTTGACAATAATGTGTACCGCCACCCGTTTCCCTGAGGCTATCCCTCTTCGCAGAATTACAGCGCCTGTAATAATTAAGGCTTTGACGAAGTTCTTCTCCACGTTTGGACTGCCTAAGGTAGTACAAACGGACCAAGGCACCAACTTCCTGTCTAGGTTATTTGAGCAAGTGTTACAGTCCCTGGGTATCCGACATATAGTGTCCAGTGCCTACCACCCTGAAACTCAGGGGGCTCTAGAACGTTGGCATCAGACCTTAAAGTCCATGCTGCGTAAATATTGCTTAGACACAGAGAAAGATTGGGATGAGGGTGTCCCCCTTGTTCTATTTGCTGCGCGAGAGACCATACAGGAGTCTCTTGGTTTCAGTCCTGCTGAGCTCGTTTTTGGGCACACTGTTAGAGGGCCTCTGAAAGTTCTTAAAGAACGGTTCATGTCAAAGGGTGCCAGCACACCCACTAATGTGCTAGATTTTGTTAGCCAGTTTCGAGAGCGACTGCATCAGGCGTGCTCTCTCGCAAAAGAAGCGCTCTCTTCTTCCCAGAGAACTATGAAACGGCACTATGACGAGAAAGCTGTTTCTCGATCTTTCCAGCCAGGTGATAAGGTTCTAGTCCTGTTACCTATCCTTGGTTCTGCTCTTTCCGCTCGTTTTTCCGGACCGTATGCAATAGACAAGAAGATAAGTGATACAGACTATGTGGTTCGCACCCCTGATCGTAAACGTCACTCTCGTGTTTGCCACATCAATATGCTTAAACCATATTTTTCCAGAGATAGTGTGCAGGTGAAGACCTCAGACCAGACAGCCGGACTGGCCGTCTCTGCTGTTGCCTCAACTCCAATAGTTCCGGACTCTCCTGACGTTAGTGGGGAGGACGTAGATGGCTTGGAGTTGCGCAATGCAGCCCATCAGGGTGCTAGATTGTCCAACACTGAGATGTTATTGAACCTGCCCACTCACTTAGCACACTTACCTGAGGAGCAGCGAGAGGACATCACAAATTTGATTCAGGCCTACATGGCTCTGTTTGGTGATGTTCCCTCCTGTACTTCTGTATTGGCCCATGATATTAATGTTAACAATGCTGTGCCTATCAAGCAACATGCATACCGTGTTAACATCACCAAGAGGGCCATGATGCAACAGGAGGTTGACTATTTGTTAAAACATGGTTTAGCCAAGCCAAGTTGCAGTCCCTGGAGTTCACCTTGCTTGTTAGCTCCCAAATCGGATGGAACTCCTAGATTTTGTACTGATTTCCGAAAGGTAAATGCTGTCACCGTGCCTGATTCCTTCCCACTGCCCCGCATGGAAGATTGTATTGACAACCTTGGATCTGCCACCTATGTTAGCAAACTAGATTTGTTAAAGGGTTACTGGCAGGTCCCTTTGACCCCCCGTGCCTCGGAAATCTCTGCGTTTGTTACTCCTGACAATTTTTTGCAATATACTGTAATGCCTTTTGGAATGCGTAATGCCCCGGCCACTTTCCAGCGACTGGTGACCCTAGTCCTGGCTGGTGTTCCAAATTGTAATGCCTATCTCGATGACCTGGTTGTCTATTCGACCAACTGGCGTGACCACATGACAACCTTGCAAACTGTCTTTGACCGCTTAGCTGGAGCCTCCCTGACCACTTAACCTTGCCAAGTGTGAGTTCGGCAAGGCTACGGTTACCTATCTTGGTAAGCAGGTAGGACAAGGCCAAGTGCGTCCGGTGGATGCAAAAATATCTGCAATCACAACTTTTCCAGTGCCTACTACTAGGCGGGAATTGCGTAGATTCCTTGGGATGGCTGGGTATTACCGTGGTTTTTGCCGGAACTTTTCTTCTGTCGTCACTTCTCTCACTAGCCTGTGTAGCCCGTCCAAACCATTAATTTGGACAGCTGATTGTCAAAATGCATTTGATAGTGTTAAAGCTCTCTTATGCAGTTCCCCTGTTCTCTCTGCTCCAGATTTCTCCCTGCCGTTCCAGCTGGAGGTGGATGCCAGCGGGGTGGGAGCTGGAGGGGTGTTATTACAGGAAGATCATGATGGTGTCAGTCACCCGGTTTGTTATTTCTCCCGGAAATTTAACAAACATCAACTAAACTATTCCACTATTGAAAAGGAGACTTTGGCTATGTTGTATGCGTTGCAACATTTTGAGGTGTATGTCGGTTCGAGCGTATTACCAGTGGTAGTATACACCGACCACAACCCATTGGTTTTTCTGTCGCGGATGTACAACCACAATCAGCGCCTCATGCGTTGGGCGCTCATAGTGCAAAATTATAACCTCAGCATAAAGCATAAGAAGGGGTCTGATAATGTGTTGGCGGATGCTCTGTCTCGTAGTTGAAATCTCTGTTGCTGTCGACTCGTTCTACTGTATATTGCTGTCGACTTGATCTATTTTTTCTGTCTACTCGGTCTATGTTGCTGTGGACTCGTTTTATGTTGCTGCTAGTTTTTTCATAGCTCTTTGTTTTGGAGTGCATGTTATCTCGGGGATGTTATCTCGTTGTTAAAGAAGAAAAAAAAAACATGTTTAGTTGGTAGTTTATGTAGGCATGTTTTTTGTCTTATGTATGGGGGTGTTACATCCCAATGTATATATTCCCCAGTGTGTGTCTCCATGTGTGTGTGTTCTCCATTTTGTTTGTTGATAGGCGCAGATGGGGTGAGCCATGATTGGGGGGTGTGGATTGAGTGTTGGAGTCTGGAAAGCCAACCACCAATCACTGCTGTGTTGCAATAATGGAAGGATTGGCCTGGCAGGGACCAATGGGGGAGGGAACAATGGCTGGAGGGAGGAAACAAAATGGAGAACACACACACATGGAGACACACACTGGGGAATATATACATTGGGATGTAACAATGGTATCTAAACACCGTTATATGATATCTAAACATGTTTATATGGTATCTAAACACCGTTATATATCTAAACACCGTTATATGATATCTAAACACCGTTATATGGTATCTAAACACCGTTATATGATATCTAAACACCGTTATATGATATCTAAACACCGTTATATGATATTTAAACATGTTTATATGATATCTAAACACTGTTATATGATATCTAAACACCGTTATATGATATCTAAACACCGTTATATGATATCTAAACATGTTTATATGGTATCTAAACACCGTTATATGATATCTAAACACCGTTATATGATATCTAAACACCGTTATATGATATCTAAACACCGTTATATGATATCTAAACATGTTTATATGGTATCTAAACACCGTTATATGATATCTAAACACCGTTATATGATATCTAAACATGTTTAAATGGTATCTAAACACTGTTATATGATATCTAAACATGTTTATATGGTATCCAAACACTGTTATATGATATCTAAACATGTTTATATGGTATCTAAACACGTTATATGATATCTAAACACCGTTATATGATATCTAAACATGTTTATATGGTATCTAAACACCGTTATATGATATCTAAACATGTTTATATGATATCTAAACACATTTATATAATATCTAAGCACATTTATATGATATCTAAACACGTTTATATGATATCTAATATATAATAATATCGGTATCGTTTTTTTTTTTTAAATCTACTTTTTTTTATTATTATTATTATTATTTTTTTTTTTTTTTTACATTTCTATAACCTTTATTTACCCAGGCAAGCAAGTAAGAACAAATTCTGATTTTATTTATTGTCAAAAGTATGCATAATGTTGTGTTAATTCCACAACAAGATATATGTAAGGGATAATGTATAGCTAGCTACGAGGTCATTGTCGCAAAATAATTGACCGACACAGAGTTTAAAATACCGAGGCGCAGCGCCGAGGTGTTTTTTTTTTTATTTTTTTTTTGTCTTTTTCCCCCTCCATTTTCCTCCGATTTTCTCCCATCCCAATGTTAGTTGTATGCCAATTCCCAGTCCCTTCCTGGTCGCTGCGCACTTACCCCCCACAGTCAGATCATCTGGGAGAGTGGAGGCTACCACGTGCTTCCTCCGACACACGTCCAGCCAATCACCGCTTCTTTTCACCTGGCAGCGCGGATTCTCATCGAGAGGGCGTAGCGTGTGGGAGGACCACACTATCCCCCTCAAGTCCTATCCACGCTTAGCAGGCGCCCCGACCGAACTGTAGGAGTCGCTGTTTACAACGACCCGGACCCACCCCGCCAGCTTCTCCCACCCTCCAATACAGCCAATTGTATTGGTGCAGACGGCCAGCCAAGCTGGTGACAACCCCGGAAGCGCCGAGGTGTTTTAAACGTCAGTGAAGGTCAATTATTTTGCGACAATGATCGAGTATAGCTATACATTATCCCGCTTATTACATGGCTAACTTACTAACAATATACCTAATTCATCGACAAGACTAGATCAAATGAAGACGCAGTTGTTCTGTGGCTCTGTCAGCCCAAATAAAGTGATTATTATTATCAGCAGCCGGCAGGTCTGTGGTCTCTGGTCTGATTGCATGACTGAGTGCAGCTGTGCATATGCTGAGCTGCACTGAGGCAGTGTGTCAGTGGGGCTTGATTGCGAACAGCTGCGCACAGCGGTCATTATTGTCCCACAGAGGTCCGTTATCGTGTGATAACGGACCTCTGACGCGCGCTATTGACCAATCACAAGCAAGCATTTCGGCGAATGTGAAAACGCCATGTAATAAGTAATGTTAATTACCTGAAATTATTCCGTTTTTGGGGGGTGGGGGGAACTCTGCATATATCGGTATCGGTTGATATTGGTATCGGAAATTAAGAGTTGGACAATATCGGTATATCGGTATCGGTAAAAAAGCCAATATCGAGCATCCCTAAATACATGTTTATATGATATCTAAACACTATGATATCTAAACATGTTTATATGATATCTAAACACTATGATATCTAAACATGTTTATATGATATCTAAGCAGGTTTATACGATATCCAAACACTTTTTACATGATATATCTAAGTTTATATATCTAAACACTATGATATCTAAACACATTTAGTGATATATAAACATGTTTATTTGATAGTATTAGGACATTATCCTTTTGCTATTATTTCAGTGTTGACAAGAGGAAACTCCAGGGCCCTGGTTCAAATAAGTCGATCAAAAGTCCGATTAGCCAGATTCAATTAACCCGATGTTTGAAACCAGGCTTTCCCTGTTCCTCGAACGCTGATTCACTCTCGTTAATTCGAACCAGACTTGATACTCAGGATAATTGCGCGCGGCCGCCTCACCTGAAAAGACAGCAGGTGTCGATCGCAGAAATCCTGATTTTCTAATGGCATTGATTGATTGATTGAAAACTTTATTAACACTAGCACAGCCGACAAGAGGTCAAATGACCCCTAGGCATTTTCAATAAATTTATCCTCGTCACTTGGTCGAGCTCCAGCTCTGTCACTCAATGACTTTTCCTAAAAGTACCCGTTTTATCTTGCACGGTTTCTGAAATGTCAAAATGACTTCAGGAAAATGTAATTAGAACGTTATTCCACATATGGGCCGTTGGAACAGACGGAAGTCACAGCACTTTGCTAGCGTCTAGCGCAGGGGTGGCCAACCCGTGGCTCGCGAGCTGCATGTGGCTCTTTGCCCGTCAATGTGTGGCTCTTCCATCCAAAAAAATTATAATAAAAAATTATAATATATATATATATATGTCACTCAAACCTACATTTCATTGTGGTAAACCTATTTTTATATTCAGAGGTAATTATATAGTTTACACTGTTTATTTTTCTCATATTTCTCATATAAGCTGTCGGATCATCTAACCCAGTGGTCACCAACCTTTTTAAGCCCAAGATCACTTTTTTTTTGGTGAAGGCAAGATCTACCTATTGAATCGTTGAGAGAAAAAGACAGCCAAGATTGTACTTTAAACTAAATTACTTTTATTTGCCTGTATTCTAATTACATGCAATGCTTTGGTCCAACATTAAAACGTCAAAGTAGAACTATTATGTACTTTCTCAGTCAGTGCTAAGTGCAGTCATCTTATGCAGCATCACTTTTCACATCAAAACAAAAGTAGAACTGTAATGTGGACTTTCTCATATTATTAACATTGACAAACATATTTACAATTAGCATTTTATAAAGTAGAACTGTAATGTGTACTTTCTCAGTCAGTGCTACAGTAAGTGCAGCATTACTTTTCACATCAAAACAAAAGTAGAACTGTAATGTGTACTTTCTCAGTCAGTGCTAAGTGCAGTCAGTGCTAAGTGCAGTCAGTGCTAAGTGCAGCATCATTTTCACATCAAAACAAAAGTAGAAATGTATGTGTACTTTCTCAGTCAGTGCTAAGTGCAGCATCACTTTTCACATCAAAACAAAGGTAGAACTGTAATGTGGACTCTCTGGGTAAGATCTAAAAAAAAAAAAAAAAAAAAAAAAAATATATATTTTTAATTTTCATGGAAAGATCTACAGGGACAGTCTCAAAGATCGACGGGTTGGTGACCACTGATCTAACCCGTTCCTGGCGGGAATTAGTGGCATTTTCTCCACGGCTGTGCTAGTGTTAAATAACAGATTGCATAATGGGTCCAATATAGTACGGCTCAATAGCCTCACCGACAAGTTAAATGCATATCTATAGGCACATTTTCAGTCCCTCATTACCCCAATCAATCAGATTATATTTCTTTAAATGTGCCTGCTGGCAGTAGGCTTAATGGAATGAATCATCTAATGAGATCTTGCTAGCGAAAATAATTAGTTCAACTCTTTCAGAATAAGTAGATAAAAACAAGCCCAAATAGTATCTAATTGATACGAATGAATAGATACTTATGAGGATATCTGTACTGTATGCGCTTAGGTATCATGTACTATATATATACATGGTTCCCAAAGTTTTCACGGCACGACCCCCGAAATAACGTGTCAGAGAGGCTTGGAGGCTATACAGTTTCACTATTAATCAGGTTTTAATCTGTTTCGGACATCATCCATACATGCATTGAATTGATTAACCAGTGGCACCAGTCATGTTCATCACTCTCTTGTTCATCATCAGATAACAGTGCTTGAACAGATAAATGCATTTTCTCAAATGCATTCATCAAAACGTCAAAGGCTTGCAATTGTTCATTCATTTTTCTCAAGTCATCAAATCCGTCAAACAGCGCATCTCCTCAGACATTCTAATCCCAGTTACAATATCACAATAACGTGTGAGTGACAGTGATACAATTCAACAATCCACAGATTCAGATTTGTCGTAATTCACATCCACAATCCATGCATAAAGACGCTTCAATTTATGCTTGAATGAAACACAATCCGGGCGCTCCATTAAGCAAATACATCCACAGCGGAGAATATGAAACGAATCAGAGCCAAACACCCGATAGGTTTCATTCATTAAAAATATCCCAGGAGGATTCACATTTGCAATGCTCTGTTATTAAAATAACCACATAGTGTGTGTCGCGTTTCGCACGCGCCGTATAGCTATGACGTGCATTATTTAGGACAAAGTAAATCCATAGGCTGAATATGATTTATTATCAACATTTTAGGTCTATTATTTTACATTTCAAAAACCCCCTCTAGAAAAACGAAGCACAAAAACATAATTCAGAATCTGTGAGGAAGGGAGCTGGCATTTATTTGCGAGGGGGCGTGGCCAGTTTATCCAGCTAACTGAACTAAACTCTGCTCCGGAGCAGGTTCAAACTTTTTGATCTGTTGCCATAGTGATTTAGACAAACACACGTCGGGGAACCGAAAAGTCTATAGCTTACGTCAAGTTATCCTGAAAATTATCCGGCTAACTCAGTTAGCCAGGTACGAGGACCAGGGCCCAGCACCATCTAGTGACAAGGAAAACTGTGTGTGTGTGTGTCATAATGGATCATACACTGTATGTGTGTGTGTGTGTGTGTGTGTGTGTGTGTGTGTGTGTGTGTGTGTGTGTGTGTGTGTGTGTGTGTGTGTGTGTGTGTGTGTGTGTGTGTGTGTGTGTGTCATAATGGATCATACACTGTACGTGTGTGTGTGTGTGTGTGTGTGTGTGTGTGTGTGTGTGTGTGTGTGTGTGTGTGTGTGTGTGTGTGTGTGTGTGTGTGTGTGTGTGTGTGTGTGTGTGTGTGTGTGTGTGTGTGTAACTGTGTGTGTGTCATGAGGGAGCGTGAATGTGTGTGTGTCCATGTGTGTGTGTCCATGTGTGTGTGTGTGTGTGTGTAACTGTGTGTGTGTCATGAGGGAGCGTGAATGTGTGTGTGTCCATGTGTGTGTGTCCATGTGTGTGTGTGTGTGTGTGTGTGTGTGTGTGTGTGTGTGTGTGTGTGTGTGTGTGTGTGTGTGTGTGTGTGTGTTTATTTCTCTGTCTGTCTCTCCTCATCTTTGCCTCCTATATGAATGCTTCTAGAGGACAGGAAGTCGTGGTGAGTTATATCAGGAAGCAGATACTCTAACAACTGGTGTCTAAACACTGTGTTCCTGGTCAGTAGCAGCAGTAGCTTCCTGTCTCCGGTGACATCCTGCAGGTCCCGGAGCTTGTCCTGGAGCCAGGCTGTGTAGCAGGGCTGTAGCCAGGTCACTGTCTCTGTTTTATTAATATCTCTGTGTCACACACACTCATCCACACAGACACTCATCCATACAGACACTCATCCATACACACTCATCCACACACACACTCATCCATAGAGACACTCATCCATACAGACACTCATCCATACAGACACTCATCCATACACACACTCATCCATACACACACTCATCCATAGAGACACTCATCCATACAGACACTCATCCATACAGACACTCATCCACACACACACTCATCCATACACACACTCATCCATACACAGACACACATCCATACAGACACTCATCCATACAGACACTCATCCATACAGACACTCATCCATTCACACACTCATCCATACAGACACTCAACCATACACACACTCATCCATACACACACTCATCCATACACACACTCATTTATACACACACTCATCCATACAGACACTCATCCATACACACACTCATTTATACACACACTCATCCATACACACACTCATCCATACAGACACTCATCCATACAGACACTCATCCATACAGTCACTCATCCATACAGTCACTCATCCATACAGACACTCAACCATACACACACTCATCCATACACACACTCATCCATACATACACTCAACCATACACACACTCATCCATACACACACTCATCCATACACACACTCATTTATACACACACTCATTCATACACACACTCATCCATACAGACACTCATCCACACAGACACTCATCCATACACACACTCATCCATACACACACTCATCCATACACACACTCATTTATACACACACTCATCCATACAGACACTCAACCATACACACACTCATCCATACACACACTCATCCATACACACACTCATCCATACACACACTCATCCATAGATACACTCATCCATACACACACTCATCCATACACACACTCATCCATACATACACTCATCCACACAGACACTCATCCATACAGACACTCATCCATACACACACTCATCCATACACACACTCATCCATACACAGACACTCATCCATACAGACACTCATCCATACAGACACTCATCCATACAGACACTCATCCATTCACACGCTCATCCATACAGACACTCAACCATACACACACTCATCCATACACACACTCATCCATACACACACTCATTTATACACACACTCATCCATACAGACACTCATCCATACACACACTCATTTATACACACACTCATCCATACACACACTCATCCATACAGACACTCATCCATACAGACACTCATCCATACAGTCACTCATCCATACACACACGCATCCATACAGACACTCAACCATACACACACTCATCCATACAGACACTCAACCATACACACACTCATCCATACACACACTCATCCATACACACACTCATCCATACAGTCACTCATCCATACACACACTCATCCATACAGACACTCATCCATACAGACACTCATCCATACAGTCACTCATCCATACACACACTCATCCATACAGACACTCAACCATACACACACTCATCCATACACACACTCATCCATACACACACTCATTTATACACACACTCATCCATACACACACTCATCCATACACACACTCATCCATACACACACTCATTTATACACACACTCATCCATACAGACACTCAACCATACACACACTCATCCATACACACACTCATCCATACACACACTCATCCATACACACACTCAACCATAGATACACTCATCCATACACACACTCATCCATACACACACTCATCCATACAGACACTCATCCATACACACACTCATCCATACACACACTCATCCACACTCATCCATACACACACTCATCCATACACACACTCATCCATACACACACTCATCCATAGAGACACTCATCCATACAGACACTCATCCATACAGACACTCATCCACACACACACTCATCCATACACACACTCATCCATACACAGACACACATCCATACAGACACTCATCCATACAGACACTCATCCATACAGACACTCATCCATTCACACACTCATCCATACAGACACTCAACCATACACACACTCATCCATACACACACTCATCCATACACACACTCATTTATACACACACTCATCCATACAGACACTCATCCATACACACACTCATTTATACACACACTCATCCATACACACACTCATCCATACAGACACTCATCCATACAGACACTCATCCATACAGTCACTCATCCATACAGTCACTCATCCATACAGACACTCAACCATACACACACTCATCCATACACACACTCATCCATACATACACTCAACCATACACACACTCATCCATACACACACTCATCCATACACACACTCATTTATACACACACTCATCCATACACACACTCATCCATACAGACACTCATCCACACAGACACTCATCCATACACACACTCATCCATACACACACTCATCCATACACACACTCATTTATACACACACTCATCCATACAGACACGCAACCATACACACACTCATCCATACACACACTCATCCATACACACACTCATCCATACACACACTCATCCATAGATACACTCATCCATACACACACTCATCCATACATACACTCATCCACACAGACACTCATCCATACAGACACTCATCCATACACACACTCATCCATACACACACTCATCCATACACAGACACTCATCCATACAGACACTCATCCATACAGACACTCATCCATACAGACACTCATCCATTCACACACTCATCCATACAGACACTCAACCATACACACACTCATCCATACACACACTCATCCATACACACACTCATTTATACACACACTCATCCATACAGACACTCATCCATACACACACTCATTTATACACACACTCATCCATACACACACTCATCCATACAGACACTCATCCATACAGACACTCATCCATACAGTCACTCATCCATACACACACTCATCCATACAGACACTCAACCATACACACACTCATCCATACAGACACTCAACCATACACACACTCATCCATACACACACTCATCCATACACACACTCATCCATACAGTCACTCATCCATACACACACTCATCCATACAGACACTCATCCATACAGACACTCATCCATACAGTCACTCATCCATACACACACTCATCCATACAGACACTCAACCATACACACACTCATCCATACACACACTCATCCATACACACACTCATTTATACACACACTCATCCATACACACACTCATCCATACACACACTCATCCATACACACACTCATTTATACACACACTCATCCATACAGACACTCAACCATACACACACTCATCCATACACACACTCATCCATACACACACTCATCCATACACACACTCAACCATAGATACACTCATCCATACACACACTCATCCATACACACACTCATCCATACAGACACTCATCCATACACACACTCATCCATACACACACTCATCCACACTCATCCATACACACACTCATCCATACACATACAGACACTCATCCATACACATACAGATCCGACACGTATATATATATATATATATATATATATATATATATATATATATATATATATATATATATATATTGAAATTCTTTATTAGGAATAACCCCTTGAGATGAACCATCTCGTTTTCAAGGAGGTCCCAGATTACAAAATAATCATACATTTAAGACAAGATATTTTACAGACAGTTCAGACAACATCAATCAGACAAACGAACAAAAGAAAGAACTAAACAAAACAAACAAAGAAAACACAATAGTAACAACTACAATAACTACAACAGTACACATAACACATAATTATTTATCATTGTGTCAATGAACTGTGATAATGATGAATGGTCAAAACATGATGATTAGTCAAAACATGAACAGGTAATCTCAAAATGAGAGGAAAGAGCCGTTTTAAATAAGTGAAAAGATGTTATTGAACGGATATGAACCAGTAGATTGTTCCAGTCAGAAGGAGCCTTAAACTTAAATGATTTTGGACATGGAGTACCCATGCAAAGTAACAGAAATGTGACTGTGATTACATTGCTGAGTTTTAGTATCCCAGTGACTTGCTTCATCAGTAATAAGTTCTGGTAACCTTCCCAGCCCTCAGACCATATCTGGAGCAGCAGAGGACCAGAGGACCTTCCGACCTCGCGTTGCAACACAACGTCTCACTGTGTTCTCCGGTCGTTACCCCAGAGTTCTCAGACCTCGTTAGCCTGATGGATGAGTATCCAGAAGGGTAATGGAGGCAGCTGGTCAGGTCCAAGCAAAGCATTGGCTTTACACTGCTGGTCCATTCCTCATCCCGGATGAGGACAGCCGAGAGTCACGGGAGCAGCGGTGGAGTGAGGTCGTTTAGAGTGACAGAGTGAGGCCGTTTAGAGTGACAGAGTGAGGTTGTTTAGAGTGACAGAGTGAGGTCGTTTAGAGTGACAGAGTGAGGTCGTTTAGAGTGACAGAGTGAGGTCGTTTAGAGTGACAGAGTGAGGTCGTTTAGAGTGATATAACTGATAGAGTGAGGTCGTTTAGAGTGATATAACTGATAGAGTGAGGTGTTTAGAGTGATATAACTGATACAGTGCCGTTGTTTAGAGTGATAGAGTGAGGTTGTTTAGAGTGATAGAACTGATACAGTGCCGTTGTTTAGAGTGATAGAGTGAGGTTGTTTAGAGTGATATAACTGATCGAGTGAGGTTGTTTAGAGTGACAGAGTGAGGTCGTTTAGAGTGACAGAGTGAGGTCATTTAGAGTGACAGAGTGAGGTCGTTTAGAGTGACAGAGTGATGTTGTTTAGAGTGATAGAGTGAGGTCGTTTAGAGTGACAGAGTGAGGTCATTTAGAGTGATATAACTGATAGAGTGACGTTGTTTAGAGTGATAGAGTGAAGTAGTTTAGAGTGATAGAACTGATAGAGTGAAGTCGTTTAGAGTGATAGAACTGATAGAGTGAAGTAGTTTAGAGTGATAGAGTGAAGTAGTTTAGAGTGATAGAACTGATAGAGTGAGGTCGTTTAGAGTGATATAACTGATAGAGTGAGGTTGTTTAGAGTGATATAACTGACAGAGTGAGGTCGTTTAGAGTGACAGAGTGAGGTTGTTTAGAGTGATAGAGGTGATAGATAGAGGTGATGAAGTGAGATAGTTTAGAGTGATAGAGGTGATAGATAGAGGTGATGAAGTGAGATAGTTTAGAGTGACAGAGGTGATAGATAGATGTGATGAAGTGAGATAGTTTAGAGTGATAGAGGTGATAGATAGAGGTGATGAAGTGAGATAGTTTAGAGTGATAGAGGTGATAGATAGAGGTGATGAAGTGAGATAGTTTAGAGTGATAGAGGTGATAGATAGAGGTGATGAAGTGAGCTTTATCCATCAGGGAACATCAGCTGACCTTTCTTGGTGAACAGTTCGAGCTCATTCCCACACATTTATTGATCAATGCTTAAAGGAAAACTCCAACATTTTGGGAAATTAGCCTATTTGCCATCTACCCTGGAGTTAGACAAGACGATACATCCCTTTTTCTTCTCTGTGCATGCAGTAGGAGTAGGAAGACATTGTGAACTAGGCTAATCGAGGAACCTACTTCCAGTGACTGATGCTAATCATCATCATCCCTGTACCCAAAAAATCTACGCCCGCTTGCCTCAACGACTACCGCCCTGTAGCCCTCACCTCCATAGCCATGAAGTGCTTTGAGAAGCTAGTGAAGGGCTACATCTGTTCCTCCCTCCCCTTCAACCTGGACCCTCTGCAATTTGCATATCGCCCCAACAGGTCCACGGAGGACGCCATAGCCCATGTGCTGCACACAGCAGCATCACACCTGGACAAGAGGCAGGGGAACTATGTGAGAATGCTGTTCATCGACTACAGCTCAGCATTCAATACCATAGTCCCCTCCAAACTCATAGCCAAGCTCAGGGACCTGGGCTTGAACTATGACCTCTGCCAGTGGGTCTTGGACTTCCTGACGGGCAGACCCCAGGTGGTAAGAGCCGGCAACTGCACCTCCTCATCCATCACGCTCAACATAGGGGCCCCCCAGGGCTGTGTTCTGAGCCCCCTCCTCTACTCCCTGTACACACATGACTGCGTAGCACAGCGGAACAACAACACCATCATCAAATTTGCTGATGACACAGTAGTGGTGGGCCTGATCTCTGCCAACGACGAAAGGGCCTACCTGGAAGAGGTAGAGAACCTGTCACAGTGGTGTCAGGAGAACTGCCTCTCCCTGAACGTCAGCAAAACAAAAGAGATGATTGTGGACTTCAGGAGGTCGGGGGTCAAGGACTACAGCCCCCTCAGCATCGACGGGGCACCGGTTGAGAGAGTGAACAGTTTCAAGTACCTCGGAGCCCACATATCCGAGGACTTGACATGGACCACACACATTGACAGTGTTGTGAAGAAGGCACGACAACGCCTCTACTTCCTCAGGCGCCTAAGGAAGTTCCAAGTCAGTCAGAAGATCCTTAGGAACTTCTACTCATGTACAATAGAGAGCATCCTGACCGGCAACATCACCTCCTGGTTTGGGAATAGCACTGCACAAGACCGTAGCAGACTACAAAGAGTGACACGTTCAGCCGAACGCACAATTGGAGGGGGGCTTCCCACCCTCCAGAACATTTACAACAAGCGGTGCAAGGGGAAGGCTAAGATAATTATTAAGGACTCGAGCCACCCGAACAACTGCCTCTTTGAACTGCTGCGGTCAGGCAAGCGATACCGGAGTCTTAAGGCGAGCACAGAAAGACTCAGAAGAAGCTTCTATCCCCAGGCCATCAGGCTGCTAAACGAACAATAAACACTATGCAACAACCATCAAATGCACACAGCACACACACCCACACGCACACACTCACTCAAACAAACAACACACTGCAGCACCCACTCTCCACACTTTAGATCACACAAACACACTTTACACTTTATATTTATTGATGAAGGATTTGCACTACAACTCGTACACCTACTGTGAATTGTACCTAAATTGCACCTCGTCCCATTTCTGCCTTGCACTATATAGTATTGTATATTAGTACACTGCACAGTATTGTATATTGTATGGTAACTACGTCTATTCTGCATCGAACATTGTACATATGTCTAAACTGAACACTGTGACCTCATTTTTTTACTTCTAATTTTACTATGTTATTTTATTTCATACTTATCTTGTCTTGCACAATCTCTGGAGCGTAACAGTAAGAAGCATTTTGTATAAAAGTATTCTGTACTTCTGTATGACAAATATTAAAGAAACTAAAACTAAGCTAGGCTAACGGTACGCGTCTTCCTACTCCTACTGCATGCACAGAGAAGAAAAAGGTATGTACTGTATCTTAACACTCCAACATTTTGGAAACCCTGGAGTTAGACAAGAAGATGCATACCTTTTTCTTCTCTGTGCATGCAGTAGGAGTAGGAAGACGTTTGGAACTAGGCTAATGGAGGAACCTACTTCCAGTGACTGACGCTAAGCTAGGCTAACGGTGCGTGTCTTCCTACTCCTACTGCATGCACAGAGAAGAAAAAGGGTATGTATCTTCTTGTCTAACTCCAGGGTAGATGCCAAATAAGCAAATTTCCCAAAATGTTGGAGTTTTCCTTTAACCCATATTTCTCTCATTCCTATCAATCATCAAAAAGAGAAAAAACACAAGCTCACTCAAATCATTTGAGAAAGAAAAGCCCAAGGTTGGGATCTTGGCGATGGGGTGACCCCCTGTTTGTTCACATTTGGATTACAGACGGCACCTTTAAAACAGGACAGTATATCCATAACAACAGGTACCGGACTGGCCTCCCTGCCCCTGAACACTGCTGCCATCTCTGTTTCCTCTGCTGTTCCTCCTCTGAAAGCTCGTATCTCCTTTCTCCCTGCCCCCCTCTCTCTCTCCCCCTCTCTCTCTCTCTCTCTCTCTCCCACCCTCCCCCCTCTCTCTCTCTCTCCCCCGTCTCTCTCTCCCCCCTCCCTCTCTATCTCTCTCTCTCCCTTCCTCTATCTATATCTCTCCCTCTCTACCCCCCTCTATCTTTCTCCCTCTCTCTATCTCTCTCGCTATATCTCCCCCCCCTCTATATCTATCCCTATCTCTTTCCCCCTCATTCTATCTCTCTCCCTCCCTCTCTCTCCCTTCCTCCCCATCTCCCTCCCTCTCTCTCTCTCCCTTCCTCCCCCTCTCTATCTCTCTCCCTCGTTCTCCCCCTCTATCTTTCCCACCTCTATATCTCTCCCTATCTCTCTCCCCCACTATATCTCTCTCCACCCCCCCCTTTATATCTCTCTCTCCCCCCTCTATCTCTCTCCCTCTCTCCCTCTTCCCCCGCCATATATCTCTCTCCCTCTCCCCCTCTCTCTCCCTTTCTCTCTCTCCCTCTCTCTTTCCCCCTCTATCTCTCTCCCTCTCTCTCACTTCCTCCCCATCTATCTCTATCTCTATCTATCTCTCTCTCCCCCCCCTCTCTCTCTCTCTCCCTTCCTCCCTCCCTCCCTGCTTCAGTTTTCTTTTCTCTTGGAGGAATTTGAAGAATCCCGAACACCTGATCCCAGAGAATAGACTTTCATAAAGAGGAGATAGTGACGATAATGTGGGTTGAAAAGTTGTCCCAAGCTGTCATAACAAGATGGCATCAACACGCTGCTGCGGTTGACACGTCTGGGAACCGAGTTACAGAGCTGCAGAGTCTTGGAGAAGGCCTGCTATGTGCCCTCACTGGAGAAACTTAGTGAGTTTAGTTATTTGATCTCATTGTGAGACTAATCAAGCTTCTGTTTTATACCACAAACACGTCTGAGACAAAGGGAATGATGGTGACGTAGTTTCCTTTAACCACATTATGCATCGGGCAAAAAGGGGGCTAGTTTTGCATGGCGATTGCATACCCAAAGTAATTTGCGATTTATTATACTTTATTGACTGAATTGTCCTGACCGAATTTGGACGTTAAAGAACCCGGGGCGTCCTATCGCAAATGTTCATGGCCAAACTCCCAATCAGGTCTCTGACATCAAGGCCACCTTATCATCCCTCCCCTTAATTGGCTGATATCAATCCCTGTCTCCTGAGCCTTTCAGCCATTGTGTAATGTGATGTGTGCCGGTTGCCAGTGTATGGCAGCCATTGAGCCTGTAGCCTAATATACCCTACATGTAAAGCACTTTGAGTGTCTAGAAAAGACTATAGAAATGCAACAATCATTCCTTCATTAATTCATTCAATATTTCACTCACTCACTCACTCACTCACTCACTCACTCACTCACTCACTCACTCACTCACTCACTCACTCACTCACTCACTCACTCACTCACTCACTCACTCACTCACTCACTCACTCACTCACTCACTCACTCACTCACTCATCCATTCATCAATTTATGCATCCATACATTCATTCATATCCTGATCTCTAAAATGTAAATGTAAACTAAACGACCTCTCTATAACTAAACTACCTCTCTATTTATATCTAAACTGATCTCCAACCCTCCTGTCTCTCTTCCTGTGGGTGAAGTTAATTTAACAGGAAGCAATCAGTGTTGTCTGAACATAAATAACAACAATAATTGTGTCGTGTGGACGTGGGGTCTCCTGGCGAACATTCAGGCCAGGTAAAAGCAAACGCCTCGGAGGTCACGGTCGACTTATTAAATACTAGGATATGCAAAAGTACGTGTGTGTGTGTGTGTGTGTGTGTGTGTGTGTGTGTGTGTGTGTGTGTGTGTGTGTGTGTGTGTGTGTGTGTGTGTGTGCGTGTCCGTGCGTTCAGGGTTCAGCCTTGTTGTTTTCTTCATGTATGCTCCTCGCTACACACTGTCTCTCACTGTCTCTCACTGTCTACTATCACTGTATCTCACTGTCTCCTCTCACTGTCTCTCACTGTCTCTCACTGTCTCTCTCTGTGGCTCTCACTGTCTCTCACTGTCTCTCACTGTCTCTCACT
>NC_140173.1:36428154-36587130 GCF_963971535.1 Notolepis coatsorum | reverse complement strand
CCTCTCACTGTCTCTCACTGTCTCTCACTGTCTCTCACTGTCTCTCACTCTCTCTCACTGTCTCTCACTGTCTCTCACTGTCCTCTCACTGTCTCTCACTCTCTCTCACTCTCTCTCTCTCTCTCTCTCTCTCTCTCTCTCTCTCTCTCTCTCTCTCTCTCTCTCTCTCTCTCTCTGTGGCTCTCACTGTCTCTCTCTCTCTCTGTGTCTCTCTCTCTCTCTCTCTCTCTCTCTGTGGCTCTCACTGTCTCTCTCTCTCTCTGTGTCTCTCTCTCTCTCTCTCTCTCTCTCTCTCAATTCAATTCAATTCAATTCAATTCAATTCAATTCAATTCAATTCAATTCAATTCAATTCAAATAGGCTTTATTGGCATGAATATCAACATACTTATTGCCAAAGCAAGTCCAACATACAAACAATAACATATATATTATTAAGCAATAAAACATACCATAATATTAGCAATAAGTAAAACAATCAACAGAAACATATTAAATTACAAAATAATCATTCAATCGGGTAGTCATTTTACAGATGTAGCCACCCAGATACATGTATTTACAGGGCTTGTTCTCTTATTGTATGACAACCATCTACATATTTTGCAGCTAATACTGTGCACTGACTTTTCTCCCCACATATATATAACAGCTTTTGATTATCAGGGAGATGGATAAACTGTGGATCAATTTTATTTATTTTATAAAAGAAAACTATCTCTTAGATCCTTGTATTTCTCACAGTATAGTAGGAAGTGAGGTTCTGTCTCAACATCCCCCTGATGACAAAGTGAACACAGCCTGGCCTCTCTGGGCAGCCAGTTCTGCCTGTGACGGCCTGTTTCTATGGCTAGACTATGTCCACTCAGTCTGTACCGTGTCAATGTCTTTCTTAATTTTATATCATTCACAGTGGTCAGGTATTCTGCCACTGTGTACTCTCTGTTTAGGGTCAAATAGAATTCTAATTTACTTTGAGATTTGGTTGATTTGTTCCAATATTCTATATAGTTTTCTTTTTGTTTTGAGGTTATTTGGTTGGGCCAGATTTTTTGGTATCTGTCCTGAGGCATTTGTGGCAGAGATTTCTGACTAGCTGGCAGAGGGGACTCTTATCTGGGTTCATCTCTTGGCTCTGAAGGGCTTTGTAGTGGTAGGAGTGGGGGTCACTTGATTGGAGGTGTGTGTAAAATTTTATGGCTCGCTTTTGAATTTGAATGATTAGGGGGTATTGGCCGAGTTCTGCCCTGCATGCATTATTGGCAGTGTGTCTGTGGACCTTAAGTAGGTTTTTGCACAATTCTGCATGCAGTACTTCTAATGGGTGTTTTTCCCATTTTGGGAAATCTTGGTTAGTTAATGGACCCCACACTTCACTGCCATATAATATTATTGGATTTATTACGGAATTTAGAATTTTGAGCCAGGTCCTAATTGGGATGTCAATTGGAATTTTCCTTTTGATGGCATAAAAAGCCCTTCTTCCCTTCTCCTTCAATTCATTCACAGCCATATTGAAGTTTCCATTATGATTTATTTTCAATCCCAAATATGGGTAGCTTTTTGTGTTTTCTAATATGTGTGTGCCTAATTTAAATGTATTATGTGAACTCTGAGACTCGTGTCTCCTTTGAAAGATCATGACTTTAGTCTTCTTCATGTTTACGTTCAGAGACCATGTCTGACAGAACTGGTGGAGGATGTCTAGGTTCTGTTGTAGACCCTCTTTAGTGGCTGACAGCAGAACCAGATCATCTGCGTACATCAGTAATTTTACATTGGTATCGTGCAGAGTCAGACCGGGTGCAGTAGAAAGTTCTAATAACTTTGCTAATTCATTTATATATATATTGAACAATGTTGGGCTTAAATTGCACCCCTGGCGGACTCCGCGACCCTGGGTGAAGAAATTTGTTCTTTTATTTCCAATTCTAACAGCACATCTGTTTTTTGTGTACATGGATTTGATCAAGTCATATGTATTTCCTCCAACACCACTTTCTAGAATTTTGAAGAAAAGGCCTTTGTGCCAAATTGAGTCAAAGGCTTTTTCAAAATCGACAAAGCAGGAATATATTTTGTTTTTGTTCTGTTTTACGTGAATGTCAATTAGGGTTTTAAGAGTGTATATATGGTCAGAGGTACGATAATTTGGTAAGAATCCGATTTGGCTTTTACTTAGAACGCTGTGTTCTGTAAGGAATTCTATGAGTCTGGTGTTGATGATACTACATAGAAGTTTGCCCAAATTACTCGTCACACAGATACCCCTATAGTTTTTTGGGTCATGTTTATCTCCACTCTTGAAAATTGGGGTTATGAGTCCTTCATTCCAGACATCAGGAAAATAGCCTAGATTTAGTGTCAAATTGAATAATTTTAAAATAGCCAATTGGAATTTTTCAGAGCTGTGTTTAATCATTTCATTTAATATGCCATCTGTACCACAGGCCTTTCTAGCTTTAAGGCACTGGAGTTTTGATTTCAGCTCTTGTTCTGTGATTGGGAAGTCTAAAGGGTTTTGATTATCCTTTATGATATTTTCCCATTTTTGTAATTTTTCACATATCTGGCTGGTTTCCGTTTTTGTATTTAGGGGTACAGTTGTAAAGAGTGATGTGAAGTGGTTTGTCCAAACATCCCCATCTTGGATAGCCATTTCTTCCGGCTTATCTTTGTTCAATGAGTTCCAGTGGTCCCAGAAGGAGTTAGAGCTTAGAGAGTCCTCTATTTTGCACAATTGTTTATTTACGTGATTGTTCCTTTTAATTCTGATGGTCTTTTTGTAGTGTTTCAATGATTCACAGTATTGGAGGCGTAGGGTGTCATTTTGTGGGTTTATGTGTTTCTGGTTTGATATTTTTCTTAGCTGTGTTCTAAGAGCTTTACATTCTTTGTCAAACCATTGGTCCTTTTTAGTTTTTCTCTGTTTGTTACCTGATAGTTTTAATTTGGACTTTGTTGCAGTTCTTTCAAATATATAATTGATGTGTTCTACAGCTAGGTTTACTCCTTCAACACTGTTAGAGTATGGCATGGCTAGGAACGTATCTAACAGTGATTGTGTCTCATCACTGGCGATGGCTCTCTGGTAGTCCTGCATGCTGTTCTGGGACCATCTGTAGTATTTGGGGATGTTGTATAGTTTACTGGGCTGTGTAGGGGGATTTTTGAGCGACTCAGTTCTTTTCATGTATGCAGTGATCTGACTGTGGTCGGAGAGTGGGGTCAGGGGTTTGACTGTGAATGAACTGAAGGATACTGGATCCAGATCTGTTATCATGTAATCTACTGTGCTGCTGCCAAGGGGTGAGCAGTAAGTGTACCTTCCTTGTGAGTCCCCTCTCACACGCCCATTGACAAGGTAGAGACTCAGTCCTCTACACAGCTGTAATAAATCCTTTCCATTTTTGTTTATGGAAGTGTCATGGTTATTTCTAGGGGACTGGTTTACATGGTTGCATATGGTGTGGTCAGATATGAAATTGTCTCCATGTGTACTGGTGAAATCAGGGTGGGTTCCCGTTCGGGCGTTGAAGTCACCGCAAACAAGCACATGACCTTGACTTTGGTAAAGACATATTTCTGCTTCAAGGTTGGAGAAGATGTCGTCTGAGTAATATGGAGACCCAGTGGGTGGTACGTAAATTCCACAGATAAATAGGTCTCTCTGAGAGGGGATTACTTCTTTATTTAGTTTTAACCAAATATGATTGTTCCCGGTTTTTAGAATCTGTATTGACTGGTGGAGTTGTGATTTGTACCAAATTATCAATCCCCCTGAGTCTCTGCCCTGACTAATATGTTTCGTTTTATTCGATGGCAAAATGACTTCTCTATAGTGAGGAGGGCAGTGTGTGTCTACATCTTCTCTGCACCATGTCTCAGTTAGGATTAAGAGGTCATTGTTTGTTATAGCCTGTAAAAAATCTGAGTCTCTACTCTTAAGGCCGTATGTTGAAGAGCAAAGACCCTGTATGTTCCAGCAACTAATGGCAAATGATTGCATTTTGTACAAAAATTATATAAAGGTATAAAAGGTTATAACTAAGGTATAAGGGTATTCAGTCAATGAAAAATATATATAAAGGTGGTCAAAGGTATAAAGGTTATAGGGTATAAAGGTATTCAGTCAATGGACGAACATCACAGAATAAATTCAACAACAACAAAGGCGACAGCAGGCAATTGGCCTGCTTTTCTTTTGGTCGATTGCTAGCTTGTAGTGAGAAGTTTACTGCATAGCGTGTATAACATTTGTTTGATCTCATTCAGCTCTGATGTGGGTGGGGGGGGGGGGGGCCTGGTCAGGGCGGATGCATAGGTCATCTCCTGCGGCGGACGGTGAGGGGGTCGGCTGGGGGGACGTCTCCTCTCACTGGGTGGGTTGGAAGGGTGGGGTGTGGGCTGGGGGCGGTTGAGGGGTCGGCTGGGGGGATATCTCCTCTCACTGGGTGGGGTGGAAAGGTGGGGTATAGGTGGGGCATAGGTTTGTGGGGTGACTCCTCGTGGGTATCTCATGGGCCTGTGCTTTCTCGGAGAGGCCGGTGTGTGACTGGGTCTGTTGGGGTTGCGTCCGAGGGCAGCATCCTTTAATGTTTTTGCAAATGTCCTCACTCCCGCATTGTTTAGGTGTAGCCCATCATTATTAAAGTCCCATCTGCCGATGTTTGTGTGGTGGGCCAGGTGGACATTTTTGAGGGCAGCACA
Organism: Notolepis coatsorum; assembly: GCF_963971535.1. NCBI lineage: Eukaryota > Metazoa > Chordata > Actinopteri > Aulopiformes > Paralepididae > Notolepis > Notolepis coatsorum. The sequence continues at coordinate 36,582,420 of NC_140173.1, read as the reverse complement.
GTTTCTTGAGGTCTCCATGTTGATTTCGTGAATGATGTATGGAGGGGTGTCCATCCTGGGGAGGAGGGTGGAGATGATTACTCTGGTGTGTGGGAACTCCCTGGAGGCCTTCTCAGCCACCCTGGTCATTGCTTCAGCAGTTCCACGCTGTAGATAGTGGAGGTCATTTGTGCCTGTGTGCACCACCATGTACTGGGGGCTCCCTAGAGTGTCCTGTGTGAGCAGCTCCATGGCGTGGCCTGTGTTCCGACAGCGCTTGGCTGTCACCTTGAGGCCCGGGAAGAGGCGTGCTGTGTCCAGGTATTTGCCATTGGAGTCCATGAGGAGGACTACCTGGGCTTCGGGCTGGGCTGGTCTGGTGGACTGGGGCCGTGGCTCGGGTGGAGGTTGGGCTGCTGGAAGGGGGTCTGAGTCCAAAGGTATGTCATTGGGTGTCAGGCTGGGAGGGGTTAGTGGGGTCAGGGGGGGGGCGGTATATTCTGGTTTGGCAGTAGGGGGGGGTGGGGTGGTGAGTGTTGGAGCAGAGGACCGCTTTTGATCGGGGGGGAATGTATGTATTCTTTCTTCTTGTCGTTGTAGCTTTACTTCCTCTATCTCACTGCGTAGAGACTCCTCCCGGCTGTTTGTATCTTCCTTCATGGCTTTCATCCGGGCCTGTAGGGTGTTGTTGTCCTGCTCTAGCTCCCGCATGGTTTCTGTGAGCTCCATGACCGTCCTCTGGGTCTCCCTCAGCGCTGAAGTGGTCTCCTCCCCGTTCCTCTTCAGATGACGGAGCTCTTCTCCCAGCTGCTGAATGGTGCAGGGCTCAGTCAGCCTGGCCAGAGTCCTCTCTTTAAATTCAGTAAACTCCAGTTCCAGGAGAGATATGCTTTCTCTCAGCTGCTGGACCAGTTTGGAGGGTGTTGAAGGAGTGTGAATGGATGGGCTGACTGGTGCTCTTTGTGCTGGCAGTGGCATCACTGGGTTCACTGTGTGGTTGGAGGGAGTTGGAGTGGCACAGTCAGAAGGGCTAGTTGCTGGTTTTGACTCTGATATTTCTGTGTCTGTGTTCACCTTGTCCTCTTCTGTCTGTGTGTCCGCAGCCTTGTTGGTATTGGGCACAACTCTCTCCACTTCCGTTTTTATTTTTGGGAAAAGCTCTTGAAATATGTTGAGGTTTGCTTCATTTCCCTGTACTAATACAGTCCCTTTAACATAGTAAGAGATTGTTAGAACTGGGTTATCAGTGTCCAGGGTCTCATCATGGCATATCGTGTGGCGTCCTCCTCGACCGATGCCTTCTTTCACAACATGGTCATAGTGGTTACAGATCACCTGTTTCCAGGAGTTAACATGTTCTGTGTGGAAGATGAGGTCATTCATCACCATCTTGTCCTTATAGACAGTGTAGTCAGCATACAGCTCTTCTGGGTGGGCCAAAAGTGTCTCCTCCTTGTGTTTTTTCTTGTTTTTATTACTTCTACAACTAGGAGGGTACTCAACTTCTTTGCTGCACATCCTGTTTTGGTTAGTTTCCATGGCAACACTGCACATCCTGTTTTGGTTATTTTCCATGGCAACACACCAGGTAATACACAAACTTAACTGACTGAGACTGTTGTTATTAGCTTTTTGTACAGATGTTATTTTGGATTTAGCTGGCTGGCTAGTTGTCGTTATCTAACGTTGTGTAGCTACGCAGCTAACTGGCGTTATGTGCAGCCAGGCAGGTCGGCAGCTAACGCAGCTAACTGTCGTTATATACAGCCAAACTGTCCCGCTAGCTAACGCAGCTAACTATCGTTATTTACAGCCAAACGGTCCCGCTAGTTAACGCAGCTAACTATAGTTATATGCAGCCAAACGGTCCCGCTAGCTCTCGTAGTGACGTTATAAGGAGCCAAACGGTGCCGTTAGCTAACGCAGCTAACTAGCGTTATAATGAGCCAAACGGTCCCGTTAGCTCTTGTAGCAATGTTATATTGAACCAGTAACGTTATAATGAGCCAAACGGTTCCGTTAGCTCTTGTAGCAACGTTTTATTGAACCACACGGTCCCGTTAGCTCTTGTAGCAACGTTTTATTGAACCCAACGGACCCGCTAGCTCTCGTAGCCAACGGTATCAGTATACCTGACTACTCTGTTAGCCTCCTTAGCTGCTGTATGCCGTTGTCTCCTTGTCTCCTTGTCTCCTTGCTACTTGCTCTTCTCTTTGGATTTAAATGTTGGTCTTTGTCCTATTGGATCTATATATATTCATGTTGCCTTTGTGAAGTTATCTCTTCCTTCTGTTTAGTTATTCCATTAACAGTTGAATATTCTTTAGGGGTTCATCTTAGCTGAACTTAGCTGTACTTAACCTCTTAGACAGTATCTCTCTCTCTCTCTCTCTCTCTCTCTCTCTCTCTCTCTCTCTCTCTCTCTCTCTCTCTCTCTCTCTCTCTCTCTCTGTGGCTCTCACTGTCTCTCTCTCTCTCTCTCTCTCTGTGGCTCTCACTGTCTCTCACTGTCTCTCTCTGTCTCTCACTGTCTCTTTCTGTCTCTCTCTCTCTCTCTCTCTCTCTCTCTCTCTCTCTCTCTCTCTCTCTCTCTCTCTCTCTCTCTCTCTCTCTCTCTCTCTCTCTCTCTCTCTCTCTCTCTCTCTCTCTCTCTCTCTCTCTCTCTGTGGCTCTCACTGTCTCTCTCTCTCTCTGTGGCTCTCTCTGTCTCTCACTGTCTCTCACTGTCTCCTCTCACTGCCTCTCACTGCCTCTCACTGTCTCTCACTATCTCTCACTGCCTCTCACTGCCTCTCACTGTCTCTCACTATCTCTCACTGCCTCTCACTGTCTCTCACTGTCTCCTCTCACTGTCTCTCACTGTCTCCTCTCACTGCCTCTCACTGTCTCTCACTGTCTCTCACTGCCTCTCACTGTCTCTCACTGTCTCTCACTGTCTCTCACTGTCTCTCACTGTCTCCTCTCACTGTCTCTCACTGTCTCTCACTGCCTCTCACTGTCTCTCACTGTCTCTCACTGTCTCTCACTGTCTCTCACTGTCTCCTCTCACTGTCTCTCACTGTCTCTCACTGTCTCTCACTGTCTCTCACTGTCTCTCACTGTCGCTCACTGTCTCCTCTCACTGCCTCTCACTGTCTCTCACTGTCTCTCACTGTCTCTCACTGTCTCTCACTGTCTCTCACTGTCTCCTCTCACTGTCTCTCACTGTCTCTCACTGCCTCTCACTGTCTCTCACTGTCTCTCACTGTCTCTCACTGTCTCTCACTGTCTCTCACTGCCTCTCACTGTCTCCTCTCACTGTCTCTCTCTGTCTCTCACTGTCTCTCACTGTCTCTCACTGTCTCTCTGTCTCTCACTGTCTCTCACTGTCTCTCACTGTCTCTCACTGTCTCTCACTGTCTCTCACTGCCTCTCACTGTCTCCTCTCACTGTCTCTCTCTGTCTCTCACTGTCTCTCACTGTCTCTCACTGTCTCTCTGTCTCTCACTGTCTCTCACTGTCTCTCACTGTCTCTCACTGTCTCTCACTGTCTCTCACTGTCTCTCACTGTCTCTCTGTCTCTCACTGTCTCTCACTGTCTCTCACTGTCTCTCACTGTCTCTCACTGTCTCTCACTGTCTCTCACTGTCTCTCACTGTCTCTCTGTCTCTCACTGTCTCTCACTGTCTCTCACTGTCTCTCACTGTCTCTCTATGTCTCTCACTGTCTCCTCTCACTGTCTCCTCTCACTGTCTCTCACTGTCTCCTCTCACTGTCTCCTCTCACTGTCTCCTCTCACTGTCTCTCACTGTCTCCTCTCACTGTCTCCTCTCACTGTCTCTCACTGTCTCCTCTCACTGTCTCCTCTCACTGTCTCTCACTGTCTCTTACTGTCTCTCACTGTCTCTCACTGTCTCCTCTCACTGTCTCCTCTCACTGTCTCTCTCTGTCTCTCACTGTCTCTCACTGTCTCTCACTGTCTCTCACTGTCTCTCTCTGTCTCTCACTGTCTCTCACTGTCTCTCACTGTCTCTCACTGTCTCTCACTCAAGCTTTTAGGGGTATATCTGGGATCAGAGGGGTGGGTCAGTAAAAATTGGGAGGGAGTAGCACAGTCAATGGTGGCTAGGTTGTCAAAGTGGAAGTGGCTGCAATCGCAGATATCCTACAGAGGGAGGGTGCTCATAGTTAATAACCTGGTGGCTTCATCATTGTGGCATCGGCTGGCTGTTCTTAACCCCCCCAGAGGCTTCCTGGCAGACATCCAGAGGAAGCTGGTGGACTTTTTCTGGTCCGGACATCACTGGCTGAGGGCCGCAGTCCTTTATTTGCCGGTTCAGGAAGGAGGACAAGGCCTTATCGACCTAGAGAGCAGGATGAATGCTTTCAGACTTCAGGCAGCACAGAAGCTGCAATACAGTACGGGAATATGCTGGAGGGGGCCAGCATGTGCACTGCTGCGGAAGGCTGGTGGGTTAGGGCTGGACCTGCAGTTGTTCCTGATGGAGCTGGAGGAGCTGAACACTGTGGGGGTCTCGGATTTTTACCTATCGGTGCTGAGGGCTTGGCGGCTGCTGAGAAAGACTCAGGTGGAGGATGAGGCACAAGGACCGTGGGTATGGGAGGAGCCTCTTTTCTATAACACTTTGTTCCCTCTGGAGGCGGTGCGTTCTGCCACCCTGAGACAGCAGCTCATAAGAGGGGGCATCAGAAAACTTTCGCATTTACTGTCGCCAGAGAGAGGGTGTAACAAGCTTGAAATAATAAACAAACCTGTTCAGCTATAAAGAATGAGAGTACTGGAACAGTGTTAAATTCAAAGTGTTGTATTAACCAAAAGGACGATCAAAAATAAATGAGGCACCCCATAGCAACATATGGTACAACAAAAATCACCTCAAAACAATAAGAACGGTCCTGTCAGCTTTACAGTCCATTAGCCCCAACATAAATGTTACCATGTATAATGTTACCGTGTACAATGTTACCATATATAATGTTACCATGTATAATGTAACCATGTATAATGTTACCATGTATCATGTTACCATGTATGTTACCATGTATGTAACCATGTATAATGTTACCATGTATAATGTACTGTGTATAATGTTACCCTGTATGTTACCATGTATGTTACCATGTATAATGTTACCATGTATAATGTTACCATGTATAATGTTACCATGTCTAATGTTACCATGTATAATGTACCATGTATGTTACCATGTATGTTACCATGTATAATGTTACCATGTCTAATGTACCATGTATGTTACCATGTATAATGTTACCATGTATAATGTTACCATGTCTAATGTAACCATGTATAATGTTATCATGTATAATGTTACCATGTACAATGTTCAGGCCTACCAGACCATGCAGCCTGCATGGTAGAGTTAGTAGTGTCCAACAACACTCAAACCTTTGAGTGTCCAAAAGGTGATAAGTCCTGGGTTGATCCACATCTTAGAAAAGGAAAGGAAAAAGAAGTAATCCACTGGGAAGCACCACTGCAGCTGACCTGTCCTTGGTTACTGAAGAATCTTTTAGGAGGCCTGGAAAAATCCCTCCTTCCTCTCACAATAGCAGTAAGCAAACAAAACTCCATGAGGCCATGATTCCAATCCAAGATGGCCCCCTGATGGTTAGGACCGCCCCTAACCACACCCATACCTGGAATCTTAAAGGTCAAGTGACCCAAATATGCTGACATTGGCATATCCTAACATATTGGGCCCACACTTCATTTATCAACACATTGACATCTTCTTCATAAAGTAATGCATGTTACACATCCCCCCCACCAAGCGTAGTACCACTGCCATAAAACATCTTCATGTTCTCAACATGCAAGGTTTCATGGGTGGTGGGACTGCTATCCATGGCTACTCTGTAGTTCACTGACCCTAAACGTCTGAGAACTGTGGCTGGCCCTCTCCACTTTGGAGCAAGTTTTGCCATAAACATGGCCTTGGCATCATACAGTGGGTGCAACTTAACCCATACCTTCTCTCCTACTTGGTATGTGACAGGAGACCTCCTTCTATTGTAGCCTCGAGCTTGATGCTCCTGGGCCTGAGCCAAATTTTGCTGAACTTGCTGCAGGATTTGCTGTTGCCTTTCTATCATGGAGTTAAGAGGTACTTTGGATGGACCCCTTGGTCGGAAGCCTCTGTAGTAGGTCTGTCTCATTGGTTTGTCGCTGCCGTGGTCTGGACCTCTCTGGTTCTCTTCGCCTTCGCCTCCAAAGTATGGCGGGTAGCGCCGTCTGCCTGGGTAGGAGGGCCTGCGCTGCTGTGGCTGCATGTCTCCCTCTGGGGCGCTCTCTGCCCCCTCGCGGCTGCTCTTCTCGCGGCCTTCACGACTTCCGCTACTCGGCGGCTCGCCCTCGCCATCGCTCTGGTAGTTCTCAGGGTATTCTCCATTGCGGGGAGGGTGCCTGTAGCGGTTCCGGTCAGCGGCGTACTTGCTCCCCTGGACTGGAACGCCTGCTGAGCCGGTGACGTTGGCCGCCTCTGCTCCCTTCTCCCCTTCAACCACATCAAACTCCACAGTGTCTCCATCTCCAACACTGCGAAGGTATTTCCTTGGGTTGTTCTTTTTTATGGCCGTCTGGTGTACAAACATGTCCTCTTTCGTGTCATTCCTGTTGATAAAACCATATCCATTTCTGACGTTGAACCACTTGACTGTCCCCAAGACTTTTGTTGCGATGACCTTCTTATCCGCCGCGGAAGCTTCGGCTGCCGGGCTGGACGGGCTCTCTGCGTCGTCAGCGGGCTGCGGTGGTTGTTGCGTTTCGGCAGCCTGGTTCAGCTCACCTGGCTGCCACTGTGGAGGGTCTGGCCCAGGCAGTAGAGGACTTACTCCAGGCAGCAGTAGAGGATTTACTACAGGCAGTAGAGACAAGGAACCTTGCTCCTCAGTTTCCATTTCAATACCACCATGTTCAAAATGTTCTGAAAAGTTAACAGATGGTGCATCATCCCGTACAGGAGTGCTAGCCCTCCTGATGGGGTTTTGTGGTTGAGCATTAAGCCGTTTGTCTAGTCTTTTCAAACACTCCACCATTGACTGTTGGAGTTTATTAATATCGCTCTGAAAAGTCTGTTGTAGTCGTTGACATTCACAGTCAATGTAATACCTGAGAATGTCATCTTGTCTAGTTGTATTTATATGGAAAGCCTGGATCTCTCTTTCCACAGCACTCAAACGTGACTGAAGCTGTGTAATGTCAGTAGCCTCAGCAAGTTCTCCCTCTCCCTGGTCTGAGGAAACCTCTTCTCCAACAATACTCCCTTGAATAGGAGAATGCATAGATGTAGCCATGGTATAGCAACCCCAAACTAACAAAACAAAACCAAAGCTCTTAACAACAACATAGAGAATATTTTACACTGTTTTTCTTCCTTTGTTTTTTTTTAAAGTCCCTTCGTGGTTGCCATTTCTGTAACAAGCTTGAAATAATAAACAAACCTGTTCAGCTATAAAGAATGAGAGTACTGGAACAGTGTTAAATTCAAAGTGTTGTATTAACCAAAAGGAGGATCAAAAATAAATGGGGCACCCCATAGCAACATATGGTACAACAAAAATCATCTCAAACCAATAAGAACGGTCCTGTCAGCTTTACAGTCCATTAGCCCCAACATAAATGTTACCATGTATAATGTTACCGTGTACAATGTTACCATATATAATGTTACCATGTATAATGTAACCATGTATAATGTTACCATGTATCATGTTACCATGTATGTTACCATGTATGTTACCATGTATAATGTTACCATGTATAATGTACCGTGTATAATGTTACCCTGTATGTTACCATGTATGTTACCATGTATAATGTTACCATGTATAATGTTACCATGTATAATGTTACCATGTCTAATGTTACCATGTATAATGTACCATGTATGTTACCATTGTATAATGTTACCATGTCTAATGTACCATGTATGTTACCATGTATAATGTTAGAATGTATAATGTTACCATGTCTAATGTAACCATGTATAATGTTACCATGTACAATGTTCAGGCCTACCAGACCATGCAGCATGCATGGTAGAGTTAGTAGTGTCCAACAACACTCAAACCTTTGAGTGTCCAAAAGGTGATAAGTCCTGGGTTGATCCACATCTTAGAAAAGGAAAGGAAAAAGAAGTAATCCACTGGGAAGCACCACTGCAGCTGACCTGTCCTTGGTTACTGAAGAATATTTTAGGAGGCCTGGAAAAATCCCTCCTTCCTCTCACAATAGCAGTAAGCAAACAAAACTCCATGAGGCCATGATTCCAATCCAAGATGGCCCCCTGATGGTTAGGACCGCCCCTAACCACACCCATACCTGGAATCTTAAAGGTCAAGTGACCCAAATATGCTGACATTGGCATATCCTAACATATTGGGCCCACACTTCATTTATCAACACATTGACATCTTCTTCATAAAGTAACGCATGTTACAAGGGGAGTGGAAGACCCCTCAGGAGCTTTCGCTTCAGACTGGAATAACATCTCTGAGACTGCTGGAAGGGTTTATCAGGAAAGTGCTGGGGGTTCTGCTGGACTATGTCAGAGACGGCACAGTGATGCCACAGGGAGGGGAGGTGCTGGAGTTCCCTGCATTGCAGGTGTCGGCAGAGAATGGGGTCTGGCAGGAGGGGGGAGGGTTACTGTCCTTTACCACCCCCAGCTTGGGACAGTTTAGCCTGGCATGTGGCAAGGCTCTGTACATAACCTGCATGAAGGTCAGAAACATCAGGTCCCTTCAGGACGTCAGGCAGCATCAGTGGCAGGGGGTGCTGGGTGATGGCAGCACTGCTAGCTTTAGGTGGAGGGTCTTTTACAAACAGCCACTGCCTAAGAGGTCAGGGGACCTACAGTGGAGGATAGCGCATGGGGTGTTGGCAACGAATCGGTTCCTGGCTCGGGTGGATCCGGGGGTGGGTGATGGGTGCCCCTTTTGCGGAGTATCTGAGACTGTAACCCATGTCTTCCTAAAATGTCAAAGGATCAATAGGGTGTTGTGGTTCCTAAAAGGGTTGTGTGTGAAGCTGGGGGTGATGTTCTGTGTGGAGAGTTTCATCCTCGGACAAACATATTCATTACGTAACAAGGCTGTGAGCGTTTTACTGAACTTTATTTACGGGCAGGCTAAGTTAGCCATTTGGCTGACCCGTAGGAATAGGATCAGGGGCGTTGGTCCTACGGAATCGGTGCCTATGCTGAGGGGTATGATTTCTGCACGCCTTAGATTATAATGAGACATCTCACTGTCTCTCACTGTCTCTCTCTGTATCTCACTGTCTCTCACTGTCTCTCACTGTCTCTCACTGTCTCTCACTGCCTCTCACTGTCTCGCACTGTCTCTCACTGTCTCTCACTGCCTCTCACTGTCTCTCACTGTCTCTCACTGTCTCTCACTGTCTCTCACTGTCTCCTCTCACTGTCTCTCACTGTCTCTCACTGTCTCTCACTGTCTCTCACTGTCTGTCTCTCACTGTCTCTCACTGTCTCTCACTGTCTCTCACTGCCTCTCACTGTCTCTCACTCTCTCTCACTGTCTCTCACTGTCTCTCACTCTCTCTCTCTGTCTCTCACTGTCTCTCACTGTCTCTCACTGTCTCTCACTCTCTCTCACTGTCTCTCACTGTCTCTCACTGTCTCTCACTGTCTCTCACTGTCTCTCACTGTCTCCTCTCACTGTCTCTCACTGTCTCTCACTGCCTCTCACTGTCTCTCACTCTCTCTTACTGTCTCTCACTGTCTCTCACTGTCTCTCACTGTCTCTCACTGCCTCTCACTGTCTCTCACTGTCTCTCACTGTCTCTCACTGTCTCTCACTGTCTCTCACTGTCTCTCACTGTCTCTCACTGTCTCTCACTCTCTCTCCCTGCCTGGATGTTGGAACAGCGGGTTAAGTGGAGCCTCACAGCAGCTTAACTAGGGACTGACAGCTCATCAAACCCAGAACCCTGGAGCATGTCCAGGTGTGTGTGTGAGATGGAGGGAGAGAGAGAGAGAGAGAGAGAGAGAGAGAGAGAGAGAGAGAGAGAGAGAGAGAGAGAGAGAGAGAGAGAGAGAGAGAGAGAGAGAGAGAGGGAGGGAGAGAGGCTGGGCGACAACACACACACCAGATAAGCAGCCAGCCAAGCCCTGTCCCCCATTAAAGCAATGTGTGTGTGTTTGTGTGTGTGTGTGTTTGCGTGTGTGTGTGTGTTTGTGTGTATAGGTGTGCACGTGCACGCATGCCTGTAGATGTAGATGTACTGATGTGTTTCCAACAGATTCAACATTGTCTGTCAACCAGCTGACGACTTAAGACCAGACACACTATTTAGTTTCTGGGACGAGCAACAGTTAAGGTAATGTGTTTTTTAACAGACAGCCAGAGACAGACTAGAGTTTCAGCTTAATGCCTGGAAATGTTTCTGAGATGAAAGAGCGATGTTTTGGTCACTTTGTTAATATGAGAATTGAAGTTCAGTTCTGAATCTATGATAACCCCAATACTTTTTTTGTTTTGCGGACGATAATTTGAATTTCAGTTTTGTTCTCATTTAGTTTTTTACTCCTCCATTTATTTATTGCCAATACGCAGTTGGTAATGGAGTTAATAACTGTCAGCAGATACAGTTGTGTATCATTCTACATAGCTGTGGAAATCTACATTATGTTCTCTGATGATATCACCCAGTGGAAACACATGTAAAGGGAAAAGAGGACCTAGGTAACTCCCTTGTGCAACCCCATAGTTGTTGTCATATATCTCAGACATATGGCCTCCTAGTTAACATAGACCTTCCTCCATTTTACAAATTTGTTCACATGAGTCTATTAACATAATTGCATTGCTCTCTTCCTCAGTTGCTCTGCTTCCAGTGCGGCTCAAATACATTTGAGCTTTTATCCAATCAGATTTTCTACCTGTGCTGGCTACAGCAACTAGAAAGCTACACCTGGCTACAGCAACTAGAAAGCTACACCTGGCTACAGCATGGAGGAACATTGCAAATTGTATTGCTGGGAATGCCTGTTATTTGCAACCGACAGATTTGACGATGACAGAGCATATGACAGGTGCATGGGTGTTTCTCATTAAATGCAGCTGCATTTGAATTCAATCAATTAAATATTTCAACCACTATTTGAGCACTTTCTATGATATAATTTGGGTTTTTCGTTTAGTTTCTATGTAAAGAAATGTTTGAAGCATTTTTGAGTTCGGTAAATACAGTAAAAGCTTTAATTTCTTTCAAGTGACATGGCGAGAGGTTTTTGAATGTGAGTTGGAATAAGTGAGTTGGATTGAAGAGGAGTGAAGTGGATTTCCTTTGCAAAAAGATAAGAATAATGTTGTCAATATGCCGCTGGTGATTATGTTTCAATCTGTGTCTGGTGTGCTCTCACCAAATATGTTTTAATCTGTCGTAAAATGTGCCATCATCAAATATGTTTTCATCTGTGTCTGGTCAGGTTGGTTAGTGGGTTGGTTGGTGGGATGGGTTGGTTGGTTGGTTGTTGGATGGGTTGGTTGGTTGGTGGATGGGTTGGTTGGTTGGTTGGTGGATGGGTTGGTTGGTTGGTGGATGGGTTGGTTGGTTGGTGGATGGGTTGGTTGGTTGGTTGGTGGGTTGGTTGGTGGGTTGGTTGGTGGGTTGGTTGGTTGGTTGGTGGATGGGTTGGTTGGTTGGTGGATGGATTGGTTGGTTGGTGGATGGGTTGGTGGGTTGGTTGGTTGGTGGATGGGTTGGTTGGTTGGTGGACGGGTTGGTTGGTTGGTTGGTGGATGGGTTGGTTGGTTGGTGGATGGGTTGGTTGGTTGGTGGACGGGTTGGTTGGTTGGTTGGTGGATGGGTTGGTTGGTTGGTGGATAGGTTGGTTGGTTGGTGGATGGGTTGGTTGGTTGGTGGGTTGGTTGGTTGGTTGGTTGGTTGGTGGATGGGTTGGTTGGTTGGTGGGTTGGTTGGTTGGTTGTTGGATGGGTTGGTTCGTTGGTTGGTTAGTGGGTTGGTTGGTTGGTGGATGGGTTGGTTGGTTGGTGGATGGGTTGGTTGGTTGGTTGGTGGATGGGTTGGTTGGTTGGTGGGTTGGTGGGTGGGTTGGTTGGTTGGTGGAAGGGTTGGTTGGTTTGTGGATGGGTTGGTTGGTTGGTGGATGGGTTGGTTGGTTGGTGGATGGGTTGGTTGGTTGGTTGGTGGATGGGTTGGTTGGTTGGTTGGTGGATGGGTTGGTTGGTTGGTTGGTGGATGGGTTGGTTGGTTGGTTGGTGGATGGGTTGGTTGGTTGGTTGGTGGATGGGTTGGTTGGTGGATGGGTTGGTGGGTTGGTTGGTGGGTTGGTTGGTGGGTTGGTTGGTTGGTGGATGGGTTGGTTGGTTGGTGGATGGGTTGGTTGGTTGGTGGATGGGTTGGTGGGTTGGTTGGTTGGTGGATGGGTTGGTTGGTTGGTGGATGGGTTGGTTGGTTGGTGGATGGGTTGGTTGGTTGGTGGATGGGTTGGTTGGTTGATTGGTGGATGGGTTGGTTGGTTGGTGGGTTGGTTGGTGGATGGGTTGGTTGGTTGGTGGATGGGTTGGTTGGTTGGTTGGTGGATGGGTTGGTTGGTTGGTGGGTTGGTTGGTTAGTGGGTTGGTTGGTTAGTGGGTTGGTTGGTGGGTTGGTTGGTTGGATGGTGGATGGGTTGGTTGGTTGATGGGTTGGTTGGTTGGTGGATGGGTTGGTTGGTTGGTTGGTGGATGGGTTGGTTGGTTGGTTGGTGGATAGGTTGGTTGGTTGGTGGGTTGGTTGGTTGGTGGATGGGTTGGTTGGTTGGTTGGTTGGTGGGTTGGTTGGTGGGTTGGTTGGTGGATGGGTTGGTTGGTTGGTGGATGGGTTGGTTGGTTGGTGGATGGGTTGGTTGGTTAGTGGATGGGTTGGTAGGTTGGTTGGTTAGTGGGTTGGTTGGTGGATGTGTTGGTTGGTTAGTTGGTTGGTGGATGTGTTACGTTCCAAGGCCCGGTCCTGGCTGGACCAGGCAGGATAATAACATTGGACATTGCTCTCCTCCTGACATTGCTCCCTCTGGTGACCTAAGCCCGATGGTGCGGTCGGCCATTTTGTATTGGTTGCACATTATTGATTTGATTTGTAATATTATGTTATCCTGGGCCATCCCTGTCTGTGTTTGATGTTACACCCCTGTTGAGTTGTTGTGTGTCATTGCCTTAGTGTCTAGTTGTGTTTAGTGTGTCAGTGCTTTTGTGTCTAGGTTGTGTTTGTGATTCTGTGTTTTGGCCTGGCCCTGCCAGGTGTTGATAGTTATTAATTAGTGTTGGTATTTAGGTGTCTGTTTGTTCCTCACTTCCTTGTGGTGTAATTTCCTCCAGTATCCCGTGTTGTCCCCGTGTCGTGCTTGCCTTCCCCGTTGATGTCTAGTGAGTCCTTGCCTGTATACTCTGTCGTTTTTTTTGTTTTCCTTCGTTGTGTTATTAGTAGTAGTGTCTTGTATTTATATTGGATAAGAAGTAAACACCCCTTCTTCAAGCATCGCTCCTCGTCTCTGCCTCCGTTCCTTCTCCCTTGTCTGCAAACTGTGTTTTCAACTTCATTAGCACACCAAGCGTTACAGAATGACACCACCAATCAAAAGCACAGCAGGCAAGGTGGTAGACACCTTTTTTATACTTCAGAGCTTGATGGACGGTAATCTGGAGCAGTACTCTCCTGCCAAGTGGGTGTTCTGGCTCCAGACGATCGACAGGGTTGCAAGGGAGAGTCCGACACAGGCGCCTGCGATGCGGATTATGGCCGACCACGTCTCTGCCCTCATGGAGGGGTTTAGGCCGATCCCTAGTACCCTACCCATCAGTCTGGTCCCGCTTGCTAGCTTTTCCCCCGCAGCTAGTCAGCCGACTAGCATAAATCTCACGGTCAGCCTAGCTCCTGTAGCTAACCGTGCGTCCCCAGCTAGCACAGCTCCGCCCGTTAGCATTTCTCCGGTAGCTAACCGTGCGTCCCCAGCTAGCGCAGCTCCGCCCGTTAGCGTCACTCCTGTAGCTAACCGTGCGCCCCCAGCTAGCGCAGCTCCGCCCGTTAGCGTCACTCCTGTAGCTAACCGTGCGTCCCCAGCTAGCGCAGCTCCGCCCGTTAGCGTCACTCCTGTAGCTAACCGTGCGTCTCCAGCTAGCGCAGCTCCACCCGTTAGCGTCACTCCTGTAGCTAACCGTGTGTCCCCAGCTAGTGCAGCTCCGCCGTTAGCTTAGCCTCTGCAGCTAACCAGGCATCTACAGCTAACCCAGCCCCTACTGTTAGCTTAGCCTCTGTAGCTAGCCAGGCCCTCCCAGCTAACACATACCCTACAGCTAGCTCAGGGCCCACTGTTGGCCTAGCCCCCGCAGCTCGCAGGCCTCAGAGTTCTGGCAAGACTCTGAGGGCGGGCGGGGCTAGTGCCACCAACAAGGCTTCCACAGCTGATCCGGTCGTTGCTGCCAGCCTGATTCCGGTCGGCGTAGTCCTGGCTGTCACCGCTCCTCCTCTGGCTTCCACGCCCTGCCCGGCCTCTACACCTGCTCCGGCTGCTACGCTGGCTCCTGGCTCCCCGTCTGGTCCAGCTCTACGCCGTGATCGGCGCCCTGGTCCTTGCCGTGGTCTTCGCCATGGTCTTCGTCGTGGCCTGCGTTGGGTCCTGCTCCGGGGGTCGTCGCTGCCGCGCCTCCGTTCCAGCTCTCCGGAACCGGTCCCTAGTCCGGCGGCTGGAGGGTTCCTCGTCCGGGATCCTTCTCCGGGGTCCAGTTCCCCTTCCCGGGCTTCTGCACCTGTCCCGACCCCCCCTCGTCGGGCCTCTGTTCGAGAGAAGAATTGCTGCACTTGCGGAGAAAGGCATGCTGGTAACCGGGGCTTCGGAAGCAGAGGACAGGAGCTCCCGAATCAGCCAACGGAGCACACGGCCGTGTGCCTCCAGCTGGAGCGCCTGCTCGGCGCTGTGCTCACCGACAGAGATGAGCAGCGTGTACATGGTCCATCTCTCCTCTGAGGACGAGGAGAGAAAATCCCCCTTGAAGAACCTCTCCATCGAGAGGAGCGCGTCGCTGGCTCTTACAGTCTTCGTGGCTGCTGGAATCATGACTGGTCGCACCATTCTGAGATGGTTTCGGTGTGGTATGGAAGAGGAGATCCCAAATGCAGGTAACCCGAGCAGAGAGAGAAGAGACTGAGACGATGTACTGAAGTGAACAGGCTTTTACTAAGCAGTCAGCAAGCAACAATGATTACAAACGGCATCAAAAGTTACTAAACAAAAGCGAACTGCAAACCCGAAAACAATACTTAGCAATGCTGGAAAAATAAGAACTTAAGAGAGGAACGGACTCACAGGGAATACGGTGACAAAGGTGAGTAAGTGACCGAAACCAACTGTGATAACAATACACTAAAACAGGGCAATGGTGCGACAATGAATGAGGGGAACGAGCAGGTCTATATACTACCCTGTGATTACTAACAAGTGCCAGCTGGTAACAGGCCTGCATGGCCAAGGCTGAGGAACACAGGATAGTAAAACAACTCACATCATTGATAAAAACAAGTGTAAAGGAATATCTAAAAGAAACAATCCTTAAGGAACATAAGTAAAGATGTTAACACCAATAAAAAACAAGTGCAAAGGGAAAGCCTTAAAGGGACACATGTAGATATTTAACACTTAGCGAATACATATGTAAAAGAGTTAACACTAATAACATGTGAAAAGGGATAAGCCTTAAGGGGCACATGTAAATTATTAACCCTTAGAGAATACATATGTAAAAGAGTTAACACTAATAACATGTGAAAAGGGATAAGCCTTAAAGGGGCACATGTAAATTATTAACCCTTAGAGAATACATATGAAAAAGAGATGAACCTTTAAGGAACATGAAACGATAAACCTTTTTAAAAACACAAGCTAAAACGCACCACACAACATGAACAGAGAACACAACAAAGCATTAAAGGAGTCCAGCAAACCTAGACTCGAATGCCACAGAGAGTCCAGGATCTGGAGCTGCTGCGTTTGGCCACCAGAGGGCGGCAGAAAAACACTGTTCACATTGTTTGATCATGATCCCTGGCTGGGACCATGACAGTGCCTGCCTTCCCCGTTGATGTCTAGTGAGTCCTTGCCTGTATACTCTGTCGTTTTCTTGTTTTCCTTCGTTGTGTTATTAGTAGTAGTGTCTTGTATTTATATTGGATAAGAAGTAAACACCCCTTCTTCAAGCAGCGCTCCTCGTCTCTGCCTCCGTTCCTTCTCCCTTGTCTGCAAACTGTGTTTTCAACTTCATTAGCACACCAAGCGTTACATGGATGGGTTGGTTGGTTGGTGGATGGGTTGGTTGGTTGGTTGGTTGGTTGGTTGGTTGGTTGGTTGGTTGGTTGGTTGGTTGGTTGGTTGGTTGGTTGGTTGGTGGATGGTTTGGTTGGTTGGTTGGTTGGTTGGTTGGTTGGTTGGTGGATGGGTTGGTTGGTTGGTGGGTTGGTTGGTGGGTTGGTTGGTTGGTGGATGGGTTGGTTGGTTAGTGGGTTGGTTGGTGGGTTGGTTGGTTGGTTGGTGTATGGGTTGGTTGGTTGGTGGGTTGGTTGGTTGGTGGATGAGTTGGTTGGTTGGTTGGTGGATGGGTTGGTTGGTTGGTTGGTGGATAGGTTGGTTGGTGGGTTGGTTGGTTGGTGGATGGGTTGGTTGGTTGGTTGGTGGGTTGGTTGGTGGGTTGGTTGGTGGATGGGTTGGTTGGTTGGTGGATGGGTTGGTTGGTTGGTGGATGGGTTGGTTGGTTAGTGGATGGGTTGGTAGGTTGGTTGGTTAGTGGGTTGGTTGGTGGATGTGTTGGTTGGTTAGTTGGTTGGTGGATGTGTTACGTTCCAAGGCCCGGTCCTGGCTGGACCAGGCAGGATAATAACATTGGACATTGCTCTCCTCCTGACATTGCTCCCTCTGGTGACCTAAGCCCGATGGTGCAGTCGGCCATTTTGTGTTGGTTGCACATTATTGATTTGATTTGTAATATTATGTTATCCTGGGCCATCCCTGTCTGTGTTTGATGTTACACCCCTGTTGAGTTGTTGTGTGTCATTGCCTTAGTGTCTAGTTGTGTTTAGTGTGTCAGTGCTTTTGTGTCTAGGTTGTGTTTGTGATTCTGTGTTTTGGCCTGGCCCTGCCAGGTGTTGATAGTTATTAATTAGTGTTGGTATTTAGGTGTCTGTTTGTTCCTCACTTCCTTGTGGTGTAATTTCCTCCAGTATCCCGTGTTGTCCCCGTGTCGTGCTTGCCTTCCCCGTTGATGTCTAGTGAGTCCTTGCCTGTATACTCTGTCGTTTTCTTGTTTTCCTTCGTTGTGTTATTAGTAGTAGTGTCTTGTATTTATATTGGATAAGAAGTAAACACCCCTTCTTCAAGCATCGCTCCTCGTCTCTGCCTCCGTTCCTTCTCCCTTGTCTGCAAACTGTGTTTTCAACTTCATTAGCACACCAAGCGTTACAGAATGACACCACCAATCAAAAGCACAGCAGGCAAGGTGGTAGACACCTTTTTTATACTTCAGAGCTTGATGGACGGTAATCTGGAGCAGTACTCTCCTGCCAAGTGGGTGTTCTGGCTCCAGACGATCGACAGGGTTGCAAGGGAGAGTCCGACACAGGCGCCTGCGATGCGGATTATGGCCGACCACATCTCTGCCCTCATGGAGGGGTTTAGGCCGATCCCTAGTATCCTACCCACCAGTCTGGTCCCGCTTGCTAGCTTTTCCCCCGCAGCTAGTCAGCCGACTAGCATACAACTCACGGTCAGCCTAGCTCCTGTAGCTAACCGTGCGTCCCCAGCTAGCACAGCTCCGCCCGTTAGCATTTCTCCGGTAGCTAACCGTGCGTCCCCAGCTAGCGCAGCTCTGCCCATTAGCGTCACTCCTGTAGCTAACCGTGCGTCCCCAGCTAGCGCAGCTCCGCCCGTTAGCGTCACTCCTGTAGCTAACCGTGTGTCTCCAGCTAGCACAGCTCCGCCCGTTAGCGTCACTCCTGTAGCTAACCGTGCGTCTCCAGCTAGCGCAGCTCCGCCCGTTAGCGTCACTCCTGTAGCTAACCGTGCGTCCCCAGCTAGCGCAGCTCCGCCATTAGCTTAGCCTCTGCAGCTAACCAGGCATCTACAGCTAACCCAGCCCCTACTGTTAGCTTAGCATCTGTAGCTATCCAGGCCCTCCCAGCTGACACAGACCCTACAGCTAGCTCAGGGCCCACTGTTGGCCTAGCCCCCGCAGCTCGCAGGCCTCAGAGTTCTGGCAAGACTCTGAGGGCTGGCGGGGCTAGTGCCAACGACAAGGCTTCCACAGCTGATCCGGTCGTTGCTGCCAGCCTGATTCCGGTCGGCGTAGTCCCGGCTGTCACCGCTCCTCCTCCGGCTTCCACGCCCTGGCCGGCCTCTACACCTGCTCCGGCTGCTACGCTGGCTCCTGGCTCCCCGTCTGGTCCAGCTCTACGCCGTGATCGGCGCCCTGGTCCCCGCCGTGGTCTTCGCCATGGTCTTCGTCGTGGGCTGCGTTGGGTCCTGCTCCGGGGGTCGTCGCTGCTCCGTTCCAGCTCTCCGGAACCGGTCCCTAGTCCGGCGGCTGGAGGGTTCCTCGTCCGGGATCCTTCTCCGGGGTCCAGTTCCCCTTCCCGGGCTTCTGCACCTGTCCCCACCCCCCCTCGTCGGGCCTCTGTTCGAGAGAGGACTTGCTGTACTTGCGGAGAAAGGCATGCTGGTAACCGGGGCTTCGGAAGCAGAGGACAGGAGCTCCCGAATCAGCCAAGGGAGCACACGGCCGTGTGCCTCCAGCTGGAGCGCCTGCTCGGCGCTGCGCTCACCGACAGAGATGAGCAGCGTGTACATGGTCCATCTCTCCTCTGAGGACAAGGAGAGAAAATCCCCTTTGAAGAACCTCTCCATCGAGAGGAGCGCGTCGCTGGCTCTTACAGTCTTCGTGGCTGCTGGAATCATGACTGGTCGCACCATTCTGAGATGGTTTCGTTGTGGTATGGAAGAGGAGATCCCAAATGCAGGTAACCCGAGCAGAGAGAGAAGAGACTGAGACGATGTACTGAAGTGAACGGGCTTTTACTAAGCAGTCAGCAAGCAACAATGATTACAAACAGTATCAAAAGTTACTAAACAAAAGCGAACTGCAAACCCGAAAACAATACTCAGCAATGCTGGAAAAATAAGAACTTAAGAGAGGAACGGACTCACGGGGAATACGGTGACAAAGGTGAGTAAGTGACCGAAACCAACTGTGATAACAATACACTAAAACAGGGCAATGGTGCGACAATGAATGAGGGGAACGAGCAGGTCTATATACTACCCTGTGATTACTAACAAGTGCCAGCTGGTAACAGGCCTGCATGGCCAAGGCTGAGGAACACAGGATAGTAAAACAACTCACATCATTGATAAAAACAAGTGTAAAGGAATATCTAAAAGAAACAATCCTTAAGGAACATAAGTAAAGATGTTAACACCAATAAAAAACAAGTGCAAAGGGAAAGCCTTAAATGGACACATGTAGATATTTAACACTTAGCGAATACATATGTAAAAGAGTTAACACTAATAACATGTGAAAAGGGATAAGTCTTAAGGGGCACATGTAAATTATTAACCCTTAGAGAATACATATGTAAAAGAGTTAACACTAATAACATGTGAAAAGGGATAAGCCTTAAAGGGGCACATGTAAATTATTAACCCTTAGAGAATACATATGAAAAAGAGATGAACCTTTAAGGAACATGAAACGATAAACCTTTTTAAAAACACAAGTTAAAACGCACCACACAACATGAACAGAGAACACAACAAAGCATTAAAGGAGTCCAGCAAACCTAGACTCGAATGCCACAGAGAGTCCAGGATCTGGAGCTGCTGCGTTTGGCCACCAGAGGGCGGCAGAAAAACACTGTTCACATTGTTTGAGCATGATCCCTGGCTGGGACCATGACAGTGCCTGCCTTCCCCGTTGATGTCTAGTGAGTCCTTGCCTGTATACTCTGTCGTTTTCTTGTTTTCCTTCGTTGTGTTATTAGTAGTAGTGTCTTGTATTTATATTGGATAAGAAGTAAACACCCCTTCTTCAAGCAGCGCTCCTCGTCTCTGCCTCCGTTCCTTCTCCCTTGTCTGCAAACTGTGTTTTCAACTTCATTAGCACACCAAGCATTACATGGATGGGTTGGTTGGTTGGTGGATGGGTTGGTTGGTTGGTTGGTTGGTTGGTTGGTTGGTTGGTTGGTTGGTTGGTTGGTTGGTTGGTTGGTTGGTTGGTTGGTTGGTTGGTTGGTTGGTTGGTTGGTTGGTTGGTTGGTTGGTTGGTTGGTTGGTGGATGGGTTGGTTGGTTGGTTGGTGGGTTGGTTGGTTGGTGGATGGGTTGGTTGGTTGGTGGGTTGGTTGGTGGGTTGGTTGGTTGGAGGATGGGTTGGTTGGTTAGTGGATGGGTTGGTGGGTTGGTTGGTGGATGGGTAGGTTGGTTAGTTGGTTGGTGGATGGGTTGGTTGGTTGGTGGATGGGTTGGTTGGTTGGTTGGTTGGTTGGTTGGTTGGTTGGTTGGTTGGTTGGTTGGTTGGTTGGTTGGTTGGTGGATGGGTGGGTTGGTTGGTTGGTTGGTGGATGGGTTGGTTGGTTGGTGGATGGGTTGGTTGGTTGGTGGGTTGGTTTGTTAGTGGGTTGGTTGGTGGGTTGGTTGGTTGGTTGGTGGGTTGGTTGGTTAGTGGGTTGGTTGGTGGATGGGTTGGTTGGTTGGTGGATGGGTTGGTTGGTGGATGGGTTGGTTGGTTGGTTGGTTGGTGGATGGGTTGGTTGGTTGGTTGCTTGGTGGGTTAAAATCAAACCACTCAGTTCACCAGATCAGTGGTGCTCAACCTGGGATCACTGTGAAAAGATCACATCATGTTTATTCTTTTTTTCTGTACTTTTATCCTGTGAAATCATGAATATTTAAGTCTAAAGATCCTCCTTCAGCCATCGATCAAGTTGCAGCCTGAAAACTAGAAATAAAATTCATTATTTCATGTCATCATTCTGTCTATGCCTGACTATGTCACAGGGGGTTGAGGGGCGAACAGGTTGAGAAGGACTGCGCTGGTTTCTCCTCCAGCATCAGGCTGAGTCTGGGCCTGACTCCCCCATCCCTGCATCCCTTCCTGTCATCCCAGGCAACAGGAAACGGATGGAGGCACAGAGGAATGCGTCGGCGATGGCAGGCATCTGCTTAGCGGACACAGTTAGGTGTGTTTTGTCAAAATTCGGGAGCTCTGAAAACATTCCCCCAAGAGGTGAAGCTACATACCCTCTGTCTCCTCCACTCATGTCAGGCTCTCTGCGCGGCCCGACACCAGCCACACCGACCTCTGTGTTGGTGGATGGGTTGGTTGGTGGGTTGGTGAATTAACTGAAGAAATAATAACAAACATAGATACAAAGTTGTACACAGTTGGAGTCTTTGTAGATTTAAAGAAAGCCTTTGACACAATAGATCACAAAAGGAAAATGGTCAAATATGGCTTCAGAGGGGTTGTGTCAGATTGGTTTGAAAGCTACATAAAAAACAGAGAACAAATTGTACAACTTGGAGATTGCAAATCTAGATGTATGACAATAATGTGTGGAGTCCCTCAAGGCTCGGTTCTGGGACCCAAACTGTTTAATCTATATATTAATGATTTGTGCTCGGTGTCAAATGTATTGAAGTGTGTACTATTTACTGATGATACTAACATGTTCTGTACAGGGGAGGACATCCAGCAGCTTATGATGGTCTTAACAATAGAAACGAATAAATACAAACTCTGGTTTGATATAAATAAATTATCTTTAAATCTAAATTAAACAAAATGTATGGTGTTTGGAAACCGCCAGATAAAAACAGACATTCAGTTGATAATAGATAATAATAGAATAGAAAGAGTATATGAAAATAAATTCCTGGGAGTGATTTTAGACCATAAACTCTGCTGGAAACCCCATATATTATATGTGAGAGCTAAGATGGCAAAGAGCATCTCAATTATTAGTAAGGTGAGACATGTACTCAATCCCAACTCATTGCACACTCTGTACTGTGCAATTATCTTGCCTTACCTGCATTACTGCACAGAGGTATAGGGTAACACATACAAACAACCATAAATACATTGCCTATCCTACAAAAAAGAGCAATAAGAGTAATAAACAATGCAGGATATCGGGACCACACACACACACACTGTTTCTACAATCACACATTGATATGGTAAACTCTGCAAGTTATGTACAAAGCAACTTCAAAAAACCTGTGATGAAAACCAACCTGAAAATAATGTGTATCTCCTCTTACGGAGCCACCCTGTGGAATGGGCTAGAGGATGAACTAAAACATTGTGAAAACATAAATCAATTCAAATCTAGACTAAAAAAAGAAGGAAAGAAGATCTTTAATTGCATATTAATAAAAGAAATACATATGATACTGTATTTTACGTTATATCATATTACATTACATTATCATATTATAATTAATTTGTATATTATATTAAACTATATTTACACTATATACTATTATATTATGGTACTATATTATGGCGCTTTTCCACTGCATGGTACCTACTCTACTCTACTCTACTCTACTCTACTCGGTATTTTCGGTTTTCCATTACCAAAGTACCTGGTACCAGGCTGGTACCAGGTACTTTTTCGGTACTTTTTTAGTCCCTGCTCGAGTCTGGTTCCAAGCGCGAGCCAAGCGGGTAGAACTGGTACTATAAAAGTCACGTGAAACACTGCAGACCACTGATTGGTCAGAAGAGAGACGCGTCACTAGTTGGAGAGTCTGAACTGGTCTGAACGAAAACAGAAAGCCGCCATCTTTAATGTCTCGCATAGGATTTCATTATGGTTGCAGCAGGCACAAGTTCAATAAACAAACGATACAGTCACTGTGTATTCTGCCTCATTTATTGATTAAACAAAACCGACATCAACACAATTTGCCACCGAGCGGAGAGTTTAGTCTCGCAAAAAGATCGCTGACTTGTTAAGGCTTAAGCTCCACAACGGTGGAAGGAATGTTCTAATGTGCTAATGTTGTGCTAGCGTTTTAGCATGGCTATCGTACATAGCGGGTTCAATATAACTCGCTATTGATTGTTTGTATGAGTAACGTTAATGCTAGTAGAATAGACACAACGTGAGGTAATCACCATCCATTTTAAACCGGTTATTACCTAATGCTAACGTTAGCAAATAGACGCAACTGGTAACGTTACAGCGTTGTTGTTAGCCTAATGCTAACGTTAACGTTAGCATATATAGACAGCCTAGCTGACGTTAACGCTTGTAGAATAGACACAATGAGGGGTAACGTTAGCGTTAGCAGAATAGACACAACGAGAGTCTCGTTAATGTTGTTATTGATTGATTGAAAACTGTGTTTTACTCTGGCTTGCCAAGCTCATAGCCCCTTTCGTGACTGTGATGCACCGAGTGAATCCACAGTCACTTGCTCCTTAATAGGAAACCAACCTAGATTTACCATGAAGGACTGGTTCTGGCCGAACCGTTCGTTATACAAGTATCACAGAGACATTTCAAAGGTACTCACAGTTGCACGAGGGTTTCGGACAGAGATACGGGATGGTTTGAAAGCTCGGCGTTGCTAATAAACATTTTAAATATTTTTTATAAACTGCTCAACACTCTATTATTTCCGGCGTTGGCTGCCTGGTGTGATCACAGCGCATGCGCATCATGCACCCAACGCCGGAAATAATGCCGTTTTGAGCAGTTTATAAAAAATATTTAAAATGTTTATTAGCAACGCCGAGCTTTCAAACCATCCCGTATCTCTGTCCGAAACCCTTGTGCAACTGTGAGTACATTTGAAATGTCTCTGTGATACTTGTATAACGAACAGTTCGGCCAGAACCAGTCCTTCAGGGTAAATCTAGGTTGGTTTCCTATTGAGGATCAAGTGACTGTGGATTCACTCGGTGAGCTCTCATGCTGATCACCAGCAGCCCCGCCTCCCCACACGGAGACAAACTGAGTACTTTATTTTAGTACCTGCAGTGGAAAAGCAACATGGTACCAGGTACCTAAAGCGAGTAGAGTAGAGTAGAGTAGAGTCGAGTAGGTACTATGCAGTGGAAAAGCGCCATTATATTGTATATTGTTACGATTCTGGTTCTTGACTACGGTCGGGAACCACCCACCTTCTCTGTCATCTGTCACTTGATTGCTGTCACTTGTTTTTCCCTGTCATTTAGTGCTGTCACTTAGGGGTTGGCTTCTGATTGGCTGTCACGGGGGTGTGTGTGGAATGTTGGTATTTGGTGGCTATGTAACATTCCTTTCCTCTGCTTGTCATTTGTCAGGTCTTCACTATAGGCGTTCGGAGATAACGCGGGCGGTTCCAGTTCTGGACCACCACTAAGCTCCATTATCTATTCTCTCTTTCCCTTGCCTTGGCATAGTATCCTAGTATTACTCTTTGTGTTTTTTACTATTAAAGTCGAACCTGTTCAAGAGTATACCTTCTCCGTCTCTGTGATTGCCTACAACAATTGGAACTCACCTACCTCCATCCTGACAGAAGACCTGACCATCAGAGTTCCATGGAGTCAATCATGGAGATGCTCCGGGCACAGAAGAGTGCACAGGAGCGCATGGAGGAACACCAACATCTGGTCAGCGCCGAGTTGGTTCGGCTGGGCGGGATCGTCAGCGCGTCACAGGAGACGGCGCAGTCGGCGCTCCTCATAGCCCAGCAGGCACAAGTCGAGGTGGCGGGGGTAAGGACGATGGTGGGAGAGACGGCGGCATGAGAGGCGGCGTTCAACACCGAGGAGAGTCGGGGAGCTCTTGGGCACCAGGATCGGAACCAGGAGCCACGGCTACCCGCACCAGGCCGCTACGCGGGAGCACCGGAGGGATGCTGGGAGTTCATCACCCAGTGCTCACTCGTGTTCCAGCTGCAGCCATGCTCATTCCCCTCTTACAGAGCACAAGTCGCATATATTATCACCCTCCTCACCGGTCAAGCACTCTCCTGGGCTACGGCCGAATTAGAGAGCGGTTCATCTATCTGCGACTGTGTGGACGACTTCACCGGGGAGTTGAGAAGGGTATTCGACACTTCCCGAGTACTCTCGATCTTCGAGGCCGGTGGGCGGCTTCTCGCCTGCCGGCAGGGCCTCCGCATGGTCTCAGAATATGCCATTGAATTTCGGATCGTGGCTCGGGAGGCGGCTTGGCCGGAAATTCCTTGTGTGGTCCTATTCCTCAAGGGACTCTCCGCACGGATGAGGGACAAGTTTTCTGTGCGTGAGATCCCTGAGCAGCTGGAAACGCTCATCAACACCGCCATACGGATGGACAACCGACATCGGGAGAGAGAGAGGGAGCGTGAAGATACTACCCAGGTACGTGTCCTTTCTCCTCCCGTTGTTGACATCTTCCCGCATTACACAAGTGGGCCACTGGGTGATGAATCCATGCAGCTTGGGGCGCTGTCGCTCTCAGACAATGAGCGGTGGCGCTTCATCGAGGAGCGACGCTGCTTCCGGTGCGGCCGCACCGGTCATCGTTTCGGCAGCTGTCGGGAACAGGCTGGCTCAACTCGGCGCCAGTCGGGAAGAGGAGGTGCTCCGCCGGGCCTCGAGAGGGCGCCAGCAGGTGGGCTCACCCCAGCACTACCATCTGACTCACGTACATTTCTGGAGGTGGCGGTTAACTGTGGGGGTAACGTTAGGGGAACGAAGGCTCTCATTGACTCAGGGGCGGCGGGCAATTTCATTCACTTGGGGTTGGTGAGAGAATGGGGAATCCCGGTAGAAGAGTTGGGGGTTCCCATTCCAGTCTACGCCCTGGACGGTCAGCCCCTGGGCAGTGGGAGCGTCACACAACGCACTGTTCCTATGCACATCTGGGTGGCGGGTGGGGGGTGGGAGTGGGTTAAATTATTTGTTATTGTCTCCCCCTACTCTGTAATGGTGTTGGGTCATCCCTGGTTGTCTTCATGTGTACGGAATATTAATTGGAGCACGGGCAAGCTCTCAACGGAGGTCAACGTGAAGTCGGTCGTCGGCGAGAGTTTGTCCACTCCCTTGTCTCCCTTCCCCTCTTCTCTTTTTTCTCCTTCTTCTCTCTCCAGGGTGGTGGGGAGCGTTGCAGATTCTGTTCCACCCTCTAATCCCGATTTGATAGGGGTTCCTGAGATCTATTGGGACCTGGCGGACGTTTTTAGCAAGACGCGTGCTAAAGCACTACCGCCTCATAGATCATACGACTGTCCCATTAATCTTCTACCCGGTACCTCCCCGCCTCGCGGGCGAATGTTCTCTCCCTCACGCCCCGAGACCTTGGCCATGAACACCTACATTGAGGAGGCATTGCTTGCGGGGCACATACGTCCTTCCACATCCCTAGCCGGCGCTGGTTTCTTCTTTGTTGACAAAAAAGATGGGGATCAGCATCCGTGCATTGATTATAGGGGATTGAATGACGTTTCCATCAAGAACCGATATCCTTTACCTCTCATGGACACGGCCTTTGAGTGCTTACAGGGGGCACAGGTCTTTTCTAAACTTGACTTACGTAATGCATACAATCTGGTCAGGATTAGAGAAGGAGACGAGTGGAAGACTGCATTTAATACACCCAATGGTCACTATGAGTATTTGGTCATGCCCTTTGGTTTGGCTAATGCTCCGGCAGTCTTCCAAGCCCTGGTTAACGACATGCTGCAAGACTTGATTGGGGTGTCTGTGTTTGTTTACCTAGATGATATCCGAATTTTTTCTCGCGACATGGTGCAACACTAACTGCATGTTCGGGAGGTGCTAGACCGTCTCCTCAAGCATCAACTATTCGTTAAGGCCGAGAAGTGTGTGTTTCACACTGATACCGTTTCCTTCCTGGGCTTTGTGTTGACAAAGGGTGATCTACGCATGGATTCGGCCAAGGTGAGTGCAGTCTTGGACTGGCCACGGCCTTCGTCGCTCAAGGGGTTACAACGGTTTTTGGGCTTTGCAAATTTTTACAGGCGCTTTAGTCGCAACTTTAGCGCCTTAGCCAATCCGTTAACAGCTCTCACTAAGGCCTCTCTCCCTGGCTTTGAATGGTCGCCTAGGGCAGAGTCGGCCTTCTGCGATCTCAAACGTCGGTTTACATCCGCTCCTGTATTGATCCGCCACGATGCGGAGGTTCCGTTCATTGTGGAGGTGGATGCCTCTGACATTGCGGTGGGGGGAGTGATCTCTCAGAGGTGCTTAAAGGATGGGAAAGTGCACCCGTGTGCTTTTTTTTCTCACCGCCTGTCACCAGCCGAGCGCAACTACGATGTGGGTAATCGGGAGTTGTTGGCTATCAAATTGGCACTGGAGGAATGGAGACATTGGATGGAGGGGGCGGCACATCCTTTCATTGTTTGGACTGATCATAAGAACTTGGCTTACATCCAAGGGGCTAAACGCCTTAACGCTCGCCAGGCCAGGTGGGCGTTATTCTTCACACGATTTCGATTGACCATCTCCTATAGGCCCGGGTCCAAGAATATCAAAACCGACGCGTTATCGTGCCAGTTTGATCTTCCTGGCCGGGAGGAGCAGCCCCATCCCATTATTCCACCGGCCTTGATTTTGGCACCCGTGTCTTGGGGCATAGATAAGGTGGTAAGGTCGGCGCTGACGCGGGAGCCCGATCCTGGCGGGGGCCCTCCGGGGCGGTCGTATGTGCCCAAGGCGGCACGCTCACGTTTGCTGCAGTGGGCACATGCCTCATCCCTCACCAGCCACCCTGGGGCCACCAGGACCCTGGCATTTATCCGTAGGAGGTTCTGGTGGCCGACAGTGGAGGGGGATACGCGTTCCTTTGTGGCGGCCTGCCCGATGTGCGCGCGCAGTAAGACCTCTCGCCGTGCACCGGCAGGTCTCCTCCGGCCACTTCCTATTCCTAAACGGCCCTGGTCGCACATATCCCTGGACTTTATTTCTGGCCTCCCCTTTTCGGACGGGTTCACCGCCATTTTGGTGGTGGTGGACCGGTTCTCGAAGGCGGCTCATTTTGTTCCTCTTCCCAAGCTTCCATCGGCCCGAGAGACTGCTGATCTGGTGATACAGCATGTCTTTCGGGTCCACGGGCTTCCGGTGGATATCGGATCGGCGGGGGCCCTCCGGGGCGGTCGTATGTGCCCAAGGCGGCACATTCACGTTTGCTGCAGTGGGCACATGCCTCATCCCTCACCAGCCACCCTGGGGCCACCAGGACCCTGGCATTTATCCGTAGGAGGTTCTGGTGGCCGACAGTGGAGGGGGATACGCGTTCCTTTGTGGCGGCCTGCCCGATGTGCGCGCGCAGTAAGACCTCTCGCCGTGCACCGGCAGGTCTCCTCCGGCCACTTCCTATTCCTAAACGGCCCTGGTCGCACATATCCCTGGACTTTATTTCTGGCCTCCCCTTTTCGGACGGGTTCACCGCCATTTTGGTGGTGGTGGACCGGTTCTCGAAGGCGGCTCATTTTGTTCCTCTCCCCAAGCTTCCATCGGCCCGAGAGACTGCTGATCTGGTGATACATCATGTCTTTCGGGTCCACGGGCTTCCGGTGGATATCGTGTCGGACCGAGGTCCTCAGTTCGCTTCCAGGTTCTGGAAGGCGTTTGCCGCCGGTCTCGGCGCCTCCGTCAGCCTTTCGTCTGGGTTTCATCCGCAGTCGAACGGGCAGACGGAGCGCGTCAACCAGGACCTGGAGGGGGACTTGAGATGTTACGTTGCCGGTTGCCCGGCAACGTGGAGTAGGAGGTTGGCATGGGCTGAGTATGCGGATAATACCCTCCTCTCCTCCTCTACCGGTATGTCGCCCTTTCAGTGTCAGTATGGTTTTCAACCTCCTTTGTTTCCCGAGCAGGAGCAGGAGGCGGAGGTGCCCTCGGCCGCAGGACGTTGAAGCGGGTCCGGGCGGCGCTGCAGAAGGTTTCGGTTAGTACCCAGCAGCAGGCTAACCGCAAGCGTCGTCCGGCTCCGGTTTACCGTCCTGGGCAGCGGGTTTGGCTTTCCACCCGGGATCTCCCTCTCCAGGTGGAATCCAGGAAGCTGGCTCCTCGCTTTATAGGGCCCTTTAAAGTGGTACGTCGGGTGAATCCTGTGGCTTACAGGCTACGGCTTCCGAGTTCTATGAGGGTTCATCCGACGTTTCATGTGTCCCTGTTGAAGCCGTTCCTCTCATCGCCCTTGGCCCCGCCACTGCCTACGGTTCCTCCGCCTCGGTTTATGGGTGGTCAGCCCATTTACACGGTGCGGAGGATACTGGGTTGTAGGCGGAGGGGTAGGGGGTTTCAGTTCTTGGTGGATTGGAAGGGGTACGGGATAGAAGAGCGTTCTTGGGTGCCTCAAAGGGATATTTTAGATCCCAGCCTGATCGTTGATTTCCGGCGGCTGAATCCCGAGGCCCCCAGGTGAACGTCTGGTGCCGTTCGTCGGGGGAGGGTACTGTTACGATTCTGGTTCTTGACTACGGTCGGGAACCACCCACCTTCTCTGTCATCTGTCACTTGATTGCTGTCACTTGTTTTTCCCTGTCATTTAGTGCTGTCACTTAGGGGTTGGCTTCTGATTGGCTGTCACGGGTGTGTGTGTGTGGAATGTTGGTATTTGGTGGCTATGTAACATTCCTTTCCTCTGCTTGTCATTTGTCAGGTCTTCACTATAGGCGTTCAGAGATAACGCGGGCGGTTCCAGCCTGGACCACCACTAAGCTCCATTATCTATTCTCTCTTTCCCTTGCCTTGGCATAGTATCCTAGTATTACTCTTTGTGTTCTTTACTATTAAAGTCGAACCTGTTCAAGAGTATACCTTCTCCGTCTCTGTGATTGCCTACAACAATTGGAACTCACCTACCTCCATCCTGACAGTATATATCATGTACTATATCTCATATCACATTATATATGTGTTTTATACACTATTATGTACTATATACTATTATATACTGCCGGTATACTATACTGTATTGTGTACTGTAATGTGTACTATATGTATGTATGTAAAAAAAAAACGTAAGTCTTCAGGGGTAGGGCCCGACAAGCCTAGTGCTTCTCCCTAGCCCTTTTCGGACAATTGGACAATGCTGCAAAAGCAGCTGGTAAAACTTTGGCGATTTATGGAATGACCATTGTTATGTGTCCAAAACCCGAAATAGAAAATAACTGAACTGAAATGAACTGGTTGGTTGGTTGGTGCGTGGATGGGTTGGTGGGTGGATTGGTTGGTTGGTTGGTGGGTGGGTTGTTTGGTTGGTTGGTGGATGGGTTGGTGGGTTGGTTTGTTGGGTGGATGGGTTGGTTGGTTGGTGGTTGGGTGGACGGGTTGGTTGGTTGGTGGGTGGGTGAATGGGTTGGTTGGTTGGTTGGTGGATGGGTTGGTTGGTGGGTGGGTGGGTGGGTGGATGGATGGGTGGGTTGGTTGGTTGGTGGGTGGGTGGGTGGATTTGGGTTGGTTGGTGGGTGGGTGGGTGGGTGGATGGGTGGGTGGGTGGGTGGATGGGTTGGTTGGTTGGTGGGTGGGTGGGTGGGTGGGTGGATGGGTTGGTTGGTGGGTGGGTGGGTGGGTCGGTGGGTGGGTGGGTGGGTGGATGGGTGGGTGGGTGGATGGGTTGGTTGGTTGGTTGGTTGGTTGGTTGGTTGGTTGGTTGGTTGGTTGGTTGGTTGGTTGGTTGGTTGGTTGGTTGGTTGGTTGGTTGGTGGGTGGGTGGATGGATTGGTTGGTGGGTGAGTAGATGGGTTGGTTGGTGGGTTGGTTGGTTGGTGGGTTGGTGGGTGGGTGGATGTGTTGGTTGGTGGATGGGTTGCTGGATGGGTTGGTTGGTTGGGGGGTGGATGGGTTTGTTGGTTGGTTGGTTGGTGGATGGGTTGGTGGGTTGGTTGTTTGGTTGGTGGGTTGGTGGGTTGGTTGTTTGGTTTGTAGGTTGGTTGGTTGGTTGTATGTAAAAAAAAACATAAGTCTTCAGGGGTAGGGCCCGACAAGCCTAGTGCTTCTCCCTAGCTCTTTTCGGACAATTGGACAATGCTGCAAAAGCAGCTGGTAAAACTTTGGCGAATTATGGAATGACCATTGGTATGTGTCCAAAACCCGAAATAGAAAATAACTGAACTGAACTGAACTGGTTGGTTGGTTGGTGCGTGGATGGGTTGGTGGGTGGATTGGTTGGTTGGTTGGTGGGTGGGTTGTTTGGTTGGTTGGTGGATGGGTTGGTGGGTTGGTTGGTTGTTGGGTGGATGGGTTGGTTGGTTGGTGGTTGGGTGGACGGGTTGGTTGGTGGGTGGGTGGATGGGTTGGTTGGTTGGTTGGTGGATGGGTTGGTTGGTGGGTGGATGGGTGGGTGGGTTGGTTGGTTGGTTGGTTGGTTGGTTGGTTGGTTGGTTGGTGGGTGGGTGGATTTGGGTTGGTTGGTGGGGGGGTGGGTGGGTGGGTGGATGGGTTGGTTGGTTGGTTGGTTGGTGGGTGGGTGGGTGGGTGGGTGGGTGGGTGGGTGGATGGGTTGGTTGGTTGGTGGGTGGGTGGATGGGTTGGGTGGTTGGTTGGTTGGTTGGTTGGTTGGTTGGTTGGTTGGTTGGTTGGTTGGTTGGTTGGTTGGTTGGTTGGTTGGTGGGTGGGTGGATGGATTGGTTGGTGGGTGATTAGATTGGTTGGTTGGTGGGTTGGTTGGTTGGTTGGTGGGTTGGTGGGTGGGTGGATATGTTGGTTGGTGGATGGGTTGCTGGATGGGTTGGTTGGTTGGTGGGTGGATGGGTTTGTTGGTTGGTTGGTTGGTGGATGGGTTGGTGGGTTGGTTGTTTGGTTGGTGGGTTGGTTGTTTGGTTTGTAGGTTGGTTGGTTGGTTGTTTGGTTTGTGGGTGGATGGGTTGGTGGGTTGGTTGGTTGGTTTGTGGGTGGATGGGTTGGTGGGTTGGTTGTTTGGTTAGTGGGTGGATGGGTTGGTGGGTTGGTGGATGGGTTGGTGGGTTGGTGGGTTGGTTGTTTGGTTTGTAGGTTGGTTGGTTGGTTGTTTGGTTTGTGGGTGGATGGGTTGGTGGGTTGGTTGTTTGGTTTGTGGGTGGATGGGTTGGTGGGTTGGGTGTTTGGTTAGTGGGTGGGTGGGTTGGTGGGTTGGTTGTTTGGTTTGTGGGTGGATGGGTTGGTGGGTTGGTGGATGGGTTGGTGGGTTGGTGGGTTGGTTGTTTGGTTTGTGGGTGGAGGGGGTTGTGGGTTGGTTGTTTTGTTTGTGTTCACTCAATCTCTGTCTCTGTCACACAGCTGGTCAAGCTACAGCTCCAGATTCATCCACCAACCACACACCCTTCTTGTGTATAAAGCCATACTACTATAAAAAGCACATGTGTTCCATAATAGTGCCTTCAGCTCTGGACTGATCAGTCCATCTACTCAGATTGGGGTCCCTGAGACTAACTATAAACAAACAGGGGTTTAATGTGTAATGATTTGAGGGGCCTTTGTCCTAGACCAGGGGTAGGCAACCCTAGGCACGCGTGCCTGCATAGGGGCAGCAAAAAAAGAAAAGAAAATAATCTTTGCTTTGAAATATTATAGTGAAATATTTTGCACTGTTGTCGCATTTATCTTGTTGAAATCCTCCCACAGGTTCTTTTTACTACCACATATTTAATTGAGACCCTTTATTTGTTTATTATTTCAATTTAGCTGGAAATACATTGCTACATCATTCAGTAACATTTGCAGAGCCTTATAACAAAAACATTATTACGGTCACCATTGTGACCAGTGGGATTAATCAACACATTTTATTATTCATTTTTCTATTTCATTGAACATTGCACATGTTAAAAGCAATTTTTTTTACTCAAAATGTGAGTATTACCAAGTCAACTTGTGTTCTTAAAACAATGACAATAAACATAGTTTTATTAGGTTGAAATAATGTGGTTGTGTACTTATTTTTCTGTTAACTTATTATGGATTGAAAACTGAAAACCTTAATGCACAGTAACTGAAACTCAATATTTTTAAGTTCTGGTAACTTATTATTATTATTTATTTTTTTACAGTGTAGTCTTGCGATCAATCAAAACTTATTTACACGATATACCTCACATTCACCCTCCATTCACATCCTGGTGTTCTCCTGGTGTTCTCCATTAGGCCTGTAGGTGGAGCTATGACAGCACACGTACAGTACACACACTGATGGTGTGTGATGTGTCCAAAAATGAATGGGCAAATGTGAGTGAAATGGTTGCACTGTATGCAGCTGTTTGTCTGCATTGCATTCCCCCTCCCCCCAACTCAGATTTAGGGTTGATACAACCATCATAATAATATTGTTAATA
Source organism: Notolepis coatsorum (assembly GCF_963971535.1). Lineage (NCBI taxonomy): Eukaryota > Metazoa > Chordata > Actinopteri > Aulopiformes > Paralepididae > Notolepis > Notolepis coatsorum. The sequence continues at coordinate 36,549,092 of NC_140173.1, read as the reverse complement.
ATAACAATAACAATAATGATGTAATAATGTAAAAATTATCATTAAAAATACCTGATTATGAGGAAAAAAAAATTACGATGCATGGAATATTGTTGAGGCACACTAGTTACAACTATATTACAAACAGGCACTCCATGTCAAAAAGGTTGCTGACCCCTGTCCTGGACCGTAGTAATAACCTGGAATGTTTAAATACTGTGGTATTCACCCCTAAGCCCTACCTGCTCCTCTGAACCTGACTTTAAGCAAATCTAACTAAAGCCTGGGAGGGGGCATATGTGGCAACGTGTGAGAAGAAGGTCACAACTCAATTAAGGGGTCAATGAAGCAATTTAAAGCTTAGCCCCGAGAGAGACATACCCAGCAAGCCTGGGAGCCACCCATCCAGAAAACAGCCTGATTAAGAGCCATATGTTCACACTACTCTTAAAAGCTGTGTGTTTCTGTTTGTGGAGTGACTCTCCGGAATAGATTGGATGACGAAGTAATAACTGGATGGACCGATCTGACTTTTTCAGTCCCGGTACCGATACTGATACCTGGGCTTTGGGTATCGGCCGATACCAAGTATTGATCCGATACCCATTGTTCAATTAATAAACTGTATGCCTCACTGTGTGGAAGAGACTGGGATCATTATTTTGTACAAGGCAACATCAGACTTGACTTAAAACATTACTTTCCTAACTTAGTGAAACAAAATGTAACAAATTAACACATAGATATAAATGTATTGAATTGTTATTTCTTATTTTATTTCTTATTATATTATATTATTATAAAAAATAAGAAATCCTATATATTATAATTTTTTTACCAATACCTGATCCAGCTATTTTAGTCATATCGGGGCCGATATCCGATATCAATATCGGATCGGTGCATCCCTAGTAATAACGTCATACAGTTCAAAATGAGTGATTCTTGGAAGGTACAGTAAAGAGGAGGGAGGTTGTAACTCATTAATGGAGATGTTGAATTTAATAATTTTTTCTTATATTCGTTTGTTTCAGTTGTTGTTCCTATCTAGTCAGCAGCACGTACCTGTTGCTTTCTAAAGACACTGGATGGACAGGATTGTATATGAACTTGATCGATTGATTGATTGTCAAGTGATTTTGTTTGTAGATGAACAAATGTTGAGGGGGGTGGAGTTCAAAATAAACTATTTATTCATTACTTCATTAATTAAAGGTGCTATAGATAACATTGAGCCACTAGATGTTACACTAGAGCACCAGCATGTCATATATTCAATCAGGTGCTTTCATAAATTCATTAATCAATATTTTTTGGGGGGAAAAGCAATACTTTTATTACACACATTTCTACAAGCTCTGTGGATGTATTATTTTTAAATAATGATTACTCAACATAAAATGTGTATCTATTGCACCTTTAAACCTAAGCCATAATCATGTCTCCACCTGTGGCAGCAGCATGGCTTACTAGCTAAGCCACCCTGCTCTTATCTACAGATCCACACCTGGCTGTGTGCTGACTCCTGGACAGAGTAGAAATCTCTGTTTACCACAATTGAATACCAGGCAAAGGGGTTCTAGACAGAGACGTGTTTTAGTTGACTGACATGAGATTGTCAAACCCTTGAATCTGAATGGTAGAAGGAGGTTTGGGTTGTTGAAATGTTCAGCAGCATTATTGTCACAAGGCAGACTCAGCGGAAAGCAGTCCACCCGAGGTTTAGAAAGCTTGTCTCTGCATGTATGTATCCAGCTACCGTAAATATTATATACCGTACATACATACCGCCTACTGAGCTAGAGGGAGGAGTTCAAGAGGAGGCTGCAAGAAATAACAGTTTGACTAGGGAGGGTCATCAAAGAGAAGCCGCCTATTCTCGGTCATCCCACCACAGTTAGGACAGCCTAAACCTGTCCAATCGTTCGCCATCGACTAAAGACAATTCTTCTTCAGAGTGATACATTGGAAAGTGAAACACAGACTATTTGGACATACAAATAGTCTGTTTCCATCACTCTGAAGAAGACACGTTTGAGTTGGACATACAAATAGTCTGTTTCTAATGCCATTTGTGTTGAAACGTTAGTGATCTTTTTGCGCCCTATTAAATATTCTTCTCCAGTAGCTTCCTTTTTGATGACTAGTCCGAATCTGATACTGTATGTTTGCCTGTTTCAAGGTCCCATACTCAGCTCATGTAACACTGTAATGTGTCTAAAAAATAAATCAAATAAATATAGAATCAAGAAATGTGTTTGGAGATCATTTCACTTTTGTACTTGTAAACGTGTAACAGTAATGTCTCTGAACTATATTCAAACAAGTTGGACTATCTTGAAACAAGTTGGACTATATTCAAACAAGTTGCACTATATTCAAACAAGTTGGACTATCTTGAAACAAGTTGGACTATATTCAAACAAGTTGCGCTATATTCAAACAAGTTGGGCTATCTTGAAACAATGGACCATATTCAAACGAGTTGTGCTATATTCAAACAAGTTGGACTATTTTCAAGCAAGTTGGCAGATCTTCAAACAAGTTGGACTATATTCAAATAAGTTGGACGATCTTGAAACAAGTTGGACGACCTTGAAATAAATTGGATAATCTTTTTTTTTGTATCTACTTTTTCTCCCCCCTTTTTCTGTATATTTCTCCCATCCCAATTTTAGTCATTATGCTCTTTACCTTGAACAATGTCTTTATTAAACTAGCTTTATCTGTGGTTCATACAGGCTATTTACCTCGAACAAGGTCTTTATTAAACTAGCTTCATCTGTGGTTCATACAGGCTCTTTACCTTAAACAATGTCTTCATTAAACTAGCTTCATCTGTGGTTCATACAGGCTCTTTACCTTAAACAATGTCTTCATTAAACTAGCTTCATCTGTGGTTCATACAGGCTCTTTACCTTGAACAATGTCTTCATTAAACTAGCTTCATCTGTGGTTCATACAGGCTCTTTACCTTGAACAATGTCTTCATTAAACTAGCTTCATCTGTGGTTCATACAGGCTCTTTACACTGACAGTGGGATTTAGATTTTCGAAGCAGACCTTTAGTCTGACCAAGACCAAGGCGCCCAGGGGAACGACAAGAGGGGTGGGATGCAACTAACCCCAACTCTTTATAATAATAAAGAAGAAGCATCAACCGTATGAACCCAACTGCACAGCTGGGAGTAATTTTTTTTTATATTTTTACATCCAGTCACTCCTTTTGTTTAGAGAGTATAGACCGAACTTTCCCAGAAGCCTTCCCACATGAGTCGTAGTTATGAAAAAGATATGTCAACTGTGAGTCACGTGACCAACTGACTCAAGTTTACACATAAATCAAGCGTAGCAGACCCGTAAGCCCTACGCTCTAACTCGACACTTTAACACCACAACCTTACGTAAAGATCTTAACTCACGGAAGCCGTCGCCATAGCAACGTTGCTATGACGGGGGGAACCCTGTACACGACTCCTGTTTGTAATAGGAGTTGCATCAGGACAACCCCCCCCCCCCCCCCCCTGCCGCGTCTCTACAATTCGTAGCCGCATTTCTGCAGACCCCTCTCTGATTGGTTGAACTCCATTTTTGCAGACCCCTCCCATTTCTGCAGACCCCTCTCTGATTGGTTGAGCGAAGCCCCTCTCTGATTGGCCCCCCGCATGAGCCGAGACAAGCTCCTCTAGCCAGGAGTCGAAACTCCGTTAACTCCAGAGAGAGAGGCTGAACGCAATTTATACGCATGGAAGTATTGATTACGCCATAACGAATCATTAAAAAAATATACCGTTAACTGGAATATGTTGTGTGTGCCTTTACACATGTTGGATAGGATTATGTAATTGGTTTGTATAGCGTCGCGTATAACGTTATTTCGCGTGACTTCACGGTTTATTCACATTTCACAACACAGCCAGCGGTCAACTTGTTTACACTCCCCACTTACTGTACAATGTAACATTTAGATTAACCCAGTTGTCTATCTGTATGTCATATGTTACGATGAATTGAAAATGGGGGACCCTGATGTAAACAAGACGAAAGTCTTTCTCTGGGGTCTGCATTCCCTTAACAATTGTATGTATTGAGCTGTACTGTGTACTGTACCCATTCTGCAATCTGTTAATAAAGTTTTCAATCAATTCAATCAATCAATAACTAGACAGTTACAATATAACATTTAGATTAATTAACCCAGTTAATGCCTTAAGAGAGAGAGGCTGGTGGTCAAGTCAAGTCAAGAGTTATTTGTCACAAGTTGTTTATTAGCCTAGACATTTTCAATTCATCATCTTGTTTACATCAGGGTCCCCCATGTTCAATTCATGATAACATATATGAATGAATGAATGAAAACTTTATTAACAGATTGCAGAATGGGTACAGTGCAGTACAGCTCAATACATACAATTGTTAAGGGGATGCAGACCAGAGAAAGACTTTCGTCTTGTTTCCACCAGGGTCCCCCATTTCCAATTCATCGTAACATATATGACATACATGACATACAGATAGACAGTACTGCTACATCTATACATTTATGACATACAGATACAGCACTCAAAACTCAAACCTCTCATGCCTCTCTACCACTCTCTACCACTCCTCTATTGTTCTTGACCGGGCCAGATTTCACACCTCCACTTCCTCCCACAGGCTGGGCAGATTTTCATCTTACATTTTTATTCGTCCCAAATGTCCCAGCCCCATCAGATTTCTTAGCTTTTTTCACTGTTTACTTATCATGCATTGCAACACTAATATATGGTCAGTACCCCAAGTCAGACTGCCCATATAAAAATTATTTTGGGGGTCTGAGGGCAGTAGCCCCCGACCCCCTCCCTGGGGAAGCACTTAAGTTAACTACCCTCCCTTTGTTCCCCCAGCCAACACCCCCGGAAAATTAACACCTGAGTAGACTTAAGTGGCACACAAGCAGCAACAAGCAGCAGACAAGCAGCAGAATTGGTTTGATTTTTGAGCGCTGCGTCTGTACCAGATTTGCAATTACAGTACTGTATTTGTGATACAAAAAGAGTCCAGAAAGAAAAGAGTATATACATTAGGCGTAGAAACTGTACATTGGATTGGGTAGGTGGGGGTGGGACTGTACATTGGAGGTGGTTGGGGGGGGGGGGGGGGGGGGGGTAGGGGGGGGGGGGGGGGTTGGGTAGGAGGGGTGGGGGGGGACTGTACATTGGAGGTGGTTGGGTGGGTGGGGGGGGGGGGGGGGGTGGGTAGGAGGGGAATATGACATACAGGTAGACAGATGGACAGTACTGCTACATTTAGACATTTATGACATACCAGATTTTGAACTTGTGGTAGGCCTAGACATTTTCAATTCATCGTCTTGTTTACATCAGGGTCCCCCATGTTCAATTCATGATAACATATATGACATACAGGTAGACAGATGGACAGTACTGCTACATCTAGACATTTATGACATACCAGATTTTAAACTTGTGGTAGGCCTAGACATTTTCAATTCATCGTCTTGTTTACATCAGGGTCCCCCATGTTCAATTCATGATAACATATATGACATATATGTATGGGCCACTCTCCAGGTGACCTGCATCGACCTTGCCCACACCAGGATCTCCTCCTCAGACTGGTGAGTCATTCGCACAGTGGCCTCAAAAGAGGTATGGTCAACGCAGGTCCAGGATGGGTTCACCGCACGTCTGTACGTGCAGACATGATATGTGTAACCCTTCGGTAAAAGTCCTTCAACACACAAGCAACAAGATGTTATTTTTTTGAAAGCCAGTAAATACTGACAAAAAAAAGCATAGACACTTAGAAGAAGCAATGTATAGTCCCCCCCACCCACCCAACCTCCTCCAATGTACAGCTTCTACGTCAAATGTATAGCCTTTCTTTTCTGGACTCTTTTTGTATCACAAACAGTACTGTATTTGTAAATCTGGTATGTCATAAATGTCTAGATGTAGCAGTACTGTCTATCTGTCTACCTGTATGTCATATATGTTATCATGAATTGAACATGGGGGACCCTGATGTAAACAAGACGATGAATTGAAAATGTCTAGGCCTACCACAAGTTCAAAATCTGGTATGTCATAAATGTCTAAATGTAGCAGTACTGTCCATCTGTCTACCTGTATGTCATTGTCATATATGTTATCATGAATTGAACATGGGGGACCCTGATGTAAACAAGATGATGAATTGAAAATGTCTAGGCTAATAAACAACTTGTGACAAATAACTCTTGACTTGACTTGACCACCAGCCTCTCTCTCTTAAGGCATTAACTGGGTTAATTAATCTAAATGTTATATTGTAACTGTCTAGTTATTGATTGATTGAATTGATTGAAAACTTTATTAACAGATTGCAGAATGGGTACAGTACACAGTACAGCTCAATACATACAATTGTTAAGGGAATGCAGACCCCAGAGAAAGACTTTCGTCTTGTTTACATCAGGGTCCCCCATTTTCAATTCATCGTAACATATGACATACAGATAGACAACTGGGTTAATCTAAATGTTACATTGTACAGTAAGTGGGGAGTGTAAACAAGTTGACCGCTGGCTGTGTTGTGAAATGTGAATAAACCGTGAAGTCACGCGAAATAACGTTATACGCGACGCTATACAAACCAATTACATAATCCTATCCAACATGTGTAAAGGCACACACAACATATTCCAGTTAACGGTATATTTTTTTAATGATTCGTTATGGCGTAATCAATACTTCCATGCGTATAAATTGCGTTCAGCCTCTCTCTCTGGAGTTAACGGAGTTTCGACTCCTGGCTAGAGGAGCTTGTCTCGGCTCATGCGGGGGGCCAATCAGAGAGGGGCTTCGCTCAACCAATCAGAGAGGGGTCTGCAGAAATGGGAGGGGTCTGCAAAAATGGAGTTCAACCAATCAGAGAGGGGTCTGCAGAAATGCGGCTACGAATTGTAGAGACGCCCCCCTGCCTGCCAAGACGTTGAACGACTCGGCCCTGACTGGCTCAGCAGAATGAGAAAAAAATCTCCTAAACCAATCAAGTGGAAAGGAGGGGTTTATCCGACACCCCCTCCCACAACCCTGTTCCCTACAGACCAAAACAACTGTAGCATTTTGAGACCTTCGATAGAATGCTAATGTATAGCGTAAGCTAATACAATGCCCGCTACCCACAGAATGTGAACAGGATTTATAACAAAACAAGTCGTGTGTGTGTGAATCCTACACCCGCTTCCTATGTCGTACATAGCAAACGCTGACAGAGAGTAACGGCCAGGCCGTGGAACGTGTGTGTACGAGTATTACTGCAATTAACATGACAGTGGTGTGGAACACATTTACTTTGTTCAAGCAATGGAATATACCACCAGTTTCTACCTGCATGTGGAGCGTCAGGCTAATAGAACCTTTCTATGCCTGAGTGTATACTTGCAGACCTTGCTTAATCTCGTAACACAACATGACTCAACCCTCAATGTAATAATGCAGATTCACATTTACGCAACCCCATCATATGATTTGTTGAAGAAACACACAGTTTGTTTGGCCAATAATATAGTTCCCCTTATATCGGGGAACTTTTTTATTTGAATGGCACAAAAAACCTAATCATGAGGGGCCGGGGAGGGTGTAGAGGAGAGGGGACACAGAGGGAAAAGTCACTTCAGTGGCGTCTGGAGGATAGTGCATCAGTGATGCCGAGCGGATCCACTAATGATACAGAACCATGTGGTAGTGAAAGGGTTAACACCAAGGGCATTGATGGGTGATCATGAGACCCTTGTTGATAAAATATTTTACATGTCCTATGTATAATTAATTTGTGATAGAAACCATCACTTTCTGTCACTCTCTTACTCCCTACTTGACCTAGATATTTCAATTCAAAGTAATATGCATTCTTAAGCAAGCAAACATTTTAAACCACAATAGATGAATAGTGTGTGTCTGTGTGTGTGAGCGTGTATGTGGTTATGCATGTAGGAAATGTGTTGTGTGTGTGTACACAGGTAGAGGGAGAGAGTGTGTTTACATACAATTCTCTAGTCTGACAGTCCTCTAATTGTACATAATACAGAGATATAAATGTTCCTGTTAATACTCAGCAATTGAAGTCAGTTCTAATCTAATTAAACATGAATTGCACCATATTCAACTCTCAACACCATGCCCCCTCAGCCTACTGAAAGTTACAAATCAAGGAGAATGTGTCTCGGGTAGCGAACTCTACTTAATATTATTATGTTCTCTCTCTGCAAATAGACATGCCATATATCTCTGAAAACATCTGAGCGCACACCGCGAGAAGTATTCCTATAATAACGCTATGAACCAGGCTGAATTTATTCGGAAATACCTATTCCAAATGCTATTTAGGGTTTGACAATAATGACACTAATGTCGCTATTTTACAATGAACTATAGTGAATTACGGATCATACAGAACACGTCATTGTTGAAACTAATGCATGAAACTGATGAAAGCATAATGCCGTCCATCTGCAGTCTTCATATTCTACCGCTGGGCGCCAGGTACGCACGGCCTGACCCGGCAAAGACTGCTGCGTTAATTGCTTGGAAGCTGAGCCTGCACTCCACAATAGTGGATGGAGAGATATAAAGAATTATGTCCATAATTCCATAAACTCTAAAAAAGATTCTGTAGGGGTTTTTGTAATGTAATGGCTTTTATCCAAAGCGCTTTACAATTTGTTACTCACATTTGACCCATCACTCACACATTCACACACCGACGGCGGAGGCAACCATGCAAGGTGCCAACCTGCTCATCGGGAGCAATTAGGAGTTAAGTGTCTTGCTCAAGGACACATCGACACGCTGCCTGGGAGGAGCGGGAATCAAACCAGGAACCTCCGGATTGCCAGACGACTGCTCTACCGCCCGGGCCACTGTCGCCCCCGTAATAATGTTGAAATGTGAACATTTGTTTCCTTTTTGATATTGAGCACATGATGCCTTTGAGCCAATACTTGAGTAAGAGCTCTGATACTTTATTTTGTTAATGATTATTTTCTTTATTCTGTAATATTGTGTATTAATATATAATACATGTAACTATTTTCATTACAATTATTTTTATATTTAAAGTTAACCTATGTCTGGCTTGATCATTCGTTATTTTACTGAAATGTAATGAGTTAACAAACAGATATTATTAGAAATATATTATGAGCTAGGTATTATATCGCATAAAGAACCTAGGGCCCTGCCCTCTAATTCAATCGGGGTAAAAGGGGCTACACTTTAGAGATAGAACATTTAGAAAATAATACACAATGGAGAATAGTTTTTATCAATCAATACTATTATTATCACCATTGGCTAGCCTGGGCATCAGTTGCTGTTTTCAGGTGTGTTCTACAGCCTATATGCTGGTCATACACTCAGCTGTGTGACCCCTACATGACCCCCTGGCCTGCAATTCTCAATGAGCTGAAAGATAAATATGTGTAGCTGTGTGTACACCGTGCTCTGAGGTGGTTTGATACAGTACTGTTCCAGTTCACACATTCCTCAACTACATAGAGAAATGGGACAGTAGATAATGTTATTCCTGTGTCTTTAATCTTATCTTATTTAATGTTTGTTTAATCAAATATGGTCTGAAATGCTGAATTTGTGAAATGTTCCAGGGCTTGTATCCACAATTAGGTCGAGGTAAGCTACAGTAGGACTGGGTATATTGACCACATGCACATACACTTAACTGGGTACAAAATATACAAATGAGGCTACTGAGTAATAGTGGTAATCAGATGTATGTAGAGTTGTAGTATTAATATGTACAATGATACAGGTATAAAGACACTTGGTAGTAAGTCATACTGTTCAGCAGCGTAACTAGTTGAGAGTAGGTTCAGAACAGGGTGGTAAGGAATCCAAACCTGCATGACGAGCAAAATAGCCACCGTGTGAATATGGTCAATTGCTTTTTGTACCAATGTAATCAGTCACCATTACTTAGGCTGTGCATAAACATTTGCACATTAGTGGCCAAGTGCTTATTGTCATCAGAATCCTTCAGTTGATGATACAAGCTTGAAGATTGACATGAGCAGACTCCATGGGTCACTTGACAAGAAAATTGTCCAAGACATTTGAAATTTTAAGATGGACGACACCTTAGTGGAGTTATAATGGTTTATTTGGTGATACAAGCATGAAAATTGCCATGAGCAGTCTGTGTGGGTCACTTAAACCACCCACAGCTACTTGAAATTTCAAGGTGGTCATTTTAAAATGACACCAAATCGTCCTTAACCTCATGTTAGGGTCAAATTCGACAGATTTCCTACTCATCATAAATATTGTGTTTTACATTTGATTGTCTCAAGGCCTTACGATATCCTCCACACTACGCATTAGAACATAATACAATTGCTTATCACCTCATTGATATTTTAGTGGTTTAGTCAAGTTTGTCTTCATCCTTAGTACTTATTCACACATACTCCTCTTCTGGTGGCCACTGTGAAGGCTTGACTTGTCAGGAAACTACTTTAACCAGAGAAAGCCATTTTCAATTCATAGTGACATTTATGACATACACAACATACATGACATCATGACATTTATGGCATAGGGACATACATGACATACAGGCAGGGCCGGATTAACGACTGGGCCATCTGGGCCGCGGCCCGTGGGCCTCTAGTGACGAGGGGCCTCCTAAAAAAAAAAAAAAAAAAAAAAATGTTGAGGCCCCTCGTAACTAGAGGCCCCAACATTTAAAAAAAAATTTAACTTACATTTTGTATTTCTTTGGAGGACCCTCGTCACTAGAGGCCTTTTGGAGGCCCCTCGTCACAAGAGGCCCCAATTTTTTTTTAATTTTTTTTTACTTTTATTTTAAATTTTTTTGGAGGCCCCTCATCACAACATCATTTTTTAGGCGCCTCGTCACTAGAGGCCCCAAATGATTAAAAAAACATTTAACTTTTATTTTTTATTTTTTGGAGGCCCCTCGTCACTAGAGGCCCCAAATATTTGTTTATTTTTTTTAAACTTTTATTTTTAATTTTTTTGGAGGCCCCTCATCACTAACTAGAGGCCCCACATTTTTTATTTTTATTTTTTCTTATTTTGGAGATCGATGAAAACATATTTGATCAACTAAAATATTTAGTCAACAAAAATATTTCATCAACTAAAATATACAGTACGTCACCTGCCGTCTGCAAGTGGCTAATCTTGAGTATTTTTTCTCCTCTTCATAAGAGTTTGAGGTTTTCCGTTTGAGGTAAAAACAGCAATAGAAAGTCAAAACTTGCATCTCCACATCCCAGCCCCGACGCCTGAATACTTTTACCAACGGATTTCCAGTTCCGCGTTCGCGTTCTGCGCTCTGATTGGCCACTGACATTTCTGGTAGCGCCAATCGTGTGACGCCTCTTTCTTTTACCGGTTAAGCTTAGGCACTCTTTCGAAGTTGGTTAAGGTCAGAGTTTGTCTTAGAGCAGGGCGATAGAACACCAGCCCTGATTCCATACTCTAACCTTAACCAACTTTGAAAGAGTCGCCTAAGAAACGTCAGTGGCCAATCAGATCGCAGAACGCGAACGCGGACAAAGAAATCCGTTGGTAAAAGAATAGACACAGCCCGACATGAATAAGGCAGATTGGGATCATTATTCATGACAGACAGCAGAGACCTGCCGGTGCTGATAGCGGATATCATTGAGCTCCCCCTAGGGCAGGGCTATTCAACTGGCGGCCCGCGATGATTCTGACCGGCCCGCAAAAGATTACATGATAATAAAAAAATAAAAAAATTATATATATTTTTTTTTTAACTTTTTTATTTTCATGTCAACGTTCACACGCACAATTGAGCCAAAAGTCACTCAATTAATGACAGATTTCATTGATAAATTGAGGGAAAAGTCGATTTGATGAATTTGACATGCCCAGAGAATTGATGCATTTTGTGAGCAACCCATTTGCCAATGTAGCTGCTATTTCCACAAAAGGACAAGAGTTCCTTGCATCACTTCACATTGATGAAGGTCTCCTGCAACTTGAAATAATTGACATGCAAGCATCATCTGCTCTGAAGCAGGCACTTGAGAATGAATCCACCACAACATTTTCGATAAAGTGTATTCATGTCAACACATTCCCCAAAATAAAAACGCTGGCAATATCTGTGCTAACAATGTTTGGCTCAACATACACCTGTGAATCCAGTTTCTCTCACATGAATGCCATTAAAACAAGCAACCGTGCCTCCTTGACAAATGAGCATTTGCATCACTGTTTGCGGATAGCCCTCACTTCCTATGAACCCTCTTTCTCTGCCATTGCCCAGTCAAAGAAGTGCAATCTCTCTCATTAGATGTGTGTATGTAGGCTAGGCCTGTCTGCCCCCCCCACCCCCCCTGATGTTTGAGAGTTAAGAGTGGACAATAAGTGCTAATAAGATGCTGTGATTTGCTGTTGTTGCACAGACATGAAGCACTTTTTCATAAACTCAGCTGCACTATAAATGTGTTTTTTTGTTCAAGTGTTGATGTTAGAATGTTCAAATGCACATCATGTACTTGTTTGTTTTTTATTTTATTTTTATATTGAAATGTTGAAGAGGAGATGTTGCAGTTGTTGCACAGTCATAAATGAAGCACTTTTTGCAGGAGATGTTGCAGATGTGGCACATAAATGAAGCATTTTTTTTTAAAAGTATACTACTTTTGCAATGTAGTTAAATAAAAGTTGTGAAAATGTGGTTGCGTGTTGTGTCAAGTGTACATATATTCATAGCACGGGGAGGCGCCGTGGCAGTCCGGCCCCTGGCCCCTTGGGTTTCTGACAATGTGGCCCCCTGAACAATTTAGTTGAATAGCCCTGCCCTAGGGCCTAGTGACTAGGGGGCGTTATTTCTAAGCCTAGCCGCATTTCTGGCAGACGCTCTCTGATTGGCACTGACTGACGCTCTCTGATTGGCCACTGACATGTTTGCCCAATCGCGTGACGAGCTGTGTCTTTACCCATTTCCGCGTCGAACAGCCTGCAAACTACCTGCCGTTCTATCGCCATGCTCTAAGACAAACTCTAACCTTAACCAACTTCGAAAGAGTGCCTAAGCTTAACCGTCGAAAGAACTTGCTGTCACGCTTTAAGACAAACTCTAACCTTAACCAACTTCGAAAGAGTGCCTAAGCTTAACCAGTGTAGAAACAGGCGTTGGCCAATCAGAGAGCGTCTTGCCAGAAATGCGGCTAGGTTTAGAAATAACGCGACTAGGGGCCTCCACTACACACTAGTAAAAAAAATAAAAGAGATATATATAATCAGATCCTCATCCAGCGTTTACTTTCACAGCATCTATAGCAGGGATAGGCAACCCTAGGCATGCGTGCCTGCATAGGCACGCGGGGGCATTTGCATAGGCACAGGGGGCAGCAGTAAAAAAAATAAAAAATAAAAAATATAATTTTTTTTTTTTTGCTTTGAAATATTATAGTGAAATATTTTGCACTGTTGTCGCATTTATCTTGTTGAAATCCTCCCACAGGTTCTTTTTACTACCACATATTTAATTGAGACCCTTTATTTGTTTATTATTTCAATTTAGCTGGAAATACATTGCTACATCATTCAGTAACATTTGCAGAGCCTTATAACAAAAACATTATTACGGTCACCATTGTGACCAGTGGGATTAATCAACAAATTATATTATTTATTTTTCTATTTCATTGAACATTGCACATGTTAAAAGCCATTTTTTTTACTCAAAATGTGAGCATTACCAAGTCAACTTGTGTTCTTAAAACAATGACAATAAACATAGTTTTATTAGGTTGAAATAATGTGGTTGTGTACTTATTTTTCTGTTAACATATTATGGATTGAAAACTGAAAACCTTAATGCACAGTAACTGAACTCAACATTTTTAAGTTCTGGTAACTTATTATTATAATTTTTTTTACAGTGTAGTCTTGCGATCAATCAAAACTTATTTACACGATATACCTCACATTCACCCTCCATTCACATCCTGGTGTTCTCCATTAGGCCTGTAGGTGGAGCCATGACAGCACACGTACAGTACACACACCGATGGTGTGTGATGTGTCCAAAAATGAATGGGCAAATGTGAGTGAAATGGTTGCACTGTATGCAGCTGTTTGTCTGCATTGCACTCCCCCCCCCCCAACTCAGATTTAGGGTTGATACAACCATCATAATAATATTGTTAATAATAACAATAACAATAATGATGTAATAATGTAAAAATTATCATTAAAAATACCTGATTATGAGAAAGAAAATTACGATGCATGGAATATTGTTGAGGCACACTAGTTACAACTATATTTCAAACAGGCACTCCATGTCAAAAAGGTTGCTGATCCCTGATCTATAGTGACTACTAGTATCATCTCATCTCTTCTCTATCTATTTTTATAAAAAATGTTGTATTGCAAATACAAATATGATTGATTGTTTGATAATGAGGGGTGAGAGACGTTGAGTCTACGTGACACTGACGTCCAGGTCCAGGGGTCACTGTCAGGTCAGGTCAGGTCAGGTCAGGTGACCACTGATCGCGAGAATTGCACTTGCAAGTTGATCAAGTAGGCTAAGACTCGAGTAGTACTGTATGATCATATGACACTAAAAAAACATGGATAAAAAAGTTAAACGGTGGGAAAGCGGAGCTGCTGAGTTAAAATCTAAACAGGAAAGGGACAGAAAGAGCGTGTTACTTCGGCAAAGCATACCAACTATCTCTACTTTTTTCACCCCGTTAGGTAAGGAGGACCTGGAGGAGGATAGCCCTCTCCCCCTGGCTAGCACTAGTAGTAGCAGCAACGTTTTAAATTGACATTCACGTAAAAGTAAGCTTACTATTCTAATATTATATTCTTGTCTCCAAAGTGTGTGCATGTTTTTTTTCTTCCTGAGGATGGCGCCATCCCCCCATCTAAACATGATGTGTTTCTTTTCTCTTCTTGATTGATTGATTGACAACTGTACAAGCAAAACTGAACATTGGAATATTGCCAAAACCATACTTGGTAATTTACTGTACATTGGAGGGGGTTGTGAGCTGAGCAAGCTGAGCTGACTACACTGTGTTCCTGCTGAGTAAAGTAAGTTAGTACCCAATGCATTGTATATTTTGGTAATTGTTTGTTCTCTGAATCAATCAGGCTCTGCTCACCCCATGGGGTTTGACTTGAGCAGCCTGTGCTAATTAGTCCAATCAGTCAGGGTCAAGGCCTGTGTTAAATACAGCTGCCTGTAGCTCACTTTGCTCTAAGCTGAGCTGACTACACTGTGTTCCTGCTGAGTAAAGTAAGTTAGTACCCAATGCATTGTATATTTTGGTAATTGTTTGTTCTCTGAATCAATCAGGCTCTGCTCACCCCATGGGGTTTGACTTGAGCAGCCTGTGCTAATTAGTCCAATCAATCAGAGTCAAGGCCTGTGTTAAATACAGCTGCCTGTAGCTCACTTTGCTCTAAGTTGAGCTGACTACACTGTGTTCCTGCTGAGTAAAGTAAGTTAGTGCCCAATGCATTGTATATTTTGGTAATTGTTTGTTCTCTGAATCAATCAGGCTCTGCTCACCCCATGGGGTTTGACTTGAGCAGCCTGTGCTAATTAGTCCAATCAGTCAGAGTCAAGGCCGGTGTTAAATACAGCTGCCTGTAGCTCACTTTGCTCTAAGCTGAGCTGACTACACTGTGTTCCTGCTGAGTAAAGTAAGTTAGTACCCAATCCATTGTATATTTTGGTAATTGTTTGTTCTCTGAATCAATCAGGCTCTGCTCACCCCATAGGGTTTGACTTGAGCAGCCTGTGCTAATTAGTCCAATCAGTCAGAGTCAAGGCCTGTGTTAAATACAGCTGCCTGTAGCTCACTTTGCTCTAAGCTGAGCTGACTACACTGTGTTCCTGCTGAGTAAAGTAAGTTAGTACCCAATCCATTGTATATTTTGGTAATTGTTTGTTCTCTGAATCAATCAGGCTCTGCTCACCCCATATGGTTTGACTTGAGCAGCCTGTGCTAATTAGTCCAATCAGTCAGAGTCAAGGCCTGTGTTAAATACAGCTGCCTGTAGCTCATTTTGCTCTAAGCTGAGCTGACTACACTGTGTTCCTGCTGAGTAAAGTAAGTTAGTACCCAATCCATTGTATATTTTGGTAATTGTTTGTTCTCTGAATCAATCAGGCTCTGCTCACCCCATAGGGTTTGACTTGAGCAGCCTGTGCTAATTAGTCCAATCATTCAGAGTCAAGGCCGGTGTTAAATACAGCTGCCTGTAGCTCACTTTGCTCTAAGCTGAGCTGACTACACTGTGTTCCTGCTGAGTAAAGTAAGTTAGTACCCAATCCATTGTATATTTTGGTAATTGTTTGTTCTCTGAATCAATCAGGCTCTGCTCACCCCATAGGGTTTGACTTGAGCAGCCTGTGCTAATTAGTCCAATCAGTCAGAGACCAGCCCTCTTCAGGTGTGGGACAATATTCAATAGGGATTTAAGTGTAGCCTATCCAAGCGCCAGCAGAGCGCCGGCGACCGACTAAGACAGAGAAAGACTTGGAGTTTTCCTGCTGGAGTTCTCCGAGGAGGCAACCGAGTGCATTAGAGTATCTACTGCCCCTCACCTGCCCTCCTCCAGCAGGCCACTCTTTTGTACCTGCATTTTCTGGTCTTGCCTTGTTAGCTTGTCAACTAACTCGACCTACTGGTTTTAGCTCTTTAGCTAAACCTTCAATCGGCTTCATACCCATAGCCTTTAGCAGTTGATCCATAGTACTTCATATTTTTATTTGTTCCTGCTCTACCTGGTGTAAGCATGGCTCTGTGTTCTGTCTGTCTGTCCTGTCTGTCCCTCTCTCCTAGAAAGGGTAACTCGGTTAGAGAGTCGTGTGCTTGAACTTGAGTCAGGAAAACAGTCAGCTTTAGACGTCTCGGACACTATAGGCTTTTCTAAGGAGCCTCTAGCGAGGTCTTCTTGTCTGGAGAGTCCCAGACATAGTGCTCAGGACAAGGTCTTTGCGCCCAATACGGAGCGGCAGTGTAACCGCTCGGCCTCTGCCTCAACAGCACCTGCTCCGCAACATGATTTTACACGTGTTGCGGGTTCCGGTCCCAGTACGCAGCGGCCTCCACTGCAACCCGTCTTCCTGTCCTTGTGATTGGCGACTCCATCACCCGGCATATTAAGCTAGGTAAGCCAGCCGAGATCAAATGTTTTGGGGGAGCCAGAGCTACCGACATTGAAACCAACCTGAGATTTATGGCGAATAGCATAGTCAAGGGAAAAGGTAACCCACATATCACACCCACTGAAGATAAATTCGACCATATTGTTATACACGTCGGAATTAATGACTGTAGGATGAATGTCTCTGAGGTCACAAAGATCAACATAGTTAGGCTTTCTGACCTCGCCAGAAAGATGAGTCGGCATCGAGAAATCTTCTCTGGCCCCCTGCCTGTAAACCGGCATGATGATGAGTTCATGAGTAGGACAGCTTCTCTACACCGATGGCTGGAAAAATACTGTAAAGAACAGGGCTTAGGGTTCGTGGATAACTGGTCCTCCTTCTGGGGGCGCCCTGGCTTGCTGAGAAAGGACGGCGTGCATCCTAACATGCAAGGCGCCTCTCTCTTATCTCGCAATATAGACAAGATTATAGCTTCGGGCTGACAGCCACCCCACAAGCATGCCAGGGTGCAGGCTCTTAGCGAGCCTGCTAGTCATGCTAAACCGATGGAGCCTGCCAATCCTTATACCTTTCTTGCTGGGTCCCTCCTCCAAATATCTCGTTACGCTCCGCTTTACCCAGCTCGTCCTTGTGCGATAAACCATGCCAACTTAATTGCGATTAAACCTACCCGCATGGCTGAAAACCGCGCTGCTAAGTATACAGAGTGTGTGAAGGTTGGCCTTATCAACATCCGCTCTCTGCCAACCAAAGCTCTTTTGGTAAATTAACTGATAACAGACCATAGTCTCGACCTATTGGGCCTCACTGAGACATGGCTTAAACCTAATGACTTTCTGCTATTAAACGAGACCTCACCCCCTAATTTTAGTAGCTCCCACATCGCACGCACCTCCAAGAAACGAGGCGGAGTTGCTCTAATTTACGACTCTAAGCACAACTTTACATCCGACGCAAACTGTACGTTTTCCTCATTTGAGGTGCTCCTGTTGCGTCCCTCTCCACCCAACAGAAAGTGTGGCGGTCTGATTCCTACCTCCACTGCATCCTTTGTAATAGCTGATCTATACCGCCCCCCAGGCCCTTACATCCTCTTCCTAGATGAATTTTCAACTTTCATCTCTGAGCTTGTTATGCGCTCAGATAACATTTTAATTGTTGGTGATTTTAACATTGATTCCAACAAAACTCTAGATCCCCTAAATAAGGCTTTTACCGACATCATTGACTCTGTCGGTCTCATTCAAATCGTTGACCAACCCACTCACAGTGGTGGGAACACCCTTGACCTAGTCCTAGCCCGCGGTCTCACTGTGTCAAACTTGACCGTCTCCCCCTATGTTCCTGCTCTCTCAGACCACTACCTCATCAAATTTCAAATTGATCTGACGGTTTCTCGCCCAGACAGTGTAGAATCCTACATGAGCCGTCGTATTAACGCCTCAACTGTCCCAACTCTAGTTAACTGCCTACCAGACACCCTCTCTCCCTTCCTCTCTTACTCTGGCCCCCTTGATCTCTTTACAGACAAACTTAATGCCGCCCTTCGTAGCACGCTCGACATTGTCGCTCCCCTTAAGCCTAAAATTAAACGTGCTCCGCAAAAACTAACTCCCTGGTTTACGGAGGAAACACGCTCCTTTAAAAAGGCTTGTCGCAAACTTGAACATAAATGGCGTTCAACCAAACTCGAAGTATTCCGCCTCGCCTGGAATGATAGTTTACGTAACTACAAAAAGGCACTCTCACTTGCCAAAACCTCATATTTTTCCAGGCTCATAAATGAAAACAAAAACAACTCAATGTTTCTGTTTGACACAGTTGCAAAACTTACGCAGAAACAACCAAGTGCCCTAAACCATGCGTTCTCGGCTAACGAATTCATGACATTTTTTACCAAGAAAATTGACCTCATTAGAGATGAAATTGTTGCTTTACTCAACAATCAGAGTCCCTCCCAACCTCTGATGGGCCTTCCCCCTGACTTTGATTCCAGCCATACGCTATGCTGCCTTGAAAACGTCTCACTTAGTGCCCTCTCTAAACTGGTTGGCGCGGCTAAACCCTCAACCTGTCTGTTTGACCCTCTTCCAGCAACTCTCATTAAAAAACTCTTCCCAACTCTAGGCCATGCCCTACTCAATATCTTCAACACCTCCTTGTCTACTGGCGTGGTGCCCCTGGCCTTTAAATCAGCTGTCATTAAACCACTACTTAAAAAACCGAACCTCGACCCTCTAATCTTGAAAAATTACAGACCTATCTCCAATCTTCCGTTCCTATCCAAAGTGTTAGAACGGATCGTCGCAACGCAACTTACTGACCATTTATCAAACAATAATCTTAATGAATCATTTCAATCTGGCTTTAGAGCCTTACACTCCACCGAAACGGCGGTTACCAAAGTCACAAATGACTTACTGCTCTCTCTTGACTCAAACCTCACTTCTGTGCTCTTATTGCTTGATCTCAGTGCAGCCTTTGACACTATCGATCACTCGATTCTTCTAGGTCGGCTTGAGAATCATGTTGGCATTTGGGGTCTCGCACTAGCTTGGTTTAAATCCTATTTAACTGATAGAACACACTGTGTGGTCTATAATGATTTAACATCTGAGACCCTCCCAGTGCAATGTGGTGTCCCACAAGGCTCTGTCCTGGGCCCTATTTTCGATCTACATGCTACCCCTCGGCGATATCATACGCAAATTTGGCATAAACTTTCATTTTTACGCTGATGACACCCAATTATATATACCTATTAAGCCAAATGATTCCTCCCAACTACAACACCTTGAGGCCTGCTTGCTTGCCGTCAAAAAATGGATGTCGCAAAACTTTCTACTCCTTAATGCAGATAAAACTGAGATGTTAATTGTTGGCCCCCCAAACCACAGAGGCCTGTTTCAGGACATCTCCCTCAACTTTGATACCTGTCATGTATCCCAGAGCTCCACCATAAAAAACCTCAGAGTCATTTTTTATTCCTCCCTCTCATTTAATGCACATATAAAAAATTTCACCAAAATTGCATTCTTCCATCTTCGTAATATCGCAAAAATCCGCCCCATTTTAACTCAGGCTGATGCTGAAACCCTGATTCATGCTTTTGTCTCATCAAGTCTGGTCTACTGTAATGCACTTTTTTCAGGCCTACCTAATTCAAGCATCAAAAATCTTCAACTTGTGCAAAATGCGGCTGCACGGATACTAACTAGAACTAGAAAATTTGATCACATCACACCAGATTTGTCCGCCCTACACTGGCTTCCTATCCAAGCCCGATCTGACTTTAAAGTGCTACTCCTCACCTACAAAATTTTAAATGGGCTTGCACCGCTCTATCGATCCGATCTCATCTCCCGATACTCGCCCGCTCGTGCTCTGCGCTCACAAAATGCGGGGCTTCTATCGATCCCTAGGGTTAAAAAGAAATCCGCCGGCCACAGAGCCTTTGTCTACCGCGCTCCCTACCTGTGGAACAAATTACCTGCCGTCATCAGGGGCGCCTGCTCTGTCGAAGCTTTTAAATCCCTGCTTAAGACTCATCTTTTCTCTCTTTCCTTCAACCTACCCTGATCTCACCTGGTCGGGGACTGACCTTTAGATTGATCTGTCTAGTTTAGTTAGGGTACAGGGTACTACATGGTACTACACGGTACTACATGGTACTACATGGCACTACATGGCACTACATGGCACTACAGGGTACTACATGGTACTACATGGTACTACAGGGCACTACAGGGTACTACATGGCACTACAGGGTACTACAGGGTACTACAGGGTACTACATGGCACTACAGGGTACTACATGGCACTACAGGGTACTACATGGTACTACATGGCACTACAGGGTACTACATGGCACTACAGGGTACTACATGGTACTACATGGCACTACAGGGTACTACATGTCTGCTCTTTTGCAGCACCACAAACATGGGAACTCTCTAACTCCTCCCCCCCTTCCCCCTCCCCCCCCCCCCCCTCCCTTCCCTCCCCCATCTCTCTGAGTGCCCGTCTCCTAGCGCTGACTAAGGTGATGGATGGCTCGGGGTCTTGGCCAAGATTGCAGTGACTGCTCTACATGCACCACCGAGGCCCTGGATCAGTTATTTACCATTGTCTGTCCGTTGTCCTGTCAACTGATTAACAGTATTAACAGAATGTTAACAGATTAACAGTCAACGCGGTTTCATTGCTGGGTTAAGTACTTCTATTCTATTCACATAATATGCTTACTTCATATATCTACCCCATTCACATATATGCTTACCACTTGTATCTATTGCTATGTCCGCCCACTACAATCACATGAGCTGTCTAACGCCTGTCCCGTCTCCCTGTCCCCCTGTGAGTTGCTGTCCTGGAGTGCTGACCGGAGTGTCGGACGTCCCGTGATGAAGGCCGGGAGGTTGCGACCCCCTCTGCGTGCCCCCCTGTCTCCGGAGGTCTCGTAGTGGTGACCGGAGTGCCGGACGTCCCGCGATGATGTCGGGGAGTTTGCGACCCTCTCTGCGCCGCCCCCTATCTCCCTGTCTCCGGCTGTCCCTGAGCAATGACCGGAGTGTTGAATGTCCCGTGACTAAGACGGGGAGGACGTGACCCTCTTTGCGCCGCCCCTGTGCCTCAAATAGATCCGCTATCAGCTCTATCTTCAATCTTTCAAAATGTTCAGTTGCTATCGCTATTAGCTCTATCTTTAATCTTTCAAAATGTTCAGTTGCTATTGCATGCACTCATCTGTGTTTCACTACACACTTGAGTGCATGCTTACCAACTGTTAGTCTGCAACACTACTATCACCGACATCTAAGAAGGGAGATCCCCCCTTGAATGGCCCTTCTAAGGTTTCTCTCCTCCACACTGCCTGTGGAGCATTTTTCCCTATTGTTAGGTTTTAGTGAGTTTTTCCTTACCTTCGTGTGGGGTATGTCTGGGAGTGCTTGCATTCTTTAATTTATTTGCATTTATCATAAATGTTTTGGACTTTATGGTGTTCTTGTTCTGTTCTTGACTTATTGTTATGTTTTCTTCTTGACTTGTTTAAAGAAGACCTGTACGGCCCATGGGGACATTAACGTGTGTTGTCGGGCCTTATAAATACATTTGATTTGATTTGTGTTAGGACATTTACAGGGGCCAGTTTCGAATTGCAGTCTCCCGTAGGTGTTTTTTGAGAGTGTTTTTTAAAGTGGGTAGTGATTCACATTCCTTTACAGCTGTGGGTAGGGCGTTCCACATTGATGTGGCATAATTGCGAAACGTGTTTAGTCCCTTGTTTGAGCCGAATCTGGGTTTAACATGATTTGTGGAGCTCCCTCTGGTGTTGTGATCGTGGTATTCACTGACCTTTGGGAAGTATTTTGACATGTACATCGGTACCTTGGTCGTGTAGTGTATCTTGTAGACCAGGCCCATTGCAAGTTGCTGTACTCTGTCGTCTACTCTAAGCCATCCTAGGTTGTCAAAGTGGGCAGGGGTGATCAAAGTCCTTTTAGCTTGGATGGTAAACTGCTCAAAATGACTGCCAAATACATATCTAAGCCATTAAGTCACATCTTCAATAAAAGTCTAGAGCAAGGTGTGTGCCCTGAGATCTGGAAGGAAGCCAAGATTATCCCATTACCTAAGGACAAAAGAAAAACCTTTGCTGGTTCCAATAGTCGACCCATAAGTCTCCTCCCAGTGTTAAGTAAAATAATAGAAAAAATTGTATACACCCAAATTCAAGACAACTTTTTAAGTAATAGTCTGATAACGAATTACCAACATGCATATAGAAATGGTCACTCTACAAGCACAGCACTTGCCCAAATGACCGATGAATGGTTTAAGAGCATGGATGATAGGAGGCTTGTTGGAGCTGTGATGTTAGACTTTAGCGCAGCTTTCGATGTGATCGATCATAGTCTGCTGCTGAACAAACTCAAATGCTATGGCTTTGGCTCTGTTGCCATGTGTTGGATGGAGACCTACCTGACTAGGAGAAGCCAGAAAGTATTTTTCAATGGGAGCTTTTCTGAAAGTAAGGTGTTGCAGTGTGGGGTCCCACAGGGAAGTTCGCTTGGGCCTTTGCTATACTCAATATTCACAAACGACCTCCCTTATGTATTAAATAAATCTAGGGTAATCATGTATGCTGACAATTCGACAATGTACAGTACAGCATCAACATGTATTGAGTTAAACAATATACTTGGAATAGAGCTTAAAGCCATAACAGACTGGGTTAAAAATAACAAACTGGTACTCAACATTGCAAAAACAACTGTTGAATGATGTTTTTGAGTGTGCAGTACATCCACAGCTAAAGAGATTGGTTTTATCGGGTATCACAGTGGCTAAAAAGCATATGTGTGTAGGTTTTTAGATAACAGGTATTAAGGGTATATCCTATATATGACAATTAACTAAAATGTGATTTCATTGGATGTGCACTGTCAACTAATGCTTGTGTATCTTATCGTGTGTTGTCATGTTTGTTTATGTGTTTGTTTAAAAAATAATAAAAAAATAAAATACAAAAAACATTGCAAAAACAAAAGCAATGGTATTCGGATCCAGGCACATATTAAGCAGCGATCCACAATTAAGCCTGACTCTGGCTGGTCAGCTAGTGGAACAGGTAAAAGAGGCTAAGTTGTTTGGCATGGTTCTTGACTCAGGTTTAAAGTGGACAAAGCAAATTGACAGTATAATAACAAAAATAGGAAGGAGCATAGCTGTGACAAGAAAATGCACAAAGTATCTAACACCAACCACTTTGAAAGAAGTCATCCAGGCTCTGGTTTTGTCACATCTTGAGTACTGTCCCGTCATATGGTCATCAGCAGCAAAAACACAAATACAAAAACTACAAATAGCTCAAAATAAGGCTGCAAGGCTAGCCTTCCACTGTTCAAAGCGCACTAACATTGGAGCTATGCATAGACAATTATCATGGCTTACGGTTGAGAAACGTCTGCAATCCCGTCTCATTACTTTTCTCAGAAATGTTCAAGTTGTCAAAAGGCCACAGTATTTTTATGATCATATAGTTTACATAAGAGAAGAACATGACCATATGACTAGACAAGCTACGTCAGACCATCTAATGGCACCTAAACCCAGAACAAATCTACTAAAATCTTCTGTGACTTACAGAGCTATAATGGAATGGAACTCATTGCCAAGCTACTTAGCTGAAATAGAATCCAAGGTTACCTTTAAGAGGAAGTTAAAGTGCCATCTGCTGATGAGCATGCACTGAGCCATTATGGCAAAGAGGTGTTGGTTGTGTTTAAGTTGATGGCGGTGAGTGCTGCTCAGGAAGCACTATTTGTTTGATTTGAGTTATTTTAGTTATTTTCACGTTGGTTGTGTTTAAGTTGATGGCGGTGAGTGCTGCTCAGGAAGCACTATTTGTTTGATTTTAGTTATTTGTTATTTTAGTTATTTTATTTGAATGCTTTTTTAACTGATGTTGATAGTGATGTACTGTAATTGATGATGTGACTGATGTTGATATAGATGTAATGTATTGATGTTGATGTTGATGATGATGTAATGTATGTATTGATGTAATGTAATGTATTGAATACTGTTGTACATTTGTGCGTGCCGGACCCCAGGAAGAATAGCTTTTGCCTAGTGCAAAAGCTAATGGGGATCCTAAATAAACATAAACATAAAGCTTGGCCCTCAGAGCCCACCACTTCTAATTATTCTATATATTTTTTTAAGTGACATAAAAACGCCACTGTGCGTGCGTGCACGTGTATGTGTGTGTGGGGGGGCCTCCACAAGAATCTGGCCCAGGGGCCTCTGAAATCTTAATCTGGCCTTGCTCAGGGACCTGGGCTTGAACTATGACCTGTGCCAGTGGGTCCTGGACTTCCTGACGGGCAGACCCCAGGTGGTAAGAGCCGGCAACTGCACCTCCTCATCCATCACGCTCAACATAGGGGCCCCCCAGGGCTGTGTTCTGAGCCCCCTCCTCTACTCCCTGTACACACATGACTGCGTAGCACAGCGGAACAACAACACCATCATCAAATTTGCTGATGACACAGTAGTGGTGGGCCTGATCTCTGCCAACGACGAAAGGGCCTACCTGGAAGAGGTAGAGAACCTGTCACAGTGGTGTCAGGAGAACTGCCTCTCCCTGAACGTCAGCAAAACAAAAGAGATGATTGTGGACTTCAGGAGGTCGGGGGTCAAGGACTACAGCCCCCTCAGCATCGACGGGGCACCAGTTGAGAGAGTGAACAGTTTCAAGTACCTCGGAGCCCACATATCCGAGGACTTGTCATGGACCACACACATTGACAGTGTTGTGAAGAAGGCACGACAACGCCTCTACTTCCTCAGGCGCCTAAGGAAGTTCCAAGTCAGCCAGAAGATCCTTAGGAACTTCTACTCATGTACAATAGAGAGCATCCTGACCGGCAACATCACCTCCTGGTTTGGGAATAGCACTGCACAAGACCGTAGCAGACTACAAAGAGTGACACGTTCAGCCGAACGCACAATTAGAGGGGGGCTTCCCACCCTCCAGAACATTTACAACAAGCGGTGCAAGGGGAAGGCTAAGAGAATTATTAAGGACTCGAGCCACCCGAACAACTGCCTCTTTGAACTGCTGCCGTCAGGCAAGCGATACCGGAGTCTTATGGCGAGCACAGAAAGACTCAGAAGGAGCTTCTATCCCCAGGCCATCAGGCTGCTAAACGAACAATAATCGCTAAACGAACAATAATCACTATGCAACAACCATCAAATGCACACAGCACACACACCCACACGCACACACACACTCACTCAAACAAACAACACACTGCAGCACCCACTCTCCACACTTAGATCACACAAACACACTTACACTTTATATTTATTGATAAAGGATTTGCACTACAACTCGTACACCTACTGTGAATTGTACCTAAACTGCACCTCGTCCATTCATGCCCTGCACTATATAGTATTGTATATTAGTACACTGCACAGTATTGTATATTGTATGGTAACTACGTCTACGAACATTGTACATATGTCTAAACTGAACACTGTGACCTCTTTTTTTTTCTTCTAATTTTTACTATGTTTTTATTTCATACTTATCTTGTCATGCACAGTCTCTGGAGCGCAACAGTAAGAAGCATTTTGTACAAAAGTATTCTGTACTTCTGTATGACAACTATTAAAGAAACTTGAAACTTGAAACATACAGGTATATAGCAGGGGCGTTTTTAGGGTTAGAAAACATTGGGGTCTTCAGCCATAGGTATCTCTTCTGGGAGGGTTATATCTTTTTTTGCAGGGGCGTTAAGTGGAAGGAAAGCCGACTTCGGCCAATTTATCTTAAATCCCGATAAATCTCCAAAGTTCTCAATCAACTTGAGCAGATGAGGCAATGTGGTGTTGGGGTTTTTCATGAACAGTATTACGTCGTCCGCATATAAACTAATTTTATGTTGTGTGCCCTTGATTACGATTGGTTCTATGGATTGGGATTGTCTTATATATTGTGCTAAAGGCTCTAATGATAGATCGAATAGTCCGGGACTAAGAGGGCAACCCTGTCTAGCTGAGCGTGATACCGGAACGATTCCGGAGGTGATTATACCTGTTGTAATCATGGCCGATGGGTCTTTGTATACTACTTTAATCATATCAATGAAACCTTTACCTAACCCCATCCTCTCTAATACTGCCCATAGATACGACCATTCCAGCCTGTCAAAAGCTTTCATTGCATCCAGGGACAGCATCGCCTTAGGTATGGTGTCGTCCTTGTCAGCATCTAGTACGTGCAGTAATCGTCTTATGTTATCAGTGATCAAGCGGCCTCTTATGAAGCCAGTTTGGTCCGGATGAACTAAAGACGTCATATGCTTTTGTAATCTGATGGCTAATACCTTAGAGTACAGTTTGATATCAGTTCCGAGGAGGCTTAAGGGTCTGTAACTACCGCACTCGGTGGGGTCTTTGTCTTTTTTAAGGAGGACCGTTATGAGTGCAATATTGTCGTTCTTATGGAAGTTCCCCTCCTTGACTGAGTATAAAATCATATTTAGTAATAGGGGTCCAATTATGTCCCAACAAGAGAGGTACATTTCTGGTGGGATACCGTCTCTTCCAGGAGCCTTACCACTTTGCATTTCGGATATGGCCTTCTTGAGTTCCTCTAGTGTGATCGGTGTTTCTAACTGTTTAGCGTCATCCTCTGAAAGTTTAGGGAGATTAATTTGATTAAGATATGTGTCAATTTTGTTTTGATCGAAGGTCGTTTCTGATTTATATAAGTTGGAGTAGAATTCTTTGAATGTTGCGTTTATTTTTTCGGGGTCTGTCTTGTAGTTAAGTTCTAGATAAGAAAGAGACATGTTCCGTGAAGGATATGAAGGCAGGGATATGGAGAGTGCCTGGTCTGCCTGGCCCTTCCCTCCCTGACAGGATTAGGAAACGTTTCAATTGAAAGCTTGCTCAGTGGTTCACCCAGGTTCCTGTATGTTGTCTTTAGTTGCTCGATACCCATTCTTTGGACATTTGTCCTTTTGGAGAATAACCCGGGACATGATGTTTGTGTTTTGCAAATGTCTTTGTTGTGGTTTGGGAGAACTCAATACTCTAACCGCCAGTATGAAACTGAGAGAACAACATAAAACAATAAAACGTAAACGATGGCAACAACAACACAGCGATAAAACTGAGTTCTCCCCAGGACAACACACACACACACACACACACACACACACACACACACACACACACACACACACACACACACACACACACACACACACACACACACACACACACACACACACACACACACACACACACACACACACACACACTAACACCACACACACACACACAGCATGCACACACACACACACACACACACACACACACACACACACTAACACCACACACACACACACAGCATGCACACAAGAATGAGTCAGAGTGAGTGAGTGAGTGAGTGAGTGAGTGAGTGAGTGAGTGAGTGAGTGAGTGAGTGAGTGAGTGAGTGAGTGAGTGAGTGAGTGAGTGAGTGAGTGAGTGAGTGAGTGAGTGAGTGAGTGAGTGAGTGAGTGAGTGGGTGAGTGAGTGAGTGGGTGGGTGGGTGGGTGGGTGGGTGGGTGAGTGAGTGAGTGAGTGAGTGAGTGAGTGAGTGAGTGAGTGAGTGAGTGAGTGAGTGAGTGAGTGAGTGAGTGAGTGAGTGAGTGAGTGAGTGAGTGAGTGAGTGGGTGGGTGGGTGAGTGAGTGAGTGAGTGAGTGAGTGGGTGAGTGACTGAGTGAGTGAGTGAGTGAGTGAGTGAGTGAGTGGGTGGGTGGGTGAGTGAGTGAGTGAGTGAGTGGGTGGGTGAGTGAGTGAGTGAGTGAGTGAGTGAGTGAGTGAGTGAGTGAGTGAGTGAGTGAGTGAGTGAGTGAGTGAGTGAGTGAGTGAGTGGGTGAGTGGGTGAGTGGGTGAGTAAGTAAGTAAGTAAGTAAGTAAGTAAGTAAGTAAGTAAGTAAGTAAGTAAGTAAGTAAGTAAGTAAGTAAGTAAGTAAGTAAGTAAGTAAGTAAGTAAGTAAGTAAGTAAGTAAGTAAGTAAGTAAGTAAGTAAGTAAGTAAGTAAGTATTTATAAAGCACCTTTCATACATGTCATGTAGCTCAAAGTGCTGTACACAAACATAGGCAAATATAACGATAAAAGCAATAAAGTCACAGTGATCCGTTAAGATCAGTGTTTAAAAAAATAAAGAAAAAAATTTAAAGAAAAAATAACGTAAAAATGAGAACAGTCAAGAACGTTTGGGAGAACAGGTCCGCACAAACACGTCCGTTCAGTAGCAACCGGAAGTAGGAAGTGCACTAAACCAATGCACTTGTAGAGTAGGTAGCAACGTTAGCTCTTATAACGTTAGCCAGTTAGGAAGTAGGAAATGCACTAAACCAATGCACTTGTACTTGTTTAGCAGCAACCGGAAGTAGGAAGTGCACTAAACCAATGCACTTGTACAGTAGGTAGCAACGTTAGCTCTCATAACGTTAGCCAGTTAGCAGCTCCGGGTACTAAAAATAAAGCATCACATTAATAAGACAACAGTAATACAAGTACGGCAATAAGCAAAGTACAGTAAAATAACATTTCAGTAAAAGATCAATACATAAATAATAAAAACATTTCAATAAGATACTTGCTTTCCCTAAGGCATGGTACACTATTTGTAAGTGAGTGAGTGAGTGAGTGAGTGGGTGAGTGGGTGAGTGGGTGAGTGAGTGAGTGAGTGAGTGAGTGAGTGAGTGAGTGAGTGAGTGAGTGAGTGAGTGAGTGAGTGAGTGAGTGAGTTAGTGAGTGAGTGAGTCAGTGAGTGAGTGAGTGAGTGAGTGAGTGAGTGAGTGAGTGAGTGAGTGAGTGAGTGAGTGAGTGAGTGAGTGAGTGGGTGAGTGAGTGGGTGAACCAATATGTGTGTTTCTCATTCTGAGGGAAATGTTCTCATCAGGGACATTTTCCGTTCATTCTCTTGTGATTGTTGTTTTTATTTTATTTTATCTCTATCCAGTGTTAGTGTAGCATCTGAGCAGCGGCGTGGTGAACAGCTGGATCACAGAGAACCAACCAGCGCTGTGGGGAACAGATGGAGGTGGTGGTGGTGATGATGATGATGATGATGATGATGATGATGATGATGATGATGATTATTACGTTACCATTGACAATTAGCAGGCTCGATGTCGAGTCAATGTAACATAACAAGGAGACAGTAGCCAAAGTAATCAACAAGGAATATTTAATTAATAGTTACCATGGTTTTGTAATGGGAAATATTAAAGGACTAAACGATGAGCCGTTAATAATAATTATCATTATTAATAATAATAAGAAAGTTTATTTCACCGTGGCCACAAATGAAAGGACAGCCTACAGTCAGAGACAACATGTTAACACATTAGTGTCTGGCCATAGACTGAGCGCTGTTTCAGACATATGTTAAATACACAGTTGTCAGTCATAACATAATATCAGATATGATGATGAAGGTAAACAAAAATGGTTCTCAGTCACTGGGAACAACAACAAAGAAGTTATGGCTGGGGGATGTCGGAGTGTTCTTAAAGAGACATACACACATTAACCAGTCAAGCTGGCCACACTAAAAGTCACGCTGTATAACATGATGTCTCAACACAGATCTATAAGAACATGATAATATATTCCACGACAATTCCCCCGTTTGATAATTAATCACAATCATTATCACTTCATAAAGACAACAAAAAATATTATCATCCTCAAACCAAAAATAACACAAATAATAAAAACTCAGCACAAACTAACAGCCAACCATCATTAGTGTCTCTTTGCAAATGTCCAGACGATGGTCAAAGGACTCAATAGTACAGTCCAGTCTCTGGTTTTGTCAAGGCCATATTTCTCCCACCACCAAGCTGAAAAATAGAATCACAAAAAAACAGGAGAGTATATCGCCAAAAATTGCATTTCCCATACAAACTTATTCAAAACAAACAATTCCCATAAAACTCTTTCAGTAGCGAAGAACAGATAACAGCAAGAAACAAAAACAAAATTTGCAGACTCTTCACAAAGAATGAAATATAATCTCAGGGAAGTCACACATAACCCAAGTTTACCATTGCAATGTACAGCATATTCAAAAACATCTTCATTCTGAACCAAGTTCAGTACATCATTACCTAATATCTCTTAGGATGATACCATAATATCTGTATGTGTTTTGGTTCAAACTTGCCTCATTTATCATCTGTGACGAATCCCAGAACGGTCTCTCCTCCTTCCTCTGCCCGCAGTCCAAACACCCCCCTCTGCAGTCCATGGCTCCGATGCAAGGAGCGGCCCGGTGAATGGCTTAGACCAGCTGGCTTAGATCTTTGTCATCAGCTGATGCTCAAGGAGTCTGGTCAAAAGCCTGATGGAAGCTGTCTCTTAGATCTCTATCTCTGGACCAATGATACTATCAGGCTGGGGTCAGCTGTCGGATGATGTTCTTGGCGTCCCATCAGCTGGGTGTATGTGGCGACCAGCTGATATGCCCTCTGCCTCCTAGTTCTGGAGCAGACTGGGACAGCTTACTTTCCCCGTAATCAGCTGTAGTCGGTTCCCCCACTCAGGTTCTCGGTTGTGCCCCTGATGGAACAGGCCTGCTGGAAACCGTCTCACAGATCTTTGTCCCCGGCTGATGGTCACGGAGAACTGTCCAGTGTCATAGCTGTAACTGCAGAGCAGAACCCCGGTTCAGTAGAATAGCTGGACCAGCACTTGTCAGTGGTCCTCTGCGCCCAATAGCTGTGTGTCCTCTTCTCGGGCAGAGATGGGGTACTTGGACCGGCACAGGAGACTGAAGAGAGACACGCCCAGCGAGAAACTCACAAAAGGAAAAGAGAGAGAGAAAGAAATAAAAATAAAAAGCTGTCCGGTAACATTTTACACACTAAAATAGTAAAAAGGTGTCCACTCAGGTTTGAAGTTAGGACATTCTATACTATACCCTCAAGAGTCTCGTTGGCCAAAAAAACAAACTATATATATATATATATTATATATATATAATATTGAAGCCCACACCCCACCCCTCTCATACATCTGGGACGTACCAATATTGAGAAAACTACAGAAAAACCACCAAAAACAATATCTTAATATACCCAAAACAAATAGCTCTGCATTTTGTTATGAGAGTTGGTTGTTAGTTGTCACAGACAAAACATGCTCCCTGTAGGCCATGCTAGAGAATTTATGCCAGTAAGCTGGTTTATCATTAAATGGAGTAACGGAATATTACACTAGAAATGTAATGGTAGGCATGTCTAAGAACATAACTTCCCCTATTATGTAATATAACTGTTTGATTATGACACATTCTCAGTGACTCGATGTGGGCTGACAGTGGGTAATGCACAACTTAACATCTTTTGCAGTTAACATCTTCTGCTTTGAAGTCAAAATAACAATTTCACAATGCAATGGCTCCTATACAAATAATCCCCCAATTCTTGAAAACATCACCTCTTCTTTTTTAGATGTTACCTCTATCCATTAACCTTGCAACCCTTTTTGGAGTCCTTTACCAATCTTGATTATCTTGATAGTAAATTATGTCTACTCGTTGAGTGCATTTAAAGAGTTTCATTGTCTCTTGCAAAGTGGAAAAAGCAAAGCAATACATAGACTCGGTGTTTAACTGTAACCTAAACAAAGGATAAGTGCTACAAAGTAAACCTGAAAAGTGACTCAAAATAACTGAAAACAAACAAACGTGCACGCCTGTGACAGACGTATAAGTAGGCTGTGCCTGAGATTATCTGATTGGCTAATGCCACCTGCCCAGTTAACTAGTCAATAATCTCCACAACACCCCCAAGACAACACAGCACCTTCACAACAACAAAGTGACAAAGTGAAAACATTGAATTGACTACAACACTCCCGCCCCTAATTGCTACTATATAAAAACATAACAATTTCAACAGATGCAAATCATTGTAGCCAAGCAGATAGTCCACATCAGTATTCGATATTCAGTATTCAGCCATTTTTTCAAATGCAATATTGCAATTCAGCCCCCCACCCCACCTTACAGCACGATGGTAATCCAATGGGAGGACTGACATCAATAAAACCATTAGAAAGCTCTGCATTAAAGTACATGTGTTTGCAAGAGTTCCATTGTAATAGATTTTATGTAAAATCTTCGGTTTTACATCTACAGTCAAGCCCCGTCATTACATACCCGCTTAGACATTCACAACATCCCTATTTTACTGTTCCCAGAAGAATATTTTCTGAAGCTGGATGAAGGTCATTCCATTACAAAGCTCCATCTGACATTTATTTCTGACTTTGAGATAGGTCATTGTACTGTATACTTGACCTCTTTGTTTAAAATGAGTTGGTGAATGGGGGTGTGGGTGGGAGAGGGTGAGCAAGCTACAATAACTGTATCTGTACATGTGTGTATTGTATTGTGTACTTGTACTGTATGTAATGTTTTACGTTTGTGCATAGGACCCCCTCTATAATGAGATGCTTTATCAAACCAAAACATCATTTTGAGGCCTCATACAGCTCTGTTTGTAATGTTTTTCTGTGTCCATGTGAGCTTTGAGATCCCCAGCCCCTTATTAGATACAGAAACATATGGTCAAGCTTTGCACGCGTTGCACTCCGCTTCCAATTAGTCTTGACCGGGACGGTAAATTGGGAATTTTCTCTGCTGTTCATCTGTAGTAATGTACATTTTCACATTGTGAGCAGAAACTTAATGCTGGTCGGATCTATGCGCTTCTAGGCATTCACTACTCTTACATGACAAATCACTGTTGTCCCTGCAAAAGTCCACAACGAACGCTGGGTTCCTCAGCTCCGTCCTACATCAACACCTCCCTGCCTTCCAAATCTACGCCACTAGATAGTAGTAGAGCCCTGGAATCACTATTCCCCTATGGGCAATGGACATTTCCCAGCACTACCCCACTTCCCCCCTAGATGGCGGCCAAACTCAGTCTAGAGTACTCTAGCTGACGTGTGACTCTGGTTCCTGTTCCTATCTCCTCGTGGCTCTGGGCGGCCATCTTGTCTGCTAAATTTTGTTGACATTTCCCCTCATCTCATCTGTCTCTGTGCCTAATGGCTATTCTCTCAAACAAACGGCCCGTGCTCCCTCTCTCTGTGCCGGTTGCCTATCTTATCAGCTTGTTTATGTTACCACCCTGCCGATGACCTCGGAGCCCTATGGCTCTCTGTGCTATCGCCTATTTACTGTGTCTCATCTCGCCATAGCAACGACAGCCCCCTTCTGGTTGTCATGTGCTGCTGCCATGACAACAGCCTTAACCTTTACCCAATATTAAAATGCAGTCTCTACTGTCCAACCCCTCTCCGCGCTGCTGTCTCTGCCTAGCTTATCTCTTGTTGATGTGCTGTGGAATTCAAAACATTCTGCTCTGCTAACGCGGCCTGCCTCTGAAAACACTGGTTCCACCACCGTCTAACCCGTGATGATACATTGAAAAAACACCGATATCCCTCATTGGCAAATTACCTGTCTATCACTCTTTTAATAACGACCAAAAGGGCCGTGATTATAGTCTGATTACTCAGAAGCAAGCTCCCGCAGGGTTTTTGCTACTCGTGTCCATGTCTGTATCACGACTAATGCTGGCCCTTATTGAAGTTATTTTGTTATAGAAGAATAATGCTAGTTCTTCACATTTTGATGCAGATGACTGTATGACAGTCTCCCGGGTGCAGTTCCCTTTCTCACAATGAAAAAGAGTTGGGGCCTCATGGATAAAGCTACATGTCTAAATCGTTATCACAACCGTTTCTGTGTGTGATAGATTTCAGATGTGCGCAGGAGCGTTTTGCCATGTGCGCTCGCGCCTTAGAGGGAACATTGCTTGCAACCTCGCTAATTATTTCATCATTAACCCATTTAATTAACTGCATCGCATCTCTCCTGGTTGTCATGCGACGCTGTCATGACAACTGCTAATAACCTTTCACACATTTCAAAACGTTTCTCTCTGTCAAAACCTCCATCGCGCTCTGCCTCTGTGCTGCTCCGTTATCTTTGTTATGTTTTAGATCGGAATTCAAAACAAACACCCTCATAACGCGGCCTGTGCCTGTGAAACCGCTTCTTCTATCACCGTCTTCTAAGCCAAGCACATTTCGACCTCTCTGACCTGGCACCTTTAGATGCTACCATCTCCTCTCGTCATAGCAATGACAGGCCCCCTCTGTCCATGTTAGCAGGATTATCTCTCTGTGCAGTTCTTATTTACTCCTTGTATAATTAAACTCTATTTAATTAACCTGTTCAGTACAAGACACAACATTGATAGCGAGTGTGGGCCCAGAGCATAGCGAGGAGTGGTATCTCCATGGTGAGGAAATGTCTTTCTTATGTCCCTACATATATTGTGGGACGGGTGGCGAAATCTTAAATTTTATGTCACCTAGATTATTGTGCACCAGTATGGTCCTCTGCATCCAAAAGTCAACTAAAGAAATTGCAAACTGCCCAGAACAGAGCTGCAAGGTTAGTTATATATCGTATATGGCTATCGCGTCCCGCTCTAGCCTAATGAGATACCCCTTATCTCCTAGTACCTACTGTACACCACCACGAACAACTTAATGCACCCATACCTGACCGGGCCCCGCCCCTATGGAGGCGTAGCCTATAAGACCATGGTTATGGTCACCAAACACTCTTCCTCTATTTTCGTTCCATCGTATCGGCTGCGTGCACCGTATGTAACTAGTAGTATGAAAAAGATTGGAGGAATTGTGTAATGTTGAAAGCTTACCGGAGGTTGCTGGCCCCTGGCATCTTCAAAGCATGTTTTCAGCGACACGACGGGCCTGTGTTGATGTTTCCTCGTCTGATGGCAGCAGACCAAGGTTTAGCTGTGCAAGATTGGCTGTCGGGCCAGCTTGTACCCAGGTAGGCCCTGTGTCTTCAGGCATGGGTATTAGTGTTAGTAATGCTGGTTTGTTTTGTTACACAACCATGTTGTGTTGGCGCCGGGGGCAGGATGGTTTGGTGAACGTTTCACTGCAGTGAACGGTTTCCAAACGGTCTTGGGCGTGCTGTTAAACATCTAATGCTATGCTACATGCTAACGCTAATGCTACATGCTAACAATACTGCTACATGATAACTGCTACGCTGTTTTAATGTCTCCGCCGTGAGATGTTGTCACTTCTCCCTCCTCTTGCCCGGTTCATCAATGAAGGTCAGTCGGTAGCTGTTGTGGGGGTTTGGCTGAGTCCTATTTACCTTTTTTACGGGTAAATGGGTTGACAACAGGGTAGGCCGTGGCTAGGTAGCCTAGCCAGTTACGTTACCTTTGTGTTCCGGCGGGGTCTGTGGAACGGTGTCCCCATCTGGGGCCGATGCGTGAGCTCGGCGGTGTAGCAGTAGAGCTATATTACTGCAGGATGGGACTTAACGGCGGGTTATGGCTCAGCTGGCTAGTTCCTATCCACATTGGCGTCGGGTAGTGGGGCTATGGGTCCAGCCGACATGGTAAACATGTTGCGTGTCTGTGCGCAGTTGGTTGTTGATCTGGGTCCCACATCGCCTCACGCTAGGCTGTAGTAGTGTAGTGGGCTACTGTTTCATTCTGTCACTCTGCTATGAGAAGGTCTGTCTTTGCTACAGCTTTCTCTCCTCTCAACCATTTCATACTGACGGTCAATCGGTATACTGGGGGAGTAGTGCGGGGGGGGCTTTGTTTACCTTTTTTGGTAAATGGGCTAAGCTAGGGCTGGTGTGCTGTTGTGAATATTTTGAATGAAGGCGGGACTAGTTCGCTCTGGTCCGCCTCCCCTTAACGTTGTGTATATGGGTTTGCTCATTCTACAGTATTTTGTGGTTTAGTTCTTTTATTCATTAACCTTTTCATGGTGCACACCACAGTGGAGGTTGCTGTTTGCAACCACCACTGGTGCTCCGTGTTAACATCAGTCCTTTGTTTTTGACATATTGAAACAGTGCCCCGCCCGGCCCATGCCATGGGTGGGTCGGCCTGGCGAGTGGCTGGTGGGCTGCTAAAGCCTGTACCGCCACGGAATGGAATTGGCAGCGATTAGAACTGTGTTCGAATTGCTGTTTTTTTCTATTAAAAAAATGGTGTCTGGTGGCGGGGCCTTGAGGGCCAGCCGACGTCGACACATCGCGCCAGGTTGTTGACGTTATTAGCTTTGACCCAGCCGCAAGCTATAACCGCTCAGGGTTCCCCTCTCCGGAGGGGATTTTGGTCTTCTGCTGGAGCGCGGGCGGTATTGTCCTAGGCCCCACACCGCCTCACACCGCGCAGCCAGAAGAAGAGAGAGCACGGCCTCGTCAGCGGCGATGACGAGGCCCTCGACAGGCGGCCATGTTTTCCCCCGCCGGAGGTATCCTGGGCGTTGATTCGACAGGTGTCCACAAGGCCGACAGCCTTGGCGGCCGAGGGATCGGCCATGTTGGATGGGTTCGGCTTGAACAAACAAGCCGTCACCGTCCTGCCGCGAGCAGCCCGCTCTCCGATCACTCCCTTCCCCAACACCAGCGGAAAAAGTGGGCTCTGATTGTTTCCTTTGGCTGCGGGCCGCGTGCCTTCGTTGAAGCGTGGGCGGCCCCACTTTTCGCTTCTCATGGGGACAGGGGCTGAAACCCAGTTGATGGCTGAGTCTGGGTCTGTCCGTGAGAATGTTGTGCTGTCAAGCGGCTCCCACACCATAAGCTGTGTTGGTTGAGCCTGGTGTTACGTCTGTCAACTTAAGTGTTGTCAGCAGGGGGGCTCGAAACCTTTTGAGGCACACAGTGCGGGCTTCCCCGGCCTCGCCTTCGCCAGGCCAGGTATCATGTTGGTGCCTCCCACTCCTGAAACATTGGCAGTGGTCTCGCAGGCACGCGTGATTTGGGGTGGTAGTTATATCACTGCAGGGCTACGGTGTGTAGGAACCCATGGGGTCCTTACACCTTGCATGACCGGCTGCAGAACAACTCCTCAGCATGTTCTCGAGGGGTGTTCAGTGGGGGGGCTTTTTTCACCTAGGAAGCCCCCCGTATCAAACCGGCCTTTTCTGTCGGGGTCCCCCCTTGGGAGCGATTGCCTCGTGGGTGGTGTCAGGGTCAGATGTCCCGACATGGAACGCTCTGCTCGCACGGTTCCAGGGTTGGCTACGCACAGCGGGGGGACCGGGCCAACTATCTACAGTTCCTGGCGGACCTGCGCCACATGGCGGCGGGTGCGTTGGGAGTGTCATCACATATGACTACGGCAGTACCATATGTCGAGGTGGATGGAGAGAACGCTGAGGCGGGGACTTGTGTTTACACAACCCCACCCGTTTTCAGGTTTGGTACAGACCCTATTGTCAGGGTCTCCAGCAGTGACAGCTCTGGTCAACGAGATCCAATCTCTGTGGACGAAGCAAGCCATCGTCGTGGCGTTCTCCTCCCGGTGTTCTCTGCCTGAGAAATCGGGAGGGGGGGGTGTCAGACCCAGGCTGGACCTGTCCCATGGGAAGGTTCAGCATTTTTTGGATCGTCTCCTACCTGTTGAACACTGTCAGGTGGGGGTCTGGTTCTCCTCCATAGACCTGTAGGATGCGTATGCGCATCTTCGATCTTCCATCCTAGGGCTTACCTATGCTTCCTTTGCAGGGTTAGCGTATGAGTACCAGAGGCTGCCGTTCGGTTTTCTCTGGCTCCCCGCATCTTCACCAAGTGCGTGGAGGCCGCACTGGGGCCTCTGCGTTGTCAGGGGTTACGGAGTGTTCTGCCCTGACGACGTTCTGGTCCTTTGCGGTCAAGGTGGATCGTCAGGTCTCGTACCAGGCAGGTCTCTACCAGCCTGGGGTTGCTGTAGACTGGAAGTAGAGTACTCCTCTTCCCAGTCAACGGTTGGAGGGCTATGGGCATCCCTCTCCAGGCCACGTGAGCGGATCGGCGCGGCCGAGAAATCCGCTCTTCGCTCTTTAAAGCTTGGTCCGCTCCGCTAATCGATCATGTTGACCCCGCCCCCAAGTCGCTCTCCGCTCGCTCCCCGCTCACCTTGAATCGAGCCCCGCGCCAGATCGCTCGGCAGATTTTTTTCTTTTCTTTTTGGAGCATGGTGTAAATCAGCTCAAACTACAACAGTCTACACCCCCTGGGCCCCTTAACAATTGTTTGTATTGAGCCGCATTGTAATTGTACCCATTCTGCAATGTTAAATAACGTTGTTTATCCATCCACTAGCTCTATTAAGCGATGATAGGCTAGCCGAGCCACAATGCTATGGTCGCTGCCATTAACGTTAGCATGTAAGCTAACGTCAACAACAATGGCGTCGATACGTTTTCTAACAGGAGTGAGTGTGGGCGTCTCTACAGTGACAAAGCCTGAACCGGATATCACAGGTTCACCCTTCTCATTGGTTGAAAATGGCCTTCATGTTTGTACATCGCCATCTGTTGCTTTGGCATTGTACTGCATGTATATTACATCAACAGTGTTAAACCACTGTGAGCGACCTGGAGTGGATTGGAGCGGAGGAGAACTCTCGCTCCGGACGTCGCGCCGACCCATTTTAAAACCCACTCCTTGCTCACGTCAAAACCGCCCGCTCCGCGCCCCGCGCCGCTCACGCTCCGATCCGCTCACATGGCCTGTCCCTCTCAGAGCGTGTTGTCAACATATGTTGATCAGGACGGACGATACGACGTCAGTGTCGTGTATCGACAGACAGGGAGGAGTACGCTCCCCCCGTCTGCACCAGGCGGCGGGCGGCTGGCTATGGGCATCCTCCATCTGCGCGGCCAGAGGGCTCCCCACATCCCCGGCAGGGAGAATGTGGGTACAGGTGTACTGTCGCGGGGCGGTCCTCATCCTGACGGGTGGGGATTACGTCCGGACATAGCCAGGCAGGTCTGGGACCGATGCCGTGCCGCCTGGGATTCTTCCCCATACATCTGTTAGGTCAGTTGTTGGGACGGGTACGTTGAGGGGCGCAGGTTCTTGATCCTGATGGTGTTACCATCCGGAATGCGCATGCTCCCTCCACTGTCGCGCTTACGCGGGCAGATGACATATGTTCCAAGTGTGGTGTAAGGCGGGGGGCCAGGACTCAGTCTCCTGCCCCCTGGATGCTGTCCTTAGTTACCTCCAGTCTCTCCTTGATAGACTGTCGGCTTCGACGGTGAGGGTATATGCAGCAGCTATATCCTCCTATCATGAGGGGTTTGAGGGGATGTCTTGTTCAGCCACCCTCTTGTGAAGCGTTTCCTGCTTGGCGCTCAACGCGTTAAGCCGGTGCAATGCTCCTGGGCTCCGACTTGGGATCTTCAACTGGTCCTCGGTCGGTTGTCCTTGGCCCCGTTTGAGCCGCTCGAGCAGGCGCCGTTGGAACAGCTGTCGTTCAAGACCGCGTTCTTGCTGGCCGTCACCTCCGCTGACGCGTGGGTGTGCTTTGTGCTCTCTCGGTACGACCAGAGTGCCTGTCTTTCGTTCCGATTGCGGTGCCACTCTGCGGCCTAATCCTGCCTTTGTGCCTGTAAATATACAGAGTTCTTCCGCTCCAGGGATATTGTGGTTCAGGCGTTTCATCCGCCTCCTCATGGTGGTGAGTTAGATGCGGGCCTTCACCTGTCATGTCCGGTCCGTGGTTTGGGAATTGCCTCAGCCGTACTCAGGACATCGGGGTCACCGTTCGGCTTTTTGTCTGTCACGGTGGTTCTCATGCCGGTAAGGCACTATCGAACAACGCCTGTCCCATTGGTTGTGCGAGGGCATTGCCCTCTGCTACACGTTGGCTGGGCAGGATCCCCCTGGGGACGTAAGGGCGCACTCCACTCGTGGGGTGGCTGCC
The DNA here is from genome assembly GCF_963971535.1 of Notolepis coatsorum. Classification (NCBI taxonomy): domain Eukaryota; kingdom Metazoa; phylum Chordata; class Actinopteri; order Aulopiformes; family Paralepididae; genus Notolepis; species Notolepis coatsorum. The sequence goes on along the minus strand of NC_140173.1, from coordinate 36,508,541 downwards.
TCTGCCGCTCTCCTGGGTGGGGCCTCGGTGGAGGACATCTGTGCTGCAGCTTCATGGTCCTCCCCGGGCCCCTTTGTAAGGTTTTACCTCATGGACATGACCGGGGGTTCTGTCTCCCAGGCGGTTCTGGGGTCTGTGGCCTTTCCTGCTTCCCGTCCTTTGGTATGGTAGCAGGAGTGTGTGGGTATGGGCCACAGTCTGTTGAGTCACACGTGGTTCCGCCTGTGCGGTGTGTTCAATGGGTTCTAGTTCCCTCTTGTTCGCATTCAGGTGGAGTTGACTGCGCCCCCCCTTCATTAGGAAGGATGGGGTGACAGGGCTCCCTGCACCCCTTGATGTGGGCTTACGGGTCCTCAGGGGGTACATCTGTCGGGTCTCATGTCCGCTCTAACCCATATCTCATTAGGCTAGAGCGGGACGCGATAGCCATATACGATATATAACGATAGGTTATGTATATACACTAGTTATATTAGTATTGGCTGAGCGTCCCGCTCTACGCGGCCCTGAGTTCCCTTTTGAGGGATCTTTTACTGGAACGAGATTTGGCGAGGAAGAGTGTTTGGTGACCATAACCATGGTCTTATAGGCTACGCCTCCATAGGGGCGGGGCCCGGTCAGGTATGGGTGCATTAAGTTGTTCGTGGTGGTGTACAGTAGGTACTAGGAGATAAGGGGTATCTCATTAGGCTAGAGCGGGACGCTCAGCCAATACTAATATAACTAGGTTATATACATCAGGGGTTCCCAAACTTTTCAGGCCGGGGCCCAGAAAATAAGGCGTCAGAGAGCCGCGGCCCAATGCACATCGTCTGGCTTTTTTTATTTTTTATTTTGCCAGGCGACCGATTTTTTACGCCAAATATCACTTCAATCCTATTAAGTTAGTTCAAGTTAGTTATTCATTTATATGTGCTATTTATGAGAGGGCTAACCTGTTGCAAAATAATAATGATAATAATAATAGCCTCATTAAAATACTATTGTTGCTTCGGTTGTTTTCAGCGTTTTATGTGCATAATCTGTTATTTAGTTTGAAATGTTCGTTGAAATAAGTAGATTTTTCGTTTTTGTTTATTTATTAAGTTAATATAAAACCATATAGTCACATTTTAGAATACAATAGAATATAATTTTAGAATACAACTAGAAACACTGTCCTGGCCTGCTTCTAAGTTCAGTGGCCTAACAAAAAAAATTTAAATAAAAAAATAAAAAATAAAAAAAACATATTTTATTTATTTATTATTATTTTTTTTATTTTTTTTGTATCATCTCGCGGCCCACCCGTGGCTGCTCGCGGCCCACCTTTGGGTCGCGACCCCGACTTTGGGAACCACTGATATACATAACCTATCGTTTTACATTGTTCCATGAGAACAAACACCATCACTATGCACCGGCCACTCTCATGGTTAACGGTAGAGAATAGGCTGGTTTTCAACACAGTTAAATTTTTCAGGAACACTGTCTTTTCATCTCAACCTGTTTTCTTATACAAACAAATTGTCAGATGCAATCAGGTTCATTCTTATTTTACTAGGTCAGCTAATGATGGACAGATTATGTTACCACGTCCAAAATCAAATGCTTTAAAGAGGACTGTTGTTTATTGTGCCATCAATCATTGGAATAACTGCCCACTGAACATAAGTAAATTGAATAGTAAAGTGTCTTTAAAATACCACCTGAGAATGCACTACTTAAATATGCGAGCAAAATATTCTGATGTTGATAATGATGTCTACAATGTTTTACTGTTTTTAGATTATCATTGTTAATTGTGATTGTCATATGTATCTCATGTTGTTATGTTTTGTGTCTTCTGTTGTCTTTCTATGTGGACCCCAGGAAGACTAGCTCACCACTTAGGTGACAGCTAATGGGGATCCTTTTAACCAATAAACAACAACAATAAACAATATGAATTGCTGCCATAGTGAAGCGTCTCTTTATATCAGTTTATAAACAAAATATCCCTTTAAAAAAAAAAAAAATTACTTTTACTTTTCAGTACTTAAGTACACTCAAAAGTAGGACTTTTTGACTCTTACCCATAAGTGTGTTTTTGGCCAGCTACCTTGTTAATTTGATTGTTTATTATAAAACAAACTGAAACTGGACACAAGCCCTCTGTCTGGCTTTTTGTGTCATCCTTTTAACATGTACATGTATTATTAATGTACCTTGCGCCGCAGTACCATGTAAAATTTTTTAATAAAGTGTGAGGAAACAAACTGGAAACCTAATAAATAAAAAGGCAGTGAAACCATAATCAAATAAAGACCAAAATATACACCATCTCTATTGGAATGGAGACTTCAGCACAGGATAAACTAGGGATGGGCAAAAATAATCCAGATCGATCGATCACATGATGTACTCGAGTACTCGTGGAGGAAAACGCTGTACAAAATAAACGTATTTTCCGGTGTTTTAGACTTTTATTTTGAAGCCCACCGCCTTTTCCGGTGTTCTTGACTTTTATTTTGAAGGCAAACCGACCGGACCGGAAGTATTGTTGTGTGATTATCCTAGCAGAACCTATGCGCGGACCACTTGTCTCGCCCGGTTCTGTGTTTTTGAGCTAATGATAAAACAAATGTTGAGATTGTTGGTGAACAACTAACTTTAGGTCAGTTTTAACGTTAACTACTAATGTTAGATGCAGCTACTACAGGCAATCAACGATGAGGAGGAAGCGTCAAATCCGTATATACTAGAATAGTAGCCCTGTTGTGCGTAGGCACGACTCGAAACTACCTGTTATAATAAATTAATTCATGTTTATTCTTGTCCCCGTGTCCAGTCCTTTGACTAGCCCCACCCGAGGGGTAGGTACTGGTTCCGCCTCATTAAAACAAATAGCAATTAATCGCGCCCGTCAAAATCATTGCATTCATTTTAATTATCGCGGCAATTAATCGATTTATTTATTGTATGATAGCACGCACAATAACATCTGTACACACCCGCACATAGTTCTCCCTGTATGATAGCACGCACATAATTCTCCCTTACATATCTGTAGATACTATATCTATACCTGTACATATCCAGTGGGTCTTTTTAGACCTAGTGTCGTCTCTCTATGTGATACGTGCTCGTATCTCTGATCATATGCCTGTTTTATTTTCTACTGTTGTCCCATGCTCTACTGTTACCTTTCACTCTGACCCACTGCACTTCACCATTGTTTGCCACATGTATTTCCACTGTACTGCATTTGTGCTGTATAATGATAACACATTCGACACTTGGTAGGATAGTTCTATGTATTGATCACAGACATGTAGGATAGTTCTATGTATTGATCACAGACATGTAGGATAGGTCACAGACATGTACGATAGTTCTATGTATAGAGAAATGTCCATCGTCACTAAGAACTCCTACAGAAATATTGATGAGTATTTTGGTGGCTGGCCCAATGTGATGATGAGCAAAAACAGTCCAGCTTCTTAGTTCAATAACAAGATACTAAAATGATGTAAATTCACCCATGCCAATGTCAACACATACAAACGATGCAGATAAAATAGCGGCACCCCTCCCCCTCTTCTGTATTGGGGAGAGGTGATAGCAAACCCTGCGCTATAAAAATAATGCCACTTAGCCGGTCTCGACTAGGAACATGCATGGATCAAGCCTGTTCTAAATAAATCTGATAGGGTTTTTTCAATGGAAATATCTAATGAGAATTGTTCAACCAGAATAATGAGAATATTTCAACCAGAATTGTTTATCCCCTGTCATAACGTGCCTGCATGTAAACATGTGTGTGTCATATACTCTGCCTGCCATCATCATGTCCTCAGGTCGATGCCTTCCAGCCGTGCCCCCCAGCAAATGCGCTGCCGGCTCCGTCCCCACCTCGCAACTCTGTTTTCTTTCGTCTCGGGATGCTCTGCCCAACGGAGGCTGCGAGAAAAGTCCTCACCAGGGCCCCGTTCCCCGTACCTGGATAACTGAGTTAGCCGGATAATTTTCAGTCAAGCCTGACTTAAGCCGGACCTTCCCATTCCCCGACGCGCGATTGTCCAAATCACCATGACAACAGATCAAAAAGTTTGAGCCTGGTCAGGAGCAGGGTTAACTTCAGTTAGCCGGATGAACCATGGCCACGCCCCCGCAAATAAATGACAGCTCGCTTCCTGAAATGATTCTCACAGTCTAGATCCCATTATACCATTCTGAAGTATGTTTCTGTGCTTCGTTTTCCTAGAGGGGGCTTCTGAAATGTATAATAATAGAACTAAATGCTGATAATAAATCATATTGAGCCTATAGATTTACTTTGTCCTAAATAAAATAATGCACGTCATATACGGCGCTCGGAGTCGCGATACACGCTGCATGTGGTTATTTTAATAACGGCGCATTGCAAATGTGAATCCCGCAGGGATATTTTTAATGAATGAAACCTATCGGCTGTTTGACGGATTTGAGAAATTGAATGAGCCGTTGACGTCACATTAATGCATTTGAGAATAAAGAGATAAAACTTCATTCAAAAGAAAAAATATTCTAAACACGGGTCTCTCATCCATTAATGGATAAACAATGAATCTATCCCGTCTGGCACAGTGGCGCAGCGGTAGTGCTCAATCCTGGCAACCGGGTGACCGGTGTTTGAAACCCGGCGTTTCCAATATAATTTTTTGGAATATAATATTAATGATTATACGCAAAAGTAGCCTAGTTTTAAGTTAAAATATTATAAATCTACATGCATTGAGGATGTCATTCTTTATATAGCTCTCAACGTGCACCAAATTGAATTATTCCTACATTATTGCAAAAAGAAGGAAAAGACTAGGATTCGAACCTGGGCCGTCTGCGTGAAAGTCAAAAGCAGAAACCGTTACACCACAGTGCAGATAAGTAAAAGATCCACCATACATCAATCAATGGGTAAGAGAGCCGTATCCTTATTCTGTATAACAGTTTAACTAATTATTTTCGCTAGCAAGATCTCATTTGATTATTCAATCCATAAACCTACTGCCAGCAGGCAAGTTTAAAGAAATATAATCTGATTGATTGAGGTAATGAGGGACTTAAAATTAGCCTATAGATAACGCATTTAACTTGTCGGCGAGGCGATTGAGCCGTACTGCAATCTGTTAATAAAGTTTTAAATCAATTAATCAATCAATGCCGTTAGAAAATCAGGATCTCTGCTATCGATACGTGCTGGCTTTTCAACTGAAGCGGCCGCGCGCACTTATCCTGGGTCTCAAGTCTGGTTCGAGTTAACGAGACTGAATCCACCTTCGAGGAACAGGAAAATCCCGGCTTCAAACATCGGGTTAATTGAATCTGGATAATGGGACTCTTGATCGACTTAGTTGAACCAGGTACGGGGAATAGGGCCCAGGGATAACTGTGACTGCCCGACCGTCCAATCTCCTCGCAACGAGGCAGTTGTCGTGGCGGGAGGGCCGGAAACGCACCCGGGAACCTGCAGACGGGAAAGCACCGCCGTGGGGGAAGAGAAATAAAACAAAGTGTCAGGTTGCCCACAACCTCCATTTTAACACGCTTATTTTCTCTTAACAGACAAAAACTAAACAAAACAAAATTAAATATGTGGTAAACAAAAAATAGTTTCCTCTAATCACTTGGGGAAAAAAGCTCTGTGAACAGCGTACTAACAACGCCCCCTATCCTATTTATTTTCAGAAAAACTGCAGTTTGACCAGATAGGTGGTAGAAACTAATCATACAACACAGCACCTGTCTCCATTCTTGGTATTCCCCACGCACGGCCTCACTTCCCGCCTCCTTGTGAAAGAAAAACAATCCAAAAAAAAACAGAATCAGTGCCTAAACGATAACTCACGCCTAAATATCAGGACTGTTGCATGAACTAAAGTAATTCCCACCATACCCACAGTACCCTTTGCTCACGCCTATAATATCGGATACAAATGTAATTCTCGCCTAATTATCGGAACGTACCTTTTAATTCCAAGTGTTCAGAGGAAAATAAGAGGGTAACACACAAAAAGAAAAACAACATCATGTTTTAGTGTTCGTCCCCACCTGGACCCAGAGACTCAACAACTCTAACAATACTATGTTCTAGTGTTAGACACCATCTAGACCCAGAACCCCAACATAACTTCAAACTCCCACACGCATCCACATGGGTTTACCTGACAGAGTTGACAAGACAGTCGGTAGACAGGCGTCCCCCTTCTCCTTGATTTTCCCGGAGGATTGAGGCAAGGGATATTATTTTTCCCCTGGATTGCTCGTCGGCAATCACCACTCTGTGTCATCCGCTGTCTGGTCAATCTAGACACCCTAATCTAATCGTAACATAACTACTTTATAGATGCAAAACAAAAACCGCTTTAAACAGAATGCCAACAGCTCACCGAATGCCTCCCCACACATTCCCAAGGTTCAAGCCGGAGGTGACAGCCAAACGGACGGCGCAGACTGTCCTCTCCCCCCCCCCAGTGCGCGGAGGAGTTTGAGACAGGGCAGCGCTTCCCTGGAATCCCAAGATTCACCCTGTCTGCAGAGTCCGTCCCGCGGCCACCTCGACACCCATCGTGTTAAAATCTAATAAACTAGTTAAAAAAGAATATCCCATAATTTCACTCGTCACCATCTGTAATGGGAAATATTAAAGGACTAAATGATGAGCCGTTTACAAATCATTCTGAGTCATTATTAATAATAATAAGAAAGTTTATTTCACAGTGGCCACAAATGAAAGGACAGCCTACAGTCAGAGACAACATAGCGTCTGGCCATAGACTGACCCAGAGCGCTGTTTCAGACATATGTTAAATACACAGTTGTCAGTCATAACATAATATCAGATATGATGATGAAGGTAAACAAAAATGGTTCTCAGTCACTGGGAACAACAACAAAGAAGTTATGGCTGGGGGATGTCGGAGTGTTCTTAAAGAGACATACACACATTAACCAGTCAAGCTGGCCACACTGAAAGTCACGCTGTATAACATGATGTCTCAACACAGATCTATAAGAACATGATAATATATTCCACGACAGTTTGAACAAAGTAAATATAAAGTAACGACAAACAAGAACACATCAGACAAAGGGGAAGACAGAATACTTATACATGAGGGAATGACGAGACAAGACACACCTGGGTTAATTACAAATGGGTACAGCTGAGGGGAAAACGATAAGGACTACAAAACCACGACAGGGAACTACAGCTAGACACGACACATCACACTAGGAGCGCCTGATCAGGGCACAAAACACATAACAATGATGATGATGATGATGATGACGATGATGATGATGATGATGATGATGATGATGATGATGATGATGATGATGATGATGATGATGGTGATGGTGTGGTTTTGAAGGCTGCTCGTAGTTATATAGACTGTTATCACAGCTATTATTTTGGAGGGAGGGGGAGGAGGGGAGAGAGGGGGGGTTGATGAACGAGACTCATACATTCCAGAGATTCAAAGATTCAGTGGTTTTCAATTCTCTTTTCAAATCCTGACTTTCTGCATCTCTATCCCTCTCCCTCCCTCTCTCCCGCTATCTCTCCCTCTATCCCTCTACCTCTATTCCTCTTTCTGCATCTCTTTCCCTCTCCCTCCCTCTCTCCCGCTATATCTCCCTCTCTCCCTCCCTCTCGCTCTCTCTACCTCTATTTCTCCTTCTGCATATTTTTCCCTCGCTCTCTTTCCCACCCTCTCTCTATCTCTCCCTCCCTCTATCTCTCTTCCCCCCTCTCTCCCTCTCTCTCTGTCTCTCTCTCTTCCCCCCTCTCCCTCTCTCTCTCTCCCTCCCCCGCTCTCTTTCCCTCTCGCCCTGTCTCTGCACCCCTCCTCTCTCCCTCAGTAGAACAATGGGACATTGTCATCAGAGAAGAAACCCCTATTTAACATGGCACTGTTTTCCCCTCTCTCTCTCTCTCTCTCTCTCTCTCTCTCTCTCTCTCTCTCTCTCTCTCTCTCTCTCTCTCTCTCTCTCTCTCTCTCTCTCTCTCTCTCTCTCTCTCTCTCTCTCTCTCTCTCTCTCTCTCCCTCTCCCTCTCTCTCTCTCTCTCTGTCTCTCACCCCCCTCTTTTCTCCTTATTTGTGCTGTAATATGTATATGAACTCACACTGGGCAGCAACATAGGGGCCCCTAGGCAACTGTGTGTATGTGTGTGTGTGTGCGTGTGTGTGTGTGTGTGTGTGTGTGTGTGTGTGTGTGTGTGTGTGTGTGTGTGTGTGTGTGTGTGTGTGTGTGTGTGTGTGTGTGTGTGTGTGTGCGTGCGCGTGTGTGTGTGTGTGCGTGTGTGTGTGTGTGTGTGTGTTTGTGCGCGTGTGTGCAACCAAATAAAGTATTCAAACGTGTGAGGAGAGTGAGGCAGAGCAGAGTGGAGGTGTTAAAAACTCACCGTTCCTCTCTCTCTCTCTCTCTCTCTCTCTCTCTCTCTCTCTCTCTCTCTCTCTCTCTCTCTCTCTCTCTCTCACACACACACACACACACACACACACACACACACACACACACACACACACACACACACACACACACACACACACACACACACACACACACACACACACACACACACACACACACACACACACACACACACACACACACACACACACACACACACACACACACACACTTTCATATAAATACCCAGCTAAAAACTGCTGGCTGGTTTTATTCCAGGACGGCTGGACTCAGTCTTTCCACAAAGAGAAGGCTGTGTGCTGTTACTGTGTGGGAACCGACTGCAGTACTGTACTGTATATAATATAGTACTGTACTATATATAATGTAGTACTGTATATAACAGAGGTGGGACCAAGTCATTGTTTTGCAAATCTCAAGTCAGTCTCAAGTCTTGGTACTCAAGTCCCAAGTCAAGACTGACAAGTCCCAAGTCGAGTACCAAGTCCTAACCTTTGAGTTTCGAGTCCTAAACAAGTCATAATACGCGCCTCACCAAAAACATTTATTATCAACTTGTTGGAAAAACATAATCTAATTTCTATAAATGTAATAATATTCAGAATCAGGGTTAGTCTTACAACTAGATACATTTGGGCAAGAGCTGCTTGAGAAAACCAGTTCAGGAGTATATTGAGAAAAAAAAGAATAAGGACCACCATATCGATTTTAAAGGTAGGATAACAATAACCAACATATTGTCTTCCCACTTGGACCAATCATTTATTTAACATCTGCCTGCCCTGTATATACAGTTTAATGAGTCTATGGCACATGATCCATAATAGCAGACCTCGGTTCAACTAACTAGTCTACCTTAACTGTAACTGAGGGGTACAATTCCCTGACTGTATTACTAGATATGATACTTACTACCACTACCTTTGTACTTAATATTCGGCCACCCAGTACACGGCATAAATATATTATCATGAACACTCTCACGTAGATGAAACGGATCCAACACAAATGTACGAATTAGAAACAAGTCTTTATTGCCTACACAGCGATGGTGTGTAGACTAAACACTTAATCACTTAATTACATTTATGAATTGAAATAGTATGCACTTTTATGGCAAGGAGTATTCGTCGGTATATCAATAGATAATGTCCAATCTCTGAAGGCGCAGGTGGTAAATATACGACCTGGAATAGTTAAGGAATAACAGCAATGATACTTTAATGATTATAGGCTGGATACACTAGAGGGATCCGGTCGATTGTAAGCCGACAGGAGTAGGAGGGGGGGGGGGGGGGTAGAATCCAGCTGCCTCGTCCGGCCAAGGGTATCCCAGGAGAACCCACTGTAGTGCCGTTCAATGCGCCGGCGATCCTTGGACCACAGATGAAAGCAGGTGGACTCTTTGTGGGCCGGCTCTCTCCGGTCCACGGGGGAGAGATGTGGAGAGACCTCGTCTTGCAGAGCGTCTCCTCACCTTGTGTCCTCTCCAGGGGGGGGGGTTCCAACACACAGTAGTGTCGGGGGTCTTTATCCATAGAATAATCGAAGTATCCAAAGCATAATCCGTGCCTGGGAAGGCGGGCTGTCGTCGGTAGAATAATCCGGTATACAGGTCCACTCGCTCGTCGGCTCTGGGGCTCCTCGGGTGCAGCTTCACATAGGGTCAACCACCCTGGGTAAGCAGCCAGTTCTCTGCCCGAAACGATGGGGTACTGACTACGGTAGTATTCTCACCGCACGAAGCACTATATATTAACAGACTATTATTAGCTTAATAGACTACGTCCAACTCGACGATATAGTGCCAAATATGACTATTCAAATATTAATATACACGATGTCTCAATACCGATGGTAGGCGAACTTGGCCTTACTCCCACACGTGGCATCGCGGGGAGGCTTTACGTCTGTGACTCTATTGGAGGGTAAGAAACTGGACTGAAAAGAAAGTCCTACTTTAGTAGCGCAGTATATATACGCACTATGAACAAATAGTCCCATTAGTGGTGCGGTAGCCAAATTCCTACGCGGAACTAGGACTTGTTCGTACATGTCGAGCGGTACGTTTGAACTGGGTCTGAGGGGTATGGCAGCCTGGCACCAAGGTCTCGACCAATGGTAGAATGGAGACTATTATGGGATGTTCAGTAGGCTAGAATGGATATTCAATGCATATTGTACAAGGAATATACAAGGGATATCAGGGAATATTAGAGAATATACAAATACAATTAAATATATATATATAAATAAATATATATATTCGGTTTAATCTGGCCCTTCACAACATTAACCCTTTATCAATTTTGGGGTATAAAAAATCTGTACTGAAATATTAGGTAGTTTATTAGGTATTAGAATTAGGTAGGGCCTAATTGGTGTGTGAGTTCTCTCTATCTCTCTCTCTTGGATCAAATCACAAACTCAGCAAGGCCAATGGTTTCTCAGTTACAGTGGGTGACAATATTGTCACAAGGAAAGATGAAATTACCTACCTGGGTTCCATCCTAGAGGCAAATCTTTCCTGTGACAAAATGGCAACCAATCTAATAAAAAGTCAACAAACAAACACGATTCTTGTACCGGATCTCTTCTCTGGTAAACAAGAATACCCTGAAGACTCTGGGAGGAGCACTCATTCAAGGGTACTATGACTATGCTTGTACCTCATGGTACCAAAGCACCTCAAAGGCCCTAAAAACAAGATTACATACATCACAAAACAAACTGGTCAGACTACTGCTTGACCTTACTCCTAGAACCCACCTAACCCCTGCCCACTTTGACAACCTAGGATGGCTTAGACTAGTAGACGACAGAGTACAGCAACTTGTACTCTGTTGAAATACTTTCCAAAGGTCAGTGAATTCCAGGTCCACAACACCAGAGGGAGCCTCACTTGGCTTAACGTTGAAAATAGATTGTCTTTTAATATACTTGTGCTGTTCAAGTTGGTCATGAGCAGTAAAACTCCTGTTTTTATACATAATCAGATTGTTTTTAGTAATACTGTGCACGAGCATTACACTAGAGGTTCCAGTAGTGGGCAGCTTGAATTGCCAGGTCCTAGAACCAGCGCTTTGGGGAGATCTTTTATTTTTAGAGCATTAACTCTTTGGAATGGCCTGCCTCGGAACCTCTGCTGCATTTACAGTATATTCACTTTTTAAAAGAATCTTAAATTGTTTTTAAATTGTTTTTAACACTGTAAAGTAATTTTTTGTTTTTGTTTTACACTAATGTAATTTTGTACAGTATGTTACGAAGGATCAGATTAAACCGAATATATATATTTACTACTTGATATATATATTGCATAGTATTTGTATATCGTCTGATATCCCTTGTGTATTCTTTGTACATATACACGGAATATCCCTTTTACCTAGTACAGACCATAATATTTCGTTCTCCTATTGGACAGCGGTCCCCTAGGCGCCACTGCCATACCCCCAAGGTCTAGTTCAAAGTCACCGCCAAAGACATGCCTGCACATGAACGGCTCTGCGCAAGAATACGAGACAGGAATAAGGCTGGTACTAGTTTGTTCGCCTAACGTATAAATATGGCGCAGGTGAATACAGAAGTAGTTCGAGTTACCCAAGTGAAGCCTCACCCACGATACAACGTGCGGTGAAGTAGGGCCCGTTTGGCCCCAAATAGAGCATTGAGACCGCGTGCGAATTGATAGCTGAAGTATCAGAGTTTAACGCTGTACCGTCGAGTTCGACCTATTCTATTAATTCAGTAATAGTCTATTTATATATAGTGTATCGTGCGGCTACCGTCCTACAGTGACCAGCATCACCAACGTCTCCTCGTACCAGCTAGTGTGCTTATCCAGGCTGGGCAGCTTAACCTGGCGCCTTCACCCGAGGAGCCCTAGACGAGGACCGTGCGGACATGTACACTGGATAACCTACCCGACGACTACATAGCCCTTTTCGGCTGGATTATATTTGCTTTGGTCCTGTAACTGATGGAGCGGAGAATCGTCTACACCCACAATTGTGTGGGATTTACCCTGTGAGGAGCATCGTCGAGCCCGCCTCTAGGACGCCCGAGGCTGGCTAGCTTTCTTCAATGCGGAGCTGCATACCGGAGAATAGCTGCTGCTTTCCTCTGCCGATCAAGGGAGTAATGTACCGTCTCCCGTAGCAGGAGCTTATTGAGTCCCCGTTGATCCAGACTTTGCTACCGACAAATCCTCTCCCCTTGCTGGCCTACAACCGGAGGGACCCTACTATTATCTCCCGCTGCCTTACTAGTGTACCATAGATATAATTCCTATTGATACAGGTGGTATTCATTATCTCCTGCGTAATATGATAATGGACTTACGTTATTGATTTACTCACGCACATTCTTCGCCTTATAAGCGCGACTCTACGTAAAGTATAGTAATATACTATCATTGCTGCTAATAAATATTATTATAACCCAGATTTGTGTGGAACCATGTCATTGCGGAAGTGTTCATCGCATATACCTGTGTACTGTATGGCGAGTAGTAATGTACATAAGACAGTGGTTTAATGATACCATACTTATTTAATACAGTCAGGGAATTGTACCCCTCAGTTACAATTGGTCCTTCGAGCCGGAGGTAATTAGCGTAATATTAATATAATATTAATATTAACATGGCCGATGATGAACACTCCACAAACGGTTCTCCTAAACTAGATCGCCCGCAGCGCAGACAGCAGCCACCTCTTTCCCTAGAGGACTACGCTGACAGTCTACTACCTAGCTTTATAAAGAAGTTAAGTACGGATAAAATAAATAAAGCGGATAGTAAAAGTATGTCAAACCCTACCGACCAGGCGACCCCGCCAGTAGAGACCCTAGTGGGTTCTAATGTAACTGACCAAGCTCACGGGGGGACCAGGAGGGACCTGACATGACTTTACCCCCCGCCGACGCCAACGAGGTAGTCCCCGGAGAGCTCCAGGATAAAGAAAGCCCTCCAGGGACGGAACCCGACCCACTACCAGAAGAGAAGCGCTCCCAGGAGACGGACCTTGAGGCGCGCCCAGAGAGCAGATCTCCAACGAGCACTGCCAGAAGCCGATCACCTCCGCCGGTGTCTTCCCCCAGCGAAGCGGACAAGATGCTGGCGCAGGCACTCATCGCCACCCTGGCAGCCTCCACCGAACGCGATCGACTTCAAGCGCAACAGACGAGCGAGCGCGAACAAGCTGCAGACCAACGAGAGCGCCTTCACGCGCAACTCCAAGCGCAAGCCCTCAGTGAACGCGAACATTCTGCAACCGAGCGAGAGCGCTTCCAGGCGCAACAAAGGAGTGAAGACGACCGCATAAGACTGGAGACCAGACGCCTTCAGACGGAAGAGAACATTGAAAGAAGCCGCGCCGATGCACAGTGCGCCGCCGCCAATGCACAGCGCGACGCCGCCCATGCCAGCGCCAATGCGCAGCGCGCCGCCGCCAATGCCCAGCGCGAAGCAGTGTGCGAAGCCGCCCATGCCCAGCGCGAGGCAGAGCCCGACCGGCTGCAGGCGCAGCTGATGGACAAATTGATTGACATGGCGACACCCCCTCACTCCGCACGGAGCTCCCGGAGATCATCCAGACAAGGGTCTAGGGCACATTCCCCTACCCGACCAAGCGACCCGGGACCCCGCCAACAGGAGGATCCTGTCCACGTCTCCGAACCCCCTCCCCGGCCGGTCCATACGAGACCCAGCAACCGGGAAGAACCGGACCACGCCGAGAGACTGAACAGAAGACTCCAGGACCTAGCAGAGGAAGAGGATGAGGAAGAGGAGGAATGTCAAGCCGACCAGCAGCAACGTACTCTGGACCAGGAGGCCCAGTACAGCCCCGACCAGCAGCAACGTACTCTGGACCAGGAGGCCCAGTACAGCCCCGACCAGCAGTAACGTACTCTGGACCAGGAGGTCCAGTACAGCCCAGACGTCAGCCCCGAGGCACTGCGCTACAAACCCCCGACTCAACTCACGGGTGAGTTTGACGCACCGCCAGCCCCGAGGAACAGCACCTGGGTACCCGGGCTTCGGTACCCACCAAGTACCAGCCCAAGACGACACGCAAGGGGAGACTCGCCCAGGAGGCCTCTCCCCCAACGCTCACCGATGTGCCAGCCATCCATGGCATCGTACCTTGGCACACCGACGTTCCCAGACTTCACACACGAGAACAGAGCACAGTACACAGAGCTACGAATGTGCTTAGAGACAATGATGTCCGATGTACCGGATGAAACGTACAAGTATGCTATCCTACTCAAGCACCTGAAGGTGCCCAGAGCGCACAATATAGCGCTGGCATATTCCAACTCTACTACCCCATACACCGCGGCTCTAGTAGCCCTCGACCAACGTTATGGACGCATATGGGACTACGTGATACAGGAGATAAGAGACATTGACCGTCTCCCCCCAGCCAGAGACAACAGAGCATTAGATGACCTCTCTATCAAGGTACAGTCCCTGGTAGGGATGCTGGGGTCCCAAAAGGAAAAGGGGATATACGAACTGTACGCTAACTCTAATGTAGAGAGAATATTAGAGAAGCTCCCTCCCGCCCGACAAGAGCGTTTTCGGCGGCAGAGAGACCACCGTGACCCCAACGGCCCAGAGGCATCCCTCCTAGACCTGTCTGAGTTCCTCGCCAGGGAGGTCAGCAGCTTACGACTGGACACGTTCGTATGGAGTGGACCAAGCCCAAGACCAGGCCCTCGGGGATCAAACGATAACCGCCGGTCGGTGACTGTTATGCACCAAGCCGAATCAGTACCGCAGCACAAGAACCACAACACCCCCTCGACGAAAGAGGAGTGGAAGATTGAATGCCAGTACTGTGAAGGGGAACATCGGCTGTATCAATGCGACACTTTCGGGAAGCTGACCACGGACGAGGTGAGTCAGTGGATCAAGGACCACCGCCGCTGCTTCCGCTGCGCGCGCAGCCATATGGCAGCTGAGTGCCGCTTGAAGAAGAAGTGCAGCAGGTGCGGTGGCGCCCACTTGGAGGTCCTGCATGACATCAACAGGCGTCAGCCAGGACAACAGAGTGGGCCCGTCGTGGTAATGTACCATGCCGAGGCGGTGGCACCAGTACCAAAGATCCACCAGACCGCTCCCTACTGTACCGACTGCTACAGCAGACACTGGGAGTCACGGTGCTACTCGGACGACCGCGAGTCGGCACCACCCCAGATGATCCAAAGCAACCGACCAACAGGAGTGCTCCACATTGACCAGCATAGCGGGACCCCCCGAGTGCTCATCAAAGTGGTCAGAGTGCTCCTGAGCTACGAGGACAAGGTCCTGGACACTTACGCCGTCCTGGACGACGGGTCTGAAAAGACTCTCCTCCTCGCTTCCGCAGCAGCCCAGTTGGGACTGCGGGGTGCCAAAGGTACCATGACAATACGCACCATCAGAAGGGACCAGAAGACCATAAAAGGTGAGAAGGTCTCCTTCAAGATAGCAGCGGTGGACCAGCCCGAGAAGCAGTATAGTATAACCAACGTCTTCACCAGCCACGACATAGGCCTATCACAGTACACCTACCCCATCCCACAACTGATGGCGAAGTATGTGCACCTACGTCAACTACCTATACCGCTTATCGACGGCGCCACACCGACCCTGCTCATCGGCTCCGACCACGCGGACCTCATTCTCCCAATTGAGGCGGCCCACATCGGACCCAAAGGATGCCCAGTTGCGGTTCAGACCCGACTGGGGTGGACGCTCCAGGGCCCCCTCTACGGACTGGACAGTCAACCCACGTCTACACGCTGCCTACACACAAAGGCGAGCGACACCGGCCACTCCCTCGTACAGCCCGTTGAGAGGCTATTGACATTAAGCGAGAGGCCTGTGAGAGAACCGTGGGCACAAGACGTAGCTGACCTCGAACCTAGCACCCCAAGCGACTCCTTGACGGGGCGGCCGGAACCGGCCCCTCCTCAGACGGGGTACAGAGCAAACAAGAGAAACAGACGGAGGAGGTGGAGGCACAGCCAAGCACAGATCAAAGCAGTCTCAGGCCCGCTTTCTCCTAAGCCCCCCTTCATCCCGTCCAGTCGTCATGATCATAGACCAGTCACTACCCCGAGCTGCGTGGCCGGCCGGCCGCGTAAGCAAAGTGATCACTGGTGCCGACGGAAAGGTCAGAGCGGCAGAAGTGCTCGGCCAGAGGCGGACATACACCCGACCCGTGGCGAGGCTGATCGAGTCGCCAAGGCTCCCCGACTCTCTTAATGACGACCATGACCCACTGACTTTGTAAATTGCCCTACCCTCACAACGGACATTGAGTAGTGGACAGTGCGGTTAATCTGTCTCTGCTTATCTAATTAGGTGGGACTAATTAGGAGGCGGCTGTTACGAAGGATCAGATTAAACCGAATATATATATTTACTACTTGATATATATTGCATAGTATTTGTATATCGTCTGATATCCCTTGTGTATTCTTTGTACATATACACGGAATATCCCTTTTACCTAGTACAGACCATAATATTTCGTTCTCCTATTGGACAGCGGTCCCCTAGGCGCCACTGCCATACCCCCAAGGTCTAGTTCAAAGTCACCGCCAAAGACATGCCTGCACATGAACGGCTCTGCGCAAGAATACGAGACAGGAATAAGGCTGGTACTAGTTTGTTCGCCTAACGTATAAATATGGCGCAGGTGAATACAGAAGTAGTTCGAGTTACCCAAGTGAAGCCTCACCCACGATACAACGTGCGGTGAAGTAGGGCCCGTTTGGCCCCAAATAGAGCATTGAGACCGCGTGCGAATTGATAGCTGAAGTATCAGAGTTTAACGCTGTACCGTCGAGTTCGACCTATTCTATTAATTCAGTAATAGTCTATTTATATATAGTGTATCGTGCGGCTACCATCCTACAGTGACCAGCATCACCAACGTCTCCTCGTACCAGCTAGTGTGCTTATCTAGGCTGGGCAGCTTAACCTGGCGCCTTCACCCGAGGAGCCCTAGACGAGGACCGTGCGGACATGTACACTGGATAACCTACCCGACGACTACATAGCCCTTTTCGGCTGGATTATATTTGCTTTGGTCCTGTAACTGATGGAGCGGAGAATCGTCTACACCCACAATTGTGTGGGATTTACCCTGTGAGGAGCATCGTCGAGCCCGCCTCTAGGACGCCCGAGGCTGGCTAGCTTTCTTCAATGCGGAGCTGCATACCGGAGAATAGCTGCTGCTTTCGTCTGCCGATCAAGGGAGTAATGTACCGTCTCCCGTAGCAGGAGCTTATTGAGTCCCCGTTGATCCAGACTTTGCTACCGACAAATCCTCTCCCCTTGCTGGCCTACAACCGGAGGGACCCTACTATTATCTCCCGCTGCCTTACTAGTGTACCATAGATATAATTCCTATTGATACAGGTGGTATTCATTATCTCCTGCGTAATATGATAATGGACTTACGCTATTGATTTACTCACGCACATTCTTCGCCTTATAAGCGCGACTCTACGTAAAGTATAGTAATATACTATCATTGCTGCTAATAAATATTATTATAACCCAGATTTGTGTGGAACCGTGTCATTGTGGAAGTGTTCATCGCATATACCTGTGTACTGTATGGCCAGTAGTAATGTACATAAGACAGTAGTGGTTTAATGATACCATACTTATTTAATACAGTCAGGGAATTGTACCCCTCAGTTACACAGTAGTTTCATTATGCATTGTGTGTACTGACTTTTAATCATTTAGTTTTTGCAATAGTGATTGTTTTTGTATGTTTTTTTGTGTGTGGACCCAAGGAAGACTAGCTGGTTGCTATCGCACCAGCTAATGGGGATCCCTAATAAAATCAAATCAAATCAAATCAAAGCTCCACAAATCATGTTCAACCCAGATTTGGCTCAAACAAGGGACTAAACACGCTTCGCAATTATGCCACAACAATGTGGAACGCCCTACCCAAAGCTGTAAAGGAATGTGAATCCCTACCCTCCTTGGGAGCACCTATGGGTGGCTGCAATTTAAAACTGGCCCATGTAAGTGTCCAACCCCCCCCCCCCCCCATGTACAGTTTCTTCCCCTTCAAATGTATATATTTATGTTTCTTATGATCTATGTCTCTTATACAGTACTTGTATGTCTTGTATGTCATAAATGTCTTGATAAAACAGTACTGTATACTTGTATGTAGGGATGCTCGATATTGGCTTTTTTACCGATACCGATATACCGATATTGTCCAACTCTTAATCTCCGATACTGATATCAACCGATATCAACCGATACCGATATATGCAGGGTTTCATTATTAACATTACATATCTCTTGTTGTGGAATTAACACAACATTATGCATACTTTTGACAATAAATAAAATCAGAATTTGTTCTTACTTGCTTGCCTGGGTAAATAAAGGTTATAGAAATGTAAAAAAAAATAAAACAATACAGATATTTTCCGATATCACATTTTTTTTTGATCTTTTTCCCCCTCCATTTTCCTCTGATTTTCTCCCATCCCAATGTTAGTTGTTATGCCAATTCCCAATCCCATTCCTGGTCGCTGCACACTTACCCTCCACAGTCGGTCTGGGAGAGTGGAGGCTAACACATGCTTCCTCCTAACCGCCTCCGATATCACATTTTAATGCCGATATTGGCCGATAATATCGGTAGGCCGATAATATCGGACATCCCTACTTGTATGTCATGTATGTCATAAGTGTGTTGATGAATTGAAAATGGGCGACCCTGATGTAAACTAGACAAAAGTATCTTTCTGGTCTGCATCCCCTTAACAATAGACCTGTCGCTAAACCACGCCCCAAAATAGATTTTGTTCAATCATATCACAGCAAAAATCCTCACTGCAGAAACCTCGGTCAACTCGGTTTGTGGGCTGCATCAAACCAAACGTCTGTGATCGAAACCACTGTGAAGAGTTCAGTTTATATGTTATTATCTACCTAATATCTGATGGTGAAACGCTGTGCGTGGGGTACCTGTAATTCGGACACCAGGTACCCTGAAAGACTGGATGGAGGAGTATATTTCATACCTTTTCCCGAAGCCCAAAAGACAACTCGACAAATGCAAGCGATGGATTCTGCTGTGTCGTCGACCACATACACAACTGAATGTGAAGACCATTACCAAGGACACTTATGTTTGCTCAAAGGTAAGGTCAATTCATAAAGACATAATATTTGACGGCATGTATTAGAAAAGTAGACCAAACTATTAGTTTGCTAACATTTGACTTTGACTGCCAACTAGCTAGCGTATATCCGGGCTCTTGTGTCTGCTCCGAAAAGACACAGACCCTACCTCTCAAATGACAACCTTGTTAGCTTTCTGCATCATAACGTTAGCTTTCTGTATCATTACGTTAGCTTTCTGCATCATAACGTTAGCTTTCTGCATCGTAACGTTAGCCTTCTGTATCATAACGTTAGCCTTCTGTATCATAACGTTAGCTTTCTGCATCATAACGTTAGCTTTCTGCATCATAACGTTAGCCTTCTGTATCATAACGTTAGCTTTCTGCATCATAACGTTAGCTTTCTGTATCATAACGTTAGCTTTCTGTATATTAACATAAGCTTTCTGCATCATAACGTTAGCTTTCTGCATTATAACATTTGCCTTCTGTATCATAATGTTAGCTTTCTGCATCATAACGTTAGCTTTCTGCATCATAACGTTAGCCTTATGTATCATAACATAAGCTTTCTGCATCATAACGTTAGCTTTCTGCATCATAACGTTAGCTTTCTGTATCATTACGCTCGGTTCGGTGTAGACAGTGTCGCCGCTAGCCCTCTGGCTAGGGACGTCACTGGCGCACCGGCTGTTGTGGAGGGGGGGGGGGCAACCGCGGGGGGGCGGGGGCGCTCTCTCGTTGTCGGAACACAGTGTGAGAAGAGCATTTATGCAGGTGAACACCAGGAAGGCTGCTGGCCCAGATGGTATAACAGGACGCATACTTAAGTCCTGTGCCAACCAGCTAGCCCCTGTGTTCACCACCATATTTAATCGATCCCTGGCGGAGTCAGTGGTCCCTGCCTGCTTCAAGATGTCTACCATCATCCCTGTACCGAAGAAACCCTCCCCAACATGTCCAAATGATTACAGACCGGTGGCACTCACCTCTGTGGTCATGAAATGTTTCGAGAGGCTGGTCAAGGACCACATTTGTGCCTCCCTCCCCAGTGATATGGACCCTATGCAATTTGCATACAGGACAAACAGGTCCACTGACGACGCGGTCTCCCAGGTACTGCACAGCACTCTCTCCCACCTTGACCGTCAGAAGGGGGGCTATGTGAGACTGTTGTTCATTGACTACAGCTCAGCGTTCAACACCATAGTCCCCACCAGACTGGTGGACAAGCTGATCGAGCTAGGTCTGAGCTCCGCCCTGAGCGCCTGGGTACTGGACTTTCTGAGTGAAAGACCCCAGGCGGTCAGGGTGGGGGGTCAGACCTCCAACACCATCACCCTGAGCATCGGGTCCCCCCAGGGCTGTGTTCTAAGCCCCCTGCTGTACTCACTCTACACACACGATTGTGTGGCCAAGTTCAGCTCCAACTCTATAGTGAAGTTCGCAGATGACACAGTGGTGGTGGGGCTGATCTCGGACAACGACGAGAAGGCCTACCGGGAGGAGGTTGAGGTACTGGAACGTTGGTGCCAGGACAACAGCCTGCTCCTGAACATTGATAAAACCAAGGAGCTGATCGTGGATTACAGGAGAGGACAGCAGGAGACACACACACCACTGATGATTAACGGGGCTACCGTGGACAGGGTGAGCAGCTTCAAGTACCTGGGGGTCCACATCTCAGAGGATCTGACATGGTCAACACACATAGACACAGTAGTAAAGAAAGCGAAGCAGCGCCTCTACCACCTGAGACAGTTAAGGAAGTTCAGAGTATCGGGGAAGATACTCCAGTCCTTCTACTCAGGAGCTGTAGAGAGCATCTTGACCGGAAACATCACTGCCTGGTATGGGAACAGCACGGCACAGGACAAGAAGGCCCTACAGAGAGTGGTGCGCTCAGCCGAGCGTACCACGGGTATTGCGCTACCTCCCCTGCAGGCTCTATACAACAAGAGGTGCAAATCCAGAGCCTGCAGGATAATGAAAGACCCCCACCACCCCAATAACAGCCTGTTCCAGCTGCTGAGGTCAGGCAGACGCCTGCGAACCCCAGCTACTAGGACGGAGAGGCTTAGGCTAAGCTTCTTCCCCCAGGCCATCAGAGCCTTGAACAATGAACATTGAGAGACACAGAAAACTGAACTATCCACACACAAGCACACACAAGCACACACAAGACACGCACGCTGAGCACGCTCACACACTAGCAGCCACTTTAACACTCATGCCGCACACACGCACACTTATGGCCAGAGGAAAGGCCACTTTAAATTAGTAAAACAACAGGAACAGTGTATTGCACTACTAAAGCTACCTAGCATGTCCTATATGCTCTGTAAATACTATGTACAGATACCGAGATGGCACACCATGTTACCTGTTTATTGCACTGTTGTTTTATTGGATTCTATTATATGTTGTACCACTGTAATTTTATTGGATTCTATTATATGTTGTACCACTGTATTGCACATCGTCGCGGGCAAGACCAGCCGCATTTCATTGTATACCTGTATGCCGTGACAATTAAAACTCTTGACTTGACTTGATAACGTTAGCTTATACTCTGGACTGGATTGATAGCAGAGCTAGTACTAGTAGAGCCAGCTAGTTCCTCATCTCATCAGCAACGTTATCGCAAGCCAGGTGCATAACAGTGGAAATGATGACCAACAAGGACAGTTATAGTTATAGATGTAATGTAGTGACCACCATTGATAGTATAAAGAACTGGCTAACAGACAACAGAATACTAATAACATGAATACTACTACATGCACTAAGAATGCTCGATGCACTTCAGATGCTATAGTGCCACTTGAAACCAATAACAACAGGGACAACGATGTAAATAAGTCCTGGACTTTTCGTTTTATCCCTGACAAGGCAAATACAAATGTTGATCTGTCAAAGTTGTTATGTTTGTTGTCAATAAAATCCACTTTGAGCTGCATTTTATGTATGAAAGATGCTCCATAAATGAACTATTATTATTATCTGTCTATGCTTAGCTAATACTCAGCTTTTTGTGTTTTTTTCACAGAATGAGATGTGCTGGAGATCCCACACAGAGACGACACAGGTCAACCCAAGACAGGACATGAGTGACAATGAAAGAGGTCTGATTTATGTTTTTGGACTAAAGTGAGCATCATGGAATGTGTGCAGCTTTACAATCATGTCATTGATGAACTGAATATATGAACTGAATAATATCCCTCTCTCCTCATTCACCTCTCCCCCTCATCCCTCTCTCATTCACCTCTCCCCCTCATCCCTCTCCCCTTATCCATCACCCCTCTGACCTCCCCTCTTACTCCAGACGAGGAGTGCCGGCCTGTGGAGCAGGCTCCCCCAATGGAAGGTGGACATTACTAGAAAGCTAAACAGAATGCTTAAATAGGAATGTTAGAGGTTCTAGAAGGTTCTACTATGACATCATCACCAACGTTCCAGAATGATCGGGCAGTACTAAGGTTCTAGAATGTACTGCCATGACATCATCACACACGTTCCAGAATGTTCGGGTGGCACTAATTTTCTAGAATGTTCCTAACAATAGGTCCGTGGGTGAATTATGTACCATTACAATCACTACAGTACTGTATTAAGTTTCAAAAAGTAAAAGTACAGTACATATTCTATAGGGTGTTCTTGTATTTCAGTGCATTCAACCCTCGATATATTGACCTGAAGGTTGTTAAAGTGGTCCAGTTATGCTGCTATGTGTCCCTCAGATTGCTGGTTTAAAATGTTAAAGTACTTAATCTTCATCAACAGTTGCTGATATTGCAAATGTTAACAGACCAGGCTATTAATCCATAATGGAGGTACTAGAAGAAAGGTTACAGGGTAACCAAAATCAACATGTTTCTCCTTCCAAGGGTCATCAATAATCACAGCAAATGTTGTGACTATGACTAACTGGTCAGGAGATTGACAATGTAGAGGATGTGCATCCAGCGATAACATTTTAATTCGATTTGTGAACTATGGGTCTGGGGTTGGGACAAAATCAATTTTAAGCCTTGTCACAGCATTCATTTGGCTACAAGAATATAATGTTAAATTACCATAGATGTATCACAACAACACATGATATTGTTCGCTATTCCAGCACTGTTTGTATTTTATATTGTACATCCATTTGTGTAACTGTAAATCCATGTATATTTATTGTATATATTAAAAATAGTGGCTATGTACACTTTAGTTGTGGGTTTTCTTTTCTAATCAGAGTGATCTATATCTATCTTGAGAATGTGTTGTATATGCATTTATTTATATTTATATTAAATATAACTTATACTTAGTGTTATAAGAAAAGCTATGTCCTGTACCCATATACTGTGATTTACAGGTACTTTGGTAAATGGTAAATGGCTGTATTTATATAGCGCTTTTATCCAAAGCGCTTTACAATTTGTTTCTCACATCTTACCCATTCACTAACACATTCACACACCGACGGTGGAGGCAACCATGCAAGGTGCCAACCTGCTCATCAGTGTCTTGCTCAAGGACACTTCGACACGCTGCCCGGGAGGAGTGAGAATCAAACCGGGAACCTCCGGATTACCAGACGACTGCTCTACTCCCAAGCCACTGTCGCCCCCTATTACTAGGTCTATTTTATTATTAGGTTTTTTTTACTTTTGTCTCTATCACTATACATTTATAGTTAGTGTAATCACTGCTTCTAGATGAAATATTTGTGTTATCTTTAAAAAAACAGGTCTATTACCTGCTGTGGTAAATCTCCCACGGCCTAGCCCCTTTCATTACTGTGAAGCAAGGCTTGCATCACAGTCAGGAAAGGGGCTGCCTGCGGCCATCGTCAACGAAAGTCATTCACGGTCGGCTTTGTTTGTCCGAGGTTTCAAAGGGGGCGTGGCTTAGCAATAGGTCTATTGTGTGTATTGAGCTGTACTGTATTGTACCCGCATTCTGCAATCTGTTAATACAAATTTCAATCAATAATTTTTTTTAAGGAGCAGCAGTACTGTTAGGCTACTGCTGGCCATTCATCAAGCGAGACACTGCTGATTGTTTATTTATTTTATAAGACAAGACTATGACTACCAACTGCCTAGCCAGCCATGTATCAATCTTGCTCTTGGATGTAATGATAACATTACCACACTGACTTTGGCGTCAATGGCTCATTGATTTAACTACTGTAGCTAGCAAGCTTACCGTTATTGTGCAGCTTCAAATGTCGAACAAAGTTGGAAGTTATTGTTGCGTCTCCATCTGTGATTGTCTGCAATTCGTTTTTTGTTTACCACCACATCGTTTTTATAAGCAAACAAAGCAATCTTTGATATAATTTTCCACTGGATCCGTCGTTCCTGAATTGTAACATTACTTCTCCCCTCGCGCAAATTGATTAGATGCTGTCGGATTGTTTCAAACAAAGTGAGCAGTAGATAGGATATTTGAGCAAGACACAATTTACATTTAACTAAAACGTTATTTTCTTTGTGCTCAACAAAAGAGAAATAGTGAGGATATCCATGTGTAAAAACTCTTACTGGGCGCTGCCATGACAGTCTAGACTGGTGTAAACAAAACACGCCCACAATGTGGAGCCAGGACTGCGCAAATGAAGTGTCTATTCGCTGGAAATGTATTAATTCACGGCACATTTAATAACATAATGTGTAATCGTTGGGCATGGGGGAATGTATCAAGTCTTCTCAAGTCAAAAGGCTCAAGTCCAAGTGAAGTCACAAGTCATTGGTGTTAAAGTCAAAGTCGAGTTGCAAGTCTGTTTTGATTTGGTCAAGTCAAGTCTAAAGTCATCAAATGTGTGACTCGAGTCTGACTCGAGTTCAAGTCATGTGAA
This sequence comes from Notolepis coatsorum, assembly GCF_963971535.1. Taxonomy (NCBI): domain Eukaryota; kingdom Metazoa; phylum Chordata; class Actinopteri; order Aulopiformes; family Paralepididae; genus Notolepis; species Notolepis coatsorum. The sequence continues at coordinate 36,483,088 of NC_140173.1, read as the reverse complement.
TCGAGTCCACACGGTATATAATGTAGTACTGTATATAATGTAGTACTGTATATAATGTAGTACTGTACTGTATATAATGTAGTACTGTATATAATGTTGTACTGTACTGTATATAATGTTGTACTGTACTGTATATAATGTAGTACTGTACTGTATATAATGTAGTACTGTATATAATGTAGTACTGTACTGTATATAATGTTGTACTGTATATAATGTAGTACTGTACTGTATATAATGTAGTACTGTATATAATGTAGTACTGTATATAATGTAGTACTGTATATAATGTAGTACTGTACTGTATATAATGTTGTACTGTATATAATGTAGTAATGTACTGTATATAATGTAGTACTGTATATAATGTAGTACTGTATACAATGTAGTACTGTACTGTATATAATGTAGTACTGTATATAATGTAGTACTGTATACAATGTAGTACTGTATATAATGTAGTACTGTATATAATGTAGTACTGTATATAATGTAGTACTGTATATAATGTAGTGATGTACTGTATATAATGTAGTACTGTATATAATGTAGTACTGTACTGTATATAATGTAGTGTTGTACTGTATATAATGTAGTGCTGTATATAATGTAGTGATGTACTGTATATAATGTAGTACTGTACTGTATATAATGTAGTACTGTATATAATGTAGTGCTGTACTGTATATAATGTAGTACTGTATATAATGGTGTGCTGTACTGTATATATTGTAGTACTGTATATAATGTAGTGCTGTACTGTATACAATGTAGTACTGTATATAATGGTGTACTGTACTGTATATAATGTAGTACTGTATATCATGTAGTGCTGTACTGTATATAATGTAGTACTGTATATAATGTAGTGATGTACTGTATATAATGCAGTACTGTATATAATGGTGTACTGTACTGTATATACTTTAGTACTGTATATAATGTAGTACTGTATATAATGTAGTACTGTACTGTATATAATGTAGCACTGTATATAATGTAGTACTGTATATAATGTAGTGCTGTACTGTATATAATGTAGTACTGTATATAATGTAGTGCTGTACTGTATATAATGTAGTACTGTATATAATGTAGTGCTGTACTGTATATAATGTAGTACTGTATATAATGTAGTGCTGTACTGTATATAATGTAGTGCTGTACTGTATATAATGTAGTACTGTATATCATGTAGTGCTGTACTGTATATAATGTAGTACTGTATATCATGTAGTGCTGTACTGTATATAATGTAGTACTGTATATAATGTAGTGCTGTACTGTATATAATGTAGTGCTGTACTGTATATAATGTAGTACTGTATATCATGTAGTGCTGTACTGTATATAATGTAGTACTGTATATAATGTAGTGATGTACTGTATATAATGCAGTACTGTATATAATGGTGTACTGTACTGTATATACTTTAGTACTGTATATAATGTAGTACTGTATATAATGTAGCACTGTATATAATGTAGTACTGTATATAATGTAGTGATGTACTGTATATAATGTAGTACTGTCTATAATGTAGTGCTGTACTGTATATAATGTAGTACTGTATATAATGTAGTGCTGTACTGTATATAATGTAGTGCTGTACTGTATATAATGTAGTACTGTATATAATGTAGTGCTGTACTGTATATAATGTAGTACTGTATATAATGTAGTACTGTACTGTATATAATGTAGTACTGTACTGTATATAATGTAGTGATGCACTGTATATAATGTAGTACTGTATATAATGTTGTACTGTACTGTATATAATGTTGTACTGTACTGTATATAATGTTGTACTGTGCTGTATATAATGTAGTACATGTCTGGTGAATTTATGCTGTGCCGTTGTTACTGTAAACATTTTATGATTGTGATGTTGTTATTATTAATGAGACTGTGAGGTTTGCCTCTTCCCTGGACCTTTGATTCCCTGTCTCCTCACCTCTCCAGCCCCACCCTCGCGTTCGTTTAGTCTCGTCTGCTCTTCAGCAGCCCACACCCTTGGACTATCTTTCATTATCTGTTTGATTGGTCCTTGCCGAACACACACTTTTAGTTCAAGTATCAATTACCATCACGCACCTGTTGTGTGTTCTAATTAGCGCCCCAGTGGGTTTTAAATACCTCGCTCTTCCCCCCAGTCCTCGTCGGGTCGTTCCGTATCATATCTCTATCAGCAAACTCCTACGGGAGGTTCTCTATCTGTAGGCTCCTACGGGAGTTTCTGTTTCTGTCTGTATGCTGTTTCATCTCCGGCGTGAGACGAGGTGCAAGCCTTCGCCACCTGTCGCCGTTTGCCTGGAGTGGGACACAGTACTGCGCTCTCTAATCCTCTACGGGAGGTATTCCAGTGTTCCACTCCAGACCTCCGCGCCAGATGCGCACTCCGAACCGGCGCGTTCTCCAAGCAGACGCACACCGCGAACCGGCGCGTTCTCCAAGCAGACGCACACCCCGAACCGGCGCGTTCTCCAAGCAGACGCACACTCCAAACCGGCGCGTTCTCCAAGCAGACGCACACCCCGAACCGGCGCGTTCTCCAAGCAGACGCACACTCCGAACCGGCGCGTTCTCCAAGCAGACGCACACCCCGAACCGGCGCGTTCTCCAAGCAGACGCACACTCCGAACCGGCGCGTTCTCCAAGCAGACGCACACCCCGAACCGGCGCGTTCTCCAAGCAGACGCACACTCCGAACCGGCGCGTTCTCCAAGCAGACGCACACCCCGAACCGGCGCGTTCTCCAAGCAGACGCACACTCCGAACCGGCGCGTTCTCCAAGCAGACGCACACCCCGAACCGGCGCGTTCTCCAAGCAGACGCACACTCCGAACCGGCGCGTTCTCCAAGCAGACGCACACTCCGAACCGGCGCGTTCTCCAAGCAGACGCACACCCCGAACCGGCGCGTTCTCCAAGCAGACGCACACTCCGAACCGGCGCGTTCTCCAAGCAGACGCACACCCCGAACCGGCGCGTTCTCCAAGCAGACGCACACTCCGAACCGGCGCGTTCTCCAAGCAGACGCACACCCCGAACCGGCGCGTTCTCCAAGCAGACGCACACTCCGAACCGGCGCGTTCTCCAAGCAGACGCACACTCCGAACCGGCGCGTTCTCCAAGCAGACGCACACCCCGAACCGGCGCGTTCTCCAAGCAGACGCACTCTCCGAACCGGCGCGTTCTCCAAGCCGACGCGCCCCACTCCAGACGTCTAGCCTGCGCCCTCCTACTCCTCCCTGTAAGCAGCTCCAGCCCTCGCCCTGTTCCAAGGCCCGAACCCTGTTTTCTCTGTCCCTGTCCCCAGCCCGCCTCCGCGGGCCTCTGTCCCTGTTTCCCCTTTCTAGTCCTCCTAGTCCTCCCTGTCCAGTCCTTCTAGTCCTCCTAGTCCTCCCTGTCCAGTCCTTCTAGTCCTCCTAGTCCTCCCTGTCCAGTCATTCTAGTCCTCCTAGTCCTCCCGGTCCAGTCCTTCTAGTCCTCCTAGTCCTCCCTGTCCAGTCCTCCTAGTCCTCCTAGTCCTCCCTGTCCAGTCCTCCTAGTCCTCCCAGTCATCCCTGTCCAGTCCTCCTAGTCCTCCCTGTTCCTGCCCTGTTCCCTTGCCCTGGCCCTGTCCGTTAGCCTTCCCTTAGCCTTCCCCTTAGCCAGCTCGCCTCTTAAAGGCACATTGCCCATTTTCCCTAGTTCTTGTTTTCCAGTGTTTTGTGTTCCCCCTTAAAGGCACAGTGCCTATTTTCCCAAGTTCTTGTTTTCCTGTAATTTGTGTTCTCCCTTAAAGGGACAGTGCCGTTTTCTGTTGTTTTCAATAAATGCCCAGTTCTTGGCTTACTCTCATACCTGTCTTGTGTTGTGCGATTGGGGTTGGTTACAAACCATAACAGTACGACCCGACCAGTCGACGACCCCAGCCAGCACAGACAGTGTATGTTGAGTTTGCCTTTTTTTTTGTTCCCTCTAGTTCCCCTGTTAGCTCATCTGTTAGCCTTTGTTAGCTCCCCTGTTAGCTCCCCTGTTAGCCTGTTAGTCTCCCCTGTTAGCTCCCCTGTTAGCCCTTGTTAGTTCCCCTGTTGACTCCCCTGTTGGCTTCCCTGTTAGCTCCCCTGTTAGCCTGTTAGCTCCCCTGTTAGCCTGTTAGTCTCCCCTGTTAGCTTCCCTGTTAGCTCCCCTGTTAGCCTGTTAGCTTCCCTGTTTGCCTCGTTAGCTCCCCTGCAGCTTGCCAGGCCTCTACTACCAGCATGGCCCCGGTCTGTTAGCTTAGCCCCGGCTGCTAGCACAGCCTCTATGTTAATGCAGCCCTTGCAGCTAGCATAGGCCCTGTAGCTGGCCATGCCCAGGCAGCTAACCCGGTCCCTCTGCTTGGCCTCCACTTTTTGTGTAGCTTCCCCACTGCTAGGACTGCCCCTTCAGCTAGCAAGGTCAGTTTTCCCCACTGCTAGGACTGCCCCTTCAGCTAGCAAGGTCAGTATCTCCCACTGCTAGGACTGCCCCTTCAGCTAGCAAGGTCAGTATCTCCCACTGCTAGGACTGCCCCTTCAGCTAGCAAGGTCAGTATCTCCCACTGCTAGGACTGCCCCTTCAGCTAGCAAGGTTAGTTTCCCCACTGCTAGGACTGCCCCTTCAGCTAGCAAGGTCAGTTTTCCCCACTGCTAGGACTGCCCCTTCAGCTAGCATGGTCAGTTTCCCCGCTGCTAGGACTGCCCTTTCAGCTAGCAAGGTCAGTTTCCCCACTGCTAGGACTGCCCCTTCAGCTAGCAAGGTCAGTTTCCCCACTGCTAGGACTGCCTCTTCAGCTAGCAAGGTCAGTTCCCCACAGCTAGGACTGTCCTTCCAGCTAGCTTGTTCTCTCTTGCTGGTCCAGCCCTGTCTGCCAGCCTAGCTCCGGCAGCTAGCGCAGCCTCTATGTTAATGTAGCAGTACAGCTAGCATAGGCCCTGTAGCTATCAGTGCCCTGGCAGCTACCCTTTCCCTCTGCTAGCCTAGCTCCGGCAGCTAGCGCAGCCTCTATGTTAATGTAGCAGTACAGCTAGCATAGGCCCTGTAGCTATCAGTGCCCTGGCAGCTACCCTTTCCCTCTGCTAGCCCCTTCCCTGTTCCCCTGTTCCAGCCCTGTCTGCTAGCCTAGCTCCGGCAGCTAGCGCAGCCTCTATGTTAATGTAGCAGTACAGCTAGCATAGGCCCTGTAGCTATCAGTGCCCTGGCAGCTACCCTTTCCCTCTGCTAGCCCCTTCCCTGTTCCCCTGTTCCAGCCCTGTCTGCTAGCCTAGCTCCGGCAGCCAGCGCAGCCTCTATGTTAATGTAGCATTACAGCTAGCATAGGCCCTGTAGCTATCAGTGCCCTGGCTGTTACCCCTCAGCTCCTCTAGTTACCCCTCAGCTACCCTAGTTACCCCTCAGCTACCCTAGTTACCCCTCGGCTACCCTGTCCCTTTGCTAGCCCCACTTTTGGTGTAGCTTCCCCGCTAGCATGGCCCAATTTTTTGTTTGTTGCCTTGTTTATGTCCCCTGCCCCCCTGTCTGTATTTTTGGGTCGCCCGGTGGCTCCCGTGGAGGGGGGAGTACTGTGAGGTTCGCCTCTTCCCTGGACCTTTGATTCCCTGTCTCCTCACCTCTCCAGCCCCCACCCTCGCGTTCGTTTAGTCTCGTCTGCTCTTCAGCAGCCCACACCCTTGGACTATCTTTCATTATCTGTTTGATTGGTCCTTGCCGAACACACACTTCTAGTTCAAGTATCAATTACCATCACGCACCTGTTGTGTGTTCTAATTAGCACCCCAGTGGGTTTTAAATACCTCGCTCTTCCCCCCAGTCCTCGTCGGGTCGTTCCGTATCATATCTCTATCAGCAAACTCCTACGGGAGGTTCTCTATCTGTAGGCTCCTACGGGAGTTTCTGTTTCTGTCTGTATGCTGTTTCATCTCCGGCATGAGACGAGGTGCAAGCCTTCGCCACCTGTCGCCGTTTGCCTGGAGTGGGACACAGTACTGCGCTCTCTAATCCTCTACGGGAGGTATTCCAGTGTTCCACTCCAGACCTCCGCGCCAGATGCGCACTCCGAACCGGCGCGTTCTCCAAGCAGACGCACACCCCGAACCGGCGCGTTCTCCAAGCAGACGCACACTCCGAACCGGCGCGTTCTCCAAGCAGACGCACACCCCGAACCGGCGCGTTCTCCAAGCAGACGCACACTCCGAACCGGCGCGTTCTCCAAGCAGACGCACACCCCGAACCGGCGCGTTCTCCAAGCAGACGCACACTCCGAACCAGCGCGTTCTCCAAGCAGACGCACACCCCGAACCGGCGCGTTCTCCAAGCAGACGCACACTCCGAACCGGCGCGTTCTCCAAGCAGACGCACACCCCGAACCGGCGCGTTCTCCAAGCAGACGCACACTCCGAACCGGCGCGTTCTCCAAGCAGACGCACACCCCGAACCGGCGCGTTCTCCAAGCAGACGCACACTCCGAACCGGCGCGTTCTCCAAGCAGACGCACACCCCGAACCGGCGCGTTCTCCAAGCAGACGCACACTCCGAACCGGCGCGTTCTCCAAGCAGACGCACACTCCGAACCGGCGCGTTCTCCAAGCAGACGCACACCCCGAACCGGCGCGTTCTCCTAGCAGACGCACACTCCGAACCGGCGCGTTCTCCAAGCAGACGCACACCCCGAACCGGCGCGTTCTCCAAGCAGACGCACACTCCGAACCGGCGCGTTCTCCAAGAAGACGCACACCCCGAACCGGCGCGTTCTCCAAGCAGACGCACACTCCGAACCGGCGCGTTCTCCAAGCAGACGCACACCCCGAACCGGCGCGTTCTCCAAGCAGACGCACACTCCGAACCGGCGCGTTCTCCAAGCAGACGCACACTCCGAACCGGCACGTTCTCCAAGCAGACGCACACCCCGAACCGGCGCGTTCTCCAAGCAGACGCACTCTCCGAACCGGCGCGTTCTCCAAGCCGACGCGCCCCACTCCAGACGTCTAGCCTGCGCCCTCCTACTCCTCCCTGTAAGCAGCTCCAGCCCTCGCCCTGTTCCAAGGCCCGAACCCTGTTTTCTCTGTCCCTGTCCCCAGCCCGCCTCCGCGGGCCTCTGTCCCTGTTTCCCCTTTCTAGTCCTCCTAGTCCTCCCTGTCCAGTCCTTCTAGTCCTCATAGTCCTCCCTGTCCAGTCCTTCTAGTCCTCCTAGTCCTCCCTGTCCAGTCCTTCTAGTCCTCCTAGTCCTCCCGGTCCAGTCCTTCTAGTCCTCCTAGTCCTCCCTGTCCAGTCCTCCTAGTCCTCCTAGTCCTCCCTGTCCAGTCCTCCTAGTCCTCCCAGTCATCCCTGTCCAGTCCTCCTAGTCCTCCCTGTTCCTGCCCTGTTCCCTTGCCCTGGCCCTGTCCGTTAGCCTTCCCTTAGCCTTCCCCTTAGCCAGCTCGCCTCTTAAAGGCACATTGCCCATTTTCCCTAGTTCTTGTTTTCTAGTGTTTTGTGTTCCCCCTTAAAGGCACAGTGCCTATCTTCCCAAGTTCTTGTTTTCCTGTAATTTGTGTTCTCCCTTAAAGGGACAGTGCCGTTTTCTGTTGTTTTCAATAAATGCCCAGTTCTTGGCTTACTCTCATACCTGTCTTGTGTTGTGCAATTGGGGTTGGTTACAAACCATAACAGAGTGAGCTGTATGTGTGTGTCGCTGGAATTTCCCCAAGGGGATTAATAAAGGAATATCTTATCTTATCTTATCTTTACTGTACAGGGACGTGCACAGGACTTTAGAGGGGCAGGTGCTCAAAGGCTGAAAAGGGCACTACACCTGTGTGTGTTTTAACCAAGCGCGCGTAGCGCACAAGCCCGTTTTTAAGGACCCTTTTCGGGCGGGGGGGGGGGGCCTTTTTATGCTTTTGGGGGGGGTTTTGGTGATCAAATATTGAATATTGAACTATAATAATCAGTGCAGGAGCTCACTTATCCTTGAAAGACACTTTTATCACTGACTTAAAAGGCCCATACAGCTCCATAAATGTTCAGGGGGGAGGGAATAAGTGTTTACCCTACAGACCCCAAGAAGTGCTGTATATTCTGTATTGTTTAAGAAAAATGCATTTTTTATTCCAATCCCGATTTGTATTTGAGATTCCCAAATCCCATCGGACTTGACTTCTTCGTGTCCCTCAGTGAGTGTAATACCAGCATTCAACTGTATGCGCCACAGCGGTTTCTATCATCATCATCATCATCATCATCATCACCACCACGCTATGCATAAAATATATAGGTCCGCGGAGAGGCACACTGAGGAGGCCGTGCAAACTGCAATGGAATATGGGGCATCTCTCTCTCTTTACCTAATATTTTTATTCTATATAAATACCTATATCTTTACCTAATATTTTATTCTCCTTTCAGACTCTTCACATCCCATCTTTTGTGTGTCGTTTTCTTTTTCTTGATGGTTTTCAGTTTGATCTTAATTTTCATCACTACTGGAATATGATCTGAACCACAGTCTGCAGATGGTCGTGCCTTAGAGTTTGTTATTCCTTTCTTGTATCTGTGGTTTATCATAATGTAATCAATTTGGTTTCTAGTGTTTCCATCAGGAGATCTCCATCTCCAAGGACTGCCCCTTCAGCTAGCATGGTCAGTTTCCCCGCTGCTAGGACTGCCCTTTCAGCTAGCAAGGTCAGTTTCCCCACTGCTAGGACTGCCCCTTCAGCTAGCAAGGTCAGTTTCCCCACTGCTAGGACTGCCTCTTCAGCTAGCAAGGTCAGTTCCCCACAGCTAGGACTGTCCTTCCAGCTAGCTTGTTCTCTCTTGCTGGTCCAGCCCTGTCTGCCAGCCTAGCTCCGGCAGCTAGCGCAGCCTCTATGTTAATGTAGCAGTACAGCTAGCATAGGCCCTGTAGCTATCAGTGCCCTGGCAGCTACCCTTTCCCTCTGCTAGCCTAGCTCCGGCAGCTAGCGCAGCCTCTATGTTAATGTAGCAGTACAGCTAGCATAGGCCCTGTAGCTATCAGTGCCCTGGCAGCTACCCTTTCCCTCTGCTAGCCCCTTCCCTGTTCCCCTGTTCCAGCCCTGTCTGCTAGCCTAGCTCCGGCAGCTAGCGCAGCCTCTATGTTAATGTAGCAGTACAGCTAGCATAGGCCCTGTAGCTATCAGTGCCCTGGCAGCTACCCTTTCCCTCTGCTAGCCCCTTCCCTGTTCCCCTGTTCCAGCCCTGTCTGCTAGCCTAGCTCCGGCAGCCAGCGCAGCCTCTATGTTAATGTAGCATTACAGCTAGCATAGGCCCTGTAGCTATCAGTGCCCTGGCTGTTACCCCTCAGCTCCTCTAGTTACCCCTCAGCTACCCTAGTTACCCCTCAGCTACCCTAGTTACCCCTCGGCTACCCTGTCCCTTTGCTAGCCCCACTTTTGGTGTAGCTTCCCCGCTAGCATGGCCCAATTTTTTGTTTGTTGCCTTGTTTATGTCCCCTGCCCCCCTGTCTGTATTTTTGGGTCGCCCGGTGGCTCCCGTGGAGGGGGGAGTACTGTGAGGTTCGCCTCTTCCCTGGACCTTTGATTCCCTGTCTCCTCACCTCTCCAGCCCCCACCCTCGCGTTCGTTTAGTCTCGTCTGCTCTTCAGCAGCCCACACCCTTGGACTATCTTTCATTATCTGTTTGATTGGTCCTTGCCGAACACACACTTCTAGTTCAAGTATCAATTACCATCACGCACCTGTTGTGTGTTCTAATTAGCACCCCAGTGGGTTTTAAATACCTCGCTCTTCCCCCCAGTCCTCGTCGGGTCGTTCCGTATCATATCTCTATCAGCAAACTCCTACGGGAGGTTCTCTATCTGTAGGCTCCTACGGGAGTTTCTGTTTCTGTCTGTATGCTGTTTCATCTCCGGCATGAGACGAGGTGCAAGCCTTCGCCACCTGTCGCCGTTTGCCTGGAGTGGGACACAGTACTGCGCTCTCTAATCCTCTACGGGAGGTATTCCAGTGTTCCACTCCAGACCTCCGCGCCAGATGCGCACTCCGAACCGGCGCGTTCTCCAAGCAGACGCACACCCCGAACCGGCGCGTTCTCCAAGCAGACGCACACTCCGAACCGGCGCGTTCTCCAAGCAGACGCACACCCCGAACCGGCGCGTTCTCCAAGCAGACGCACACTCCGAACCGGCGCGTTCTCCAAGCAGACGCACACCCCGAACCGGCGCGTTCTCCAAGCAGACGCACACTCCGAACCAGCGCGTTCTCCAAGCAGACGCACACCCCGAACCGGCGCGTTCTCCAAGCAGACGCACACTCCGAACCGGCGCGTTCTCCAAGCAGACGCACACCCCGAACCGGCGCGTTCTCCAAGCAGACGCACACTCCGAACCGGCGCGTTCTCCAAGCAGACGCACACCCCGAACCGGCGCGTTCTCCAAGCAGACGCACACTCCGAACCGGCGCGTTCTCCAAGCAGACGCACACCCCGAACCGGCGCGTTCTCCAAGCAGACGCACACTCCGAACCGGCGCGTTCTCCAAGCAGACGCACACTCCGAACCGGCGCGTTCTCCAAGCAGACGCACACCCCAAACCGGCGCGTTCTCCTAGCAGACGCACACTCCGAACCGGCGCGTTCTCCAAGCAGACGCACACCCCGAACCGGCGCGTTCTCCAAGCAGACGCACACTCCGAACCGGCGCGTTCTCCAAGAAGACGCACACCCCGAACCGGCGCGTTCTCCAAGCAGACGCACACTCCGAACCGGCGCGTTCTCCAAGCAGACGCACACCCCGAACCGGCGCGTTCTCCAAGCAGACGCACACTCCGAACCGGCGCGTTCTCCAAGCAGACGCACACTCCGAACCGGCACGTTCTCCAAGCAGACGCACACCCCGAACCGGCGCGTTCTCCAAGCAGACGCACTCTCCGAACCGGCGCGTTCTCCAAGCCGACGCGCCCCACTCCAGACGTCTAGCCTGCGCCCTCCTACTCCTCCCTGTAAGCAGCTCCAGCCCTCGCCCTGTTCCAAGGCCCGAACCCTGTTTTCTCTGTCCCTGTCCCCAGCCCGCCTCCGCGGGCCTCTGTCCCTGTTTCCCCTTTCTAGTCCTCCTAGTCCTCCCTGTCCAGTCCTTCTAGTCCTCATAGTCCTCCCTGTCCAGTCCTTCTAGTCCTCCTAGTCCTCCCTGTCCAGTCCTTCTAGTCCTCCTAGTCCTCCCGGTCCAGTCCTTCTAGTCCTCCTAGTCCTCCCTGTCCAGTCCTCCTAGTCCTCCTAGTCCTCCCTGTCCAGTCCTCCTAGTCCTCCCAGTCATCCCTGTCCAGTCCTCCTAGTCCTCCCTGTTCCTGCCCTGTTCCCTTGCCCTGGCCCTGTCCGTTAGCCTTCCCTTAGCCTTCCCCTTAGCCAGCTCGCCTCTTAAAGGCACATTGCCCATTTTCCCTAGTTCTTGTTTTCTAGTGTTTTGTGTTCCCCCTTAAAGGCACAGTGCCTATCTTCCCAAGTTCTTGTTTTCCTGTAATTTGTGTTCTCCCTTAAAGGGACAGTGCCGTTTTCTGTTGTTTTCAATAAATGCCCAGTTCTTGGCTTACTCTCATACCTGTCTTGTGTTGTGCAATTGGGGTCGGTTACAAACCATAACAGAGTGAGCTGTATGTGTGTGTCGCTGGAATTTCCCCAAGGGGATTAATAAAGGAATATCTTATCTTATCTTATCTTTACTGTACAGGGACGTGCACAGGACTTTAGAGGGGCAGGTGCTCAAAGGCTGAAAAGGGCACTACACCTGTGTGTGTTTTAACCAAGCGCGCGTAGCGCACAAGCCCGTTTTTAAGGACCCTTTTCGGGCGGGGGGGGGGGGCCTTTTTATGCTTTTGGGGGGGGTTTTGGTGATCAAATATTGAATATTGAACTATAATAATCAGTGCAGGAGCTCACTTATCCTTGAAAGACACTTTTATCACTGACTTAAAAGGCCCATACAGCTCCATAAATGTTCAGGGGGGAGGGAATAAGTGTTTACCCTACAGACCCCAAGAAGTGCTGTATATTCTGTATTGTTTAATAAAAATGCATTTTTTATTCCAATCCCGATTTGTATTTGAGATTCCCAAATCCCATCGGACTTGACTTCTTCGTGTCCCTCAGTGAGTGTAATACCAGCATTCAACTGTATGCGCCACAGCGGTTTCTATCATCATCATCATCATCATCATCATCACCACCACGCTATGCATAAAATATATAGGTCCGCGGAGAGGCACACTGAGGAGGCCGTGCAAACTGCAATGGAATATGGGGCATCTCTCTCTCTTTACCTAATATTTTTATTCTATCCTGACATTTTTCAGTTGGAAGGGCAGTCTATATGCGTAACAGAAAAAAATATATATATATATATATTTTTTTTTTCAAAAAGGGCACTTTTTATGAGGCTCAAAAAGGCAGGTGCTCAAGCACCCCTTGGGCTCTAGGTGTGCATGTGCCTGGTACTGTACTGTATATAATGTAGTACTGTACTGTATATAATGTAGTACTGCAATGTATATAATGTAGTGCTGTATATACTGTAGTACTGTATATAATGTAGTGCTGTACTGTATATAATGTAGTACTGTATATACTGTAGTACTATATATAATGTAGTACTGTATATAATGTAGTAAATGGTAAATGGTAAATGGCTGCTTTTTTATATAGCGCTTTTATCCAAAGCTCTTTACAATTTGTTCCTCACATTTGACCCATTCACTCACACATTCACACACCGACGGCGGAGGCGACAATGCAAGGTGCCAACCTGCTCATCGGGAGAAATTAGGGGTTAAGTGTCTTTGCTCAAGGACACATCGACACGCTGCCTGGGAGGAGCGGGAATCGAACCGGGAACCTCCGGATTTCCAGACGACTGCTCTACCTCCCGAGCCACTGTATATACTGTGGTACTGTATATAATGTAGTACTGTACTGTATATAATGTAGTACTGTACTGTATATAATGTAGCACTGTACTGTATATAATGTAGTACTGTATATAATGTAGTACTGTACTGTATATAATGTAGTAATGTACTGTATATAATGTAGTACTGTATACAATGTAGTATTGTACTGTATATAATGTAGTACTGTATATAATGTAGTACTGTATACACTGTAGTATTGTACTGTATATAATGTAGTACTGTACTGTATATAATGTAGTACTGTACTGTATATAATGTAGTACTGTACTGTATATAATGCAGTACTGTACTGTATATAATGTAGAACTGTATACAATGTAGTACTGTACTGTATAATGTAGTACTGTATATAATGTAGTACTGTACTGTATATAATGTAGTACTGTATATAATGTAGTACTGTATATAATGTAGTCATCATCATTAGGTGGCTTCTTCGTTCCGAAGGTTGCCTATCACTCTCTAACCCATTCTGTCCCCACTTCTTCTCTCCAACTCCGTGACTCCGCCTCTCACTCCACTCCAATCACAGACGTCGTCTACCCAGCCTCTTCTTGGTCTTCCACTTCCTCTCTTTCCATCCACCTTCCCCATCACCACCTTCTTGAACATCTCCCCGCTGGATCCTCTCAGAACATGCCCGCACAACTCCATCTTTCTCTTTTTCAACCTCTCCAGCAGCTGTCCTCCTTGCATATCCGCTCTTCTCAGTACCTCCTCATTCTTGATCTTATCCTTCCATGTTATCTTCAGCATCTTCCTCAGTGTCCACATTTCAAAAGAGTCTATCATCCTCTTTGCCTCTTCATTCAGCGTCCATGCTTCTGCTCCATATGAAAAGACTGACCTAACATACGTTTCCAAAATCCTGGTCTTCGTTTTCCAACTTATGTTTCTTCTCAATAATTCTTTATGGTTCCAGAATGCGCCCTTTGCAATTCCGGTTCTTCTCTTAATGTCCATGTTAGCTCTTCCACCTTCACTGATCCAGCTTCCAAGGTACATGTACTCCTTCACTTGTTCAAGTTTTTCTCCATCCACCTGTATTTTACAAACAGTTACTGGTGTTTTTTCAATGATCATTACTTTTACATTTTCTTTGTGTTTAGCGACATTCCATAGTTTTTGCATTCGACATTCAGCTTATTCATCATGTCCTGTAGATCTTCTTGACAGTTACAGACTATAGCAGTGTCATCCGCGTATCTTATATTGGTGATGTTCTCTTCGCCAAGTTTTACTCCTTTCCCTCCTCTCAGACCTTTTTTCATCAGTAATTCACTGTACATATTAAAGAGTACAGGGGACAAGATGCATCCTTGTCTTACACCCTTCTCCACCGGGAAGTCTCTTGATTTCTCCTTTCCTATTCTAACATTAGCCTTCTGCCTCCAGTATAAGTTGGCAATTATTCTTCGGTCAGAAACTGGTATTTTGAATTCTTCCATTGTTCTCATCAATGTTGTATGTTCAACTCTGTCGAAGGCCTTCGTGAAATTGATGAAGCAAATATACAGCTTCTTCTGTTGGTCTATCGATTTTTCACCAATGATTCTGAGTTGGCAGATTGCATCTCTTGTTCCTTTTCCTTTGCGAAAACCCATTTGGCTATCCGAGAGCTGATGTTCAATTATGGGTTCTATTCTGTTCTTGATGATTTTCAGGAGTACTTTTGATGAATGAGATATCAAACTGATAGTCCTGTAATTGTTGCATTCTGTGGCTCTTCCGGTCTTTGGGATCGGAATGAACATTGATTTTAGGAAATCATTTGGAATATTTCCTGAGTTATAGATGTTGTTTACCAGTTTCACAAGGAGCTCGATGCATCGGTCACCAGAGTTCTTAATCAGTTCAGCAGGGATCTCATCCTCGCCGGGCGATCTGTCCGTGGCCAGTGACTTCACAGCCTCTTCAACTTCTTTTTTCGTGATCTGGACTTTTTCTATCACTTCTAGACTAATTCCTGTGTCTGAGGTTCTGTTCTGGTCTTTGTATAGTGTTTCCACATACTCTGCCCATCTATTGATTATTTCCTTCTCGTCAAGGACCAGTTTTCCTTCTTTGTCTCTGACACCTTGGGTTGTTTTTTCCTCTTCCTTGTTAGTTGTTGGATCTTGTTGTACATGAGAGGGTTGTGCTTCTTGTCTAGATCTTCAATTTCCTTGCATTTTTCTTTGTAATACTTCTCTTTTGCATCTCTACACATCTTCTGTACTTTTCGTTTTGCTCTGTTGTATTCAGTTTTTCTGTCCGCATTCTTCATGTCTGCTCTCTTTTTCATCTCATCCAGAATGTCTTTCGTCATCCACTCTTGTTTCTCAACTTTTTCTGGTTTACCACAGATTATGTCTGCAACGCTTCCCAGTTTTTCTTTCAGTTTTGTCCATAGTTCTTGTGGATCTTCAATATCTGCTAACTCTCTATTTTCTAATGTTTTGTTCACTTCGTTTCTGTATTTTCTCTTCATGGTTTCTCCTTTCAGACTCTTCACATCCCATCTTTTGTGTGTCGTTTTCTTTTTCTTGATGGTTTTCAGTTTGATCTTAATTTTCATCACTACTGGAATATGATCTGAACCACAGTCTGCAGATGGTCGTGCCTTAGAGTTTGTTATTCCTTTCTTGTATCTGTGGTTTATCATAATGTAATCAATTTGGTTTCTAGTGTTTCCATCAGGAGATCTCCATGTGTGTCTTGCAGATTTACGTTGTTCAAACCAAGTGTTGGTGACCCACAATTGGTTCTTCCTGCAGAAATCCACTAGTCTATCTCCTCTATCGTTTCTTATACCCAGACCAAAAGGTCCGACAACACCATCAACTTTTTCTTCACCTAATTTGGCGTTGAAATCGCCCATGACTATTTCCACATCTCCCCATTTCATTTGGTCTTTCATCGCTCTCTCAATATTTTCATTAAAGTTGTCTATTTCATCATCCTCAGCTTCTCCAGTTGGTGCATATGCTTGTGTGATGCATACACTTGCTGGTGTTGCTTTCATTCTCAAGGTGATAATACGTTCCGATATCGTTTGATAACTTTCCACGCTTTTTGCTGCTTTCTCAGTCAAAGCAAAAGCTACACCTTTTCTATGTTGTTTTCCACCCGAAGATATGATTCTAAATGATTGTACCGTATATAATGTAGTACTGTATATAATGTAGTACTGTACTGTATATAATGTAGTACTGTACTGTATATAATGTAGTACTGTATATAATGTAGTACTGTACTGTATATAATGTAGTACTGTATATAATGTAGTACTGTATATAATGTAGTACTGTACTGTATATAATGTAGTACTGTACTGTATATAATGTAGTACTATACTGTATATAATGTAGTACTGTATATAATGTAGTACTGTACTGTATATAATGTAGTACTGTACTGTATATAATGTAGTACTGTACTGTATATAATGTAGTACTGTATATAATGTAGTACTGTACTGTATATACTGTGGTATCACAACGCCCCCTTTTCAACAGTTCTGCAGCAGCACTCTCTGAAGGCCCCCTGGTGGTCTACAGACACAACATCTAAACGCAGTCCATGAGTTCAGAGTTGACGTGAGACACTCACAGCCTGATCCAGCCTCATTCCAGTCTGGTAGCGAGGTCCTATCAGCTGGTCATTTGATTAGATGTAAATCAACACGAGCCAGCGCTGGGAGAGGAGGCCTTCTTCGTGGAGCTCTATGACGGGTATTAAAGGGGCATCATGTGTAATACATCTGAGAGCAAAAGGACTTCTTCGTTGAGCTCTATGACGGGGATTAAAGGGGCATCATGTGTAATACATCTGAGAGCAGAAGGACTTCTTCGTTGAGCTCTATGACGGGTATTAAAGGGGCATCATGTGTAATACATCTGAGAGCAGAAGGACTTCTTCGTTGAGCTCTATGACGGGTATTAAAGGGGCATCATGTGTAATACATGATCAGAAGGACTTCTTCGTTGAGCTCTATGACGGGTATTAAAGGGGCATCATGTGTAATACATCTGAGAGCAGAAGGACTTCTTCGTTGAGCTCTATGATGGGTATTAAAGGGGCATCATGTGTAATACATCTGAGAGCAGAAGGACTTCTTCGTTGAGCTCTATAACGGGTATTAAAGGGGCATCATGTGTAATACATCTGAGAGCAGAAGGACTTCTTCGTTGAGCTCTATGATGGGTATTAAAGGTCAGCCAACTGGATCCGTCTCTGCTTCATATAGTAAGACAGTAGAGAGATACTCCATAGATGCCTCTTTTCCATTGCATGGTACCTACTCGACTCTACTCTACTCTACTCGCTTTTGGTAGCTGGTACTTTGTTAGTTTTCCACTGCAGGTAGTACCCGCCGTCAGTGTACTGTAGCTGGTCGTCATAGCGAGGGCGCCGTGATGTCAACTTCAACACGACACACACACACACGTATCGTAGCTAGCTATAAAGCTATGAAGATACCTTCACAGTGTACTCCGCGTCATTTATTGATGAAACAAAACCAACATCAACACAATTGCTATGAAGATACCTTCACAGTGTACTCTGTGTCATTTATTGATGAAACAAAACCAACATCAACACGAAGAACAAAGTGTCTCTCAAAAAAGATTGCTAATTTTGTTACGTTACGTGTAGTTAGCTAATAAGCTAATAAATTTCCCTCGGGATGATTAAAGTATTTCTATTCTATGATACCAGTGCCTTATTAGCTAACTACACGTAAGGTAATAAAATTAGCTATCTCTTGCACGCTATGTACGCTAGCCGCAATGCTAACTATTATAATGGTAAATCCCAGTCACATTAGCACGTAAGCCAGGGAGGGGCAACTGGCGGCCCACGGACCGCATGCGGCCCTCATTGACGCTCCATGCGGCCCCAGGCCAATATTTATTAAAAAAAAAATTATAATTAAAAAAAAAATTATAATATATATATATCTTTTTTGTTTGCATTCGACTAAGAGGTTGGCAGTCGACTATGGCTCCTTTCGATCGATTAGTTGACTGTTCGACTAATAGGGGTCAGCCCTAGTGTGGACATATTCAACACTGTTGAAAGTGCCATGCAGCAACATGGGGGGTTTGATAAACTGTCTGTTACCGATGGAGCACCTGCAATGAAAGGAAAACACACAGGATTCGCCGGGCTTCTAAGGCAGAGTGGCGTTGAGTGTCCAATGCTGCACTGCATTATACATCAGGTAAGTTCGCTAACGATAGGTTATAACTATAACCAAGTTCTGTGAGTAATGGTGACGCTCGGCGTCACTACTGCACTATGCTTCACTCGTGCACGCGCACTGAATAAAAAATTCCACAATGTACCTTTACATCCCAACATTCGTCTGGCCACACCCCCATCCGCTTACCTACATAAGCAGGGGTGTGGTCACCTACTCACCTCCTTCCCAAGCTTTCACCACAAGGTGAGATCAAGGGCCGCAGCGGCGTCTGACGCCGAGCGTCACCATTACTCACAGAACTTGGTTATAGTTATAACCTATCATTCTGTGTCGTATGGTTCTCGCTCGGCGTCACTACTGCACAAGGGAGGCCGAGCGAGAGCCATTGCCCGACAAATGTACCCCGCTGAGGCCCCCCACAACCATCAGATCGGGGAGGACCGAGCCCCCCCGACCCTCCCTAATGGAGGATACCCCCCCTATTGGAGGTTCACGGGAGGGCGACGGATCCGACCGTGCAAAGAGGCACTCAAGCAACTCAATGCACAGGGTGAGCAGACCGTGGCTTGACCCCACGACTACACACACGCACAACCCGCATGCCACCCGGGAACGAACGGAAGGAACAACCTCGTTACTGCCCCCAGAATCACAGGGTCAAGAGCAAACCCAACCCCGTGGCAAGGCCGTAGCAGCGGAGCGCGAAGGAAGACGCAGACCCACTGAAGGGACTGGATCCCCTGGAAAACGGGGGCCCGGAGAGGTCAATGACGCCAGGCATCAAGACCCCACCAGGCGGTCACTTAGTGACACCGCCCCCACATCGCCAGCGTATTCGGATAAGGCCCCTCCAAGAGCGGGCCCTTTCCCCCCAATAGCACACCGCCTGGCACACTGACCCTGCAGAACAGGCAGTCAGCATGGCCGTAAGCACACAAAAAAGGTTAACCAACGGAAGCAGGCAGCGCACCGGGGAAACCAGGCAACAGGCTGTAACCTGAGCCTGGAGCACTGCGGACAAGACAGGCGCCAAAGGAGTCAGCTGAAAACAGCCCCCCCGGCGGAAGGGGCGTATGCTGGCGTTGTTGCATGACAAAGCCTCCATTAAAAAAAAAACACCCAGAGGGGTTGAGGCAGAGAAGGCTGACATGATTGGCAGACGTCATGAACGTGCAGGGGCACACTCAACCGGGTAACCCGGGAGTTGACACTGCTCCAACACACCAGGGAATCAACCACCCTGTCGTTACCCTATGCGGTGGTTGTTCCTATAACCCCTCAAGAAAAAACTCCAAAACACACCTGCGGGCATAACTGGCTATACCTATACAAGTGTTTCAGTTTTCAAAAAAGGGTTATTCCAGGCCTACGGGTCGACGAAACATTACTTTGGACCGGGCCCGGCGGCACGGGAAGCACAGGGTTACCAGAGGAGGTCCAAGACCACCCCAACAGCCCCCTCTTCGCCACGCGTGAGAGAGGAGCGAAAAGAATGGAGAACCAGCCCTAAGCACACCGCACTTGGTATTCCCAGGCCGTCTCCCAACCAAGTACTAACCAGGACCGAACCTGCGTAGCGGCCGAGATCGGACGAGATCGGCCGTGTGTAGGTTGGCATGGCCGTAAGCCATTACGATAGTGCAGAGTACAATATGTACCCAACAAGGGTCTCCATAGCGCCTAACCCTGTGACACCCGGACCGACCTGGCATTTTTCCCCCCGAAAAAAGCACAAGTCCCTCAGGGTACCAGAACAGCAGATCTGCATCCCCAGCGGACAACGGGTTAACTGACCTGGACCAGCGTGACCAGACCAGTCCCGTGTCCTAACCACGCCGACATGCCCACTCCAGGAGAGGGGGTAGGTATGCGTGTCGATCTAAAACATGAAAAGAGGGCGCCACCCAGACGGTCCTCATTTAGACCGTGCTCAGTGGCCCACCCCAAGGGCGTGATACCCCTCTACCTATGTTCAGATCTATTCCGTTAACATCCCCCAGATATGAACGAGAATTCATCGAGACAACCTAGTAAACTGGCGCTCGGAAGAGACAAAACTCCATCCCAGTTGCCCTATAAAAACGCTGTTTTAACAAGCAACCAAGGCGCACTTAGCCCCTGTGTGATTCTGTCACAGAAACACACCTGAGCCAGCACTATGTATGCGTCGAGACCCAAACACATCAATGGATAGTCTAGCAAGACACCAAACATTGTTCCTCCAAGTCGCCTGGGAGAACGACACGGAGCCGTCGTGCTTCATGTACCTTCCTCTTTTTATTCAAAAAAGAAAGAACACAGACCGACATGAATCCCTCATGATGCCGCTGAGGGTAAAAATAGTTTACATTTTTACATCCCACCACCCTCCCATAGGGAGGAGACGGAAATCCCCAGAGAGACTTCCCACGCGAGCTGTATAGATTGAAAAGAATATATTGCAACATTGAGCCATGTAAAATTTTGGTTTAGGGCTCTCCGAGGAGGAGGCACTGAACCAATACACACTCAATAATCGAATCGAATCGAATACACACACAATAGAGCAGGACTCCTTTTTGAAGTTCTACTCACCTTGACAATCTGAGGAGGAGGCTCTGCACTCTGAGGAGGCTCCCTCACATGGAAGGAGAGTCCTAACTCACACAAGGCCCGAGTAGGAGCTTTGTGAGGAGGAGCCCTGACCACTCCCTGAAACAGATCCATCATATGGACCTGAACAGCTCACGGAAGTCTTACCAACAGAGACGCGCACAGTGACATACTCTATGGCGGGGGAATTTCTGCGGTGCACACGCCCAATATTCCAGGGCATGGGACCAGGAAACTCCCCCCCCCCCCCTCTTACCCTGTAACGTGCCGAACAGCAACGTGACAGGAACCTTGAAGGACAGGAGGTTGGAACCCCTGCCCGTCAAAAGGGGAGGAAAGGATTACCAGTTCACCCCTTTACGACCCCACACCCATGATACGATGTAATGACAAAAAAAGAACATGACAGACACAGTCACAGTCAGCTACATGAAGTGTCTAACAGCTTCACACAGCTCATGTGCTAACCTGCTATCTGATTTTTACTAAGGAAAAAACACAGAATAGAGAGGGCCCCCTTAAGAGCCCCGGTACCAGACTTACACATGTGCTTCTGTGGCCAACCTAACCCAGTTGTAGATCACACGACACACACAACCCTTTATCACCACAAAAAATGGCAATACACTCTACAGAGGAACGCCGTTTTTCATAATGAGAGAATACACAATTCTCGATTAGTATCGGCCACAGGCCTTGCTAAGCACACACGAAAAGTGACCAAACAATCTTTTCTTTAGGAAAATATAGTTTCTCAAGCGGTTTTAGCACAACCCCAGCAACCAAGCTAAGGGTTACATCGTATCCCACCACACAGTGACACAATATATTGTAACAACATGTCTGAGAGAAGGGTGGGGATTGGGGAAGTCCCCAGGGAACCGGGGGGATCACTCCTCCTACCTTACCCTTAATACGGCCAGTTGAACAGGTAAACCCGTTAATATGTGAACACACTGTTCATTGTCATTAGAGGCTGAGAAAAGAATTCATTCTTCACTCATATGTCACTGAGCATAGCTTTATAGGTTAAATGAACCCCCTTCGTTGTGAGTACACGGTACATGAACACACATGATGTTTCTCAACACAACAAACCAGATCATTTTTACATCTGTAACAAACAACCCGATTTGCATGGAGAAGCTAATACCAGTGACAAGACAATTCACACACAACTCGCGTCATATCCTAAATGTATTGCAGAAACACTCGTTTTGGAAAACATCGTTATTACAAAACATTGGAAGGGAAGGAAGAAGACGCGTTTTAAGGTCTGGTCAGGACCTTCCTTACCGTGAGCGCAGACCACGCAAACTGCAGTCTCTAACAGGGCACCGATAGTAAACACAGCATCCTGTGTTTGACGACACGGGCAGCGTCGCTGCTCCACCCCGCCGCTACGGTTCTCCTTGTTGACGCAGTCCTCGCCGGCCGGGCTCCCGGTAGGTTCGACTAACATCCTCTGTCAAAGATGACGTCGTAGTCAGAGTGTTTAAAGCATGTTATAGTCTCAGAACGTTCAACAGTGTAGCATTAAGCTAACAGCCGATCGGCTGATAGCCACAAGCTAATGTATACCAGCCTGGTAAACACAGCGAGCTAACGCTGCAGCTAATAGCTGCGCGGCTAACAGGTAGGCCACAACTAGCACGCAAGCTAAGCAGCTATCACCTGAACTTGTACACAAACGATATAACAAGCCACACTTCCGACAGGCCGCCATCTGAAACCCTCCTCACCTTTAAGAGAGAAGAGAAAAAGAGATGTCAACACAGTTTACAACAGTGATTTTACCAGACATCCGGCGGAGCCAGCACCAGTCCCATCTGGGTTGCAGCCGACTTGAACATGGATCTTCCGATAACGAACATCCATGCCCACATTTCCTCGTTAGGGTATACTCTCATTTGTATATGAAAGATGGGGCCTACACGGTGACAGAGAAGCATCCACTCGTCCAGAGAATCCTGGGATCACCAGTTACTGGTCGTGGCCCACTAATTGACTATAATGGGCTTCAAACCAAGATCCTCTGCCGTCGCCTAAGAGGCTGAACAGAGGACCCTAATCTGGGGCCGGTTTTCGTAAACATTGTCAGCTAGCCCCCATAGCACTAACAGACAAGTGGTGCTCGCAAGCAAACATTACTCACCCAACCTGGAACCCACCGCTTCTCACAACAGTCGGTGCGTCCTACAGTCCAGCTGTGTTGCTGGAGGGTCTTACCCCATCCAGCCGCAGCAAGGAGGATTGTAGTTGGGTAGCATGTCAGCGGCGTGAGCTCCTAATACGAAAAAACCCGGTGGAGGTGTAGAATGATCATCATCTTCCAGACACTCCAGTAACGAAGACAATATCGCCGTATTTTCTCGAAAATAGTGAGAGAGAAAATAAAGATATGATGTCAACGTATCTCTTGTTTTCCAACTTTCTTCTACTAACAACCTCGTCAAGTGGGGATCTACCGAAGGCACTTCCTTGTGGTGAAAGCGAAGAAGGAGGTGAGTACGTGACCACACCCCTGTAGGTAAGCGGATGGGGGTGTGGCCAGACGAATGTTGGGATGTAAAGGTACATTGTGGAATTTTTTATTCAGTGCGCGTGCACGAGTGAAGTATAGTGCAGTAGTGACGCAGAGCGAGAACCATACGACACAGAACATAATTTCCATCTATTGTGGGTCACTAATAATCAGGGGTGCAGTGGTCATGCCACGCGGTACCATGGCGTCCCAGCACTTTTCTGAGCAGAAGTACGCGCACGGATGTGCATGCGCGCGCACACAAAAATGAAACGTTATTTCATCTGATGCAGATCGCATGCACAAACATTGAAGTTGACATTCCTTCTATTGTGCGCCAACAGGAGAGACCACAAGTGTCTCATTAAAGACAGAACCATTATTGACCCACTGTGGGGGGAGGGTGAATGTCATGCCAGTTTGATAAAGGGTCAATGGGAGGCACTCGTTTTGTTTATTAGCAGGATAAAAGTTTATACATTTAACAAAATCATTTATTATTGCACTTTTGATTTACTGTTGTAGTGAAATGCAGCAGGAATGCTGCTTTCTGTTTGTTGAGCAGCGGGCTATAAGTTCATACATTTATTTGAATAGAAGCCTTAATTATAATTTGTAATTTTTGTATATATTTGGGTTACACAGCAATACTTTCAAATTCAGCTGTATTTATAAATTCATAAAGTTGAAATTAAGCATTACTAAATGCGTTTGAAATGGAATAAAAACAAAGTTACAACAAATTATAATAGTTTGATGTTGGTTTTGTTTCATCAATAAATGAAGGAGAATACACAGTGAATGTATCCTTTTTTGTTTATTGCACTTTGTTCTTGCTGCAAACAAATAATGAATGCTAATGTTTAGTAGTTGCGAGTCTATTTAAAGATGGCGGTTTTGTGTTTTCATTTGTGCAAGACGTTCCCCTGTGTAGCGCAATGATAAAGTAGTGACGATTCTCTCTTCTGACCAATCAGTGGTCTGCAGTGTTTCATGTCACTTTTTTGGTATCACTTCTACCCACTTGGAACCTCGAAAAAGCAGGTACTAAAAAAGAAACCAGTACCCTACCCTATACGAAAATGTTGGCAAAAAAACAAGTAGGGTAGAGTAGAGTAGGTACAATGCAGTGGAAAAGCGCCTTTATATTCTGGTTTTAGGCCCAAATATGCCTCTCACTCTCTCTCTATCTGCCCCTCTCTCTCTCTCTCTTTCTCTCTCTGCCCTCTCTTTCTCTCTCTCTCTGCCCACTTTCTCTCTCTACCTCTGCCACCCCTCTCTCTCTCTCTCTCTCTCTCTCTCTCTCTCTCTCTCTCTCTCTCTCTCTCTCTCTCTCTCTCTCTCTCTCTCTCTCTCTCTCTATGAGCCCAGGGCTATAACAGTGACAGTATATATGACAGATTCAAACCTGCTCTTCTGTATGGGAAAAACTGACATAGATTATGTATAGTATGTTATATATGATTATAATAAATGCAGGAGTCTCAGAAGACATGAAACCTTGTAACTTAAGTAGGCTGAGTAATTTACATAACCATACACTGGAAAAATCATGTTGTCTCAACTCATACTCAAGTAACCTTTTTGGACCAGCTTTTTATTGGTTAAATCAGCTAAATAAGAGTTGAGTGAATATAACATGTCAAGTTTACATCACTAGTAGTTTACATCACTAGTAGTTTGCATCACTAGTTTACATCACTAGTAGTTTACATCACTAGTTTACATCACTAGTTTACATCACTAGTAGTTTACATCACTAGTTTACATCACTAGTGTACATCACTAGTGTACATCACTAGTAGTTTACATCACTAGTAGTTTGCATCACTAGTTTACATCACTAGTTTACTTCACTAGTTTACATCACTAGTAGTTTACATCACTAGTAGGTAGTTTACTTCACTAGTTTACACCACTAGTAGTTTACATCACTAGTAGTTTACATCACTAGTAGTTTACTTCACTAGTTTACATCACTAGTAGTTTATATCACTAGTAGTTTACTTCACTAGTTTACATCACTAGTAGTTTACATCACTAGTAGTTTACATCACTAGTAGTTTATTGATGAATACTCATGACATTTGATATATATATTCTAAAATAAGTATAATTGCACTTCACCTACCTGTCGACATGAAATTCCCAAACGCTGACAGTAAAAAATAGCCTAGATGTCGCGCAAAATGGGACAGAATTTGGTTTTGGGCGTTCCCAGACAAAGAGAGTGACCGAGATTGGTCTACGTTCCGTTAGTAGTTTACATCACTAGTCGTTTACATCACTAGTAGTTTACATCACTAGTAGATTACATCACTAGTTTACATCACTAGTTTACATCACTAGTAGTTCACATCACTAGTTTACATCACTAGTTGACATCACTAGTAGTTTACATCACTAGTAGTTTACATCACTAGTTTACATCACTAGTAGTTTACATCACTAGTAGTTTACATCACTAGTAGTTTACATCACTAGTTTACATCACTAGTCGTTTACATCACTAGTAGTTTACATCACTAGTTTACATCACTAGTAGTTTACATCACTAAGTAGTTTACATCACTAGTAGTTTACTTCACTAGTTTACATCACTAGTAGTTTACATCACTAGTAGTTTATTTCACTAGTTTACATCACTAGTAGTTCGCATCACTAGTAGTTTACTTCACTAGTTTGCATCACTAGTAGTTTACATCACTAGTAGTTTCCATCACTAGTAGTTTACATGACTAGTTTACATCACTAGTAGTTTACATCACTAGTAGTTTACATCACTAGTAGTTTACATCACTAGTAGTTTGCATCACTAGTTTACATCACTAGTAGTTTAAATCACTAGTTTACATCACTAGTAGTTTATATCACTAGTTTACATCACTAGTAGTTTACATCACTAGTTTACATCACTAGTAGTTTACATCACTAGTAGTTTACATCACTAGTTTTCATCACTAGTAGTTACATCACAACTAGTTTGCATCACTAGTTTACATCACTAGTAGTTACATCACTACTAGTTTACATCACTAGTTTGCATCACTAGTAGTTTACATCACTACTAGTTTACATCACTAGTAGTTTACATCACTAGTAGTTTACATCATTAGTAGTTTACATCACTAGTAGTTTACATAATTACTAGTTTACATCAATAGTAGTTTACATCACTAGTAGTTTACATCACTAGTCGTTTACATCACTAGTTTACATCACTAGTTTACATCACTAGTAGTTTGCACCACTAGTAGTTTACAAAACTAGTTAACATCACTAGTAGTTTACATTACTAGTCGTTTACATCACTAGTTTACATCACTAGTTTACATCACTAGTAGTTACATCACTAGCAGTTACATCACTAGTAGTTTACATCACTAGTTTACATCACTAGTTTACATCACTAGTAGTTTACATCACTAGATCACATCACTAGTTTACATCACTAGTAGTTTACATAACTAGTAGTTTACATCACTAGTAGTTTACATCACTAGTAGTTTACATCATTATTAGTTTACATCACTAGTAGTTTACATCATTAGTAGTTTACATCACTAGTAGTTTACATCACTAGTAGTTTACATCACTAGTAGTTTACATCATTATTAGTTTACATCACTAGTAGTTTACATCATTAGTAGTTTACATCACTAGTAGTTTACATCACTAGTAGTTTACACCACTAGTAGTTTACATCACTAGTTACATCACTAGTTACATCACTAGGTCACGGTGACCAAATTCGTCCACATTTTTCTAGCATTTGATCACATTTTATAACAATAGCAAATATAACTTTCCTTGCACCGTTTTCATTGAGGTTTCTCACAAATTAACGGTCCTTTATATTATCGGATTATCATTAAAATCTTAAATTGTACCATATGATCCCCTTTAGACAACAAACTTAACGTTAACGCCGCACTTTTGTTACAATAATTAGTTGACCATTCTCAGTCACTATTCAGGTCGCATTAATAGTTTAACACTCTTGTGTTCAGGTCACATTTTCCTCACCTTTAATCCGGTGCTGACCTGGGAACTAGCTGATAAACGTCTTGGGATTTGTAGTCATTTTGTAGTCATAACATTTTCAGCTTTTAAACCAATGCTGCCATCTACTGACAACAGAAAGGTAGTGTATAACGTTAAGTTGATAAGAGAGGCTACCTGCACTTAACACGTCGCCCAAAACACATTCTAGAGATTCCCACTTTTTACTGGTACATAGGTTCATATCTAATAGTCTTTAGATGACTAAATATTGATGAATACTCATGACATTTGATATATATATTCTAAAATAAGTATAATTTCACTTCACCTACCTAGTGACTGGTTGAAAAGGGCAGTGAGGTGGGGGATGAGAGCAGGGAGGCAGGCTTTGGTGAGAGTAGTGGGTAGGGGGTCAAGGGAGCAGGTAGTGGTCTTGGAGGTGGTCATGAGGTCCATGATGAAGGAGGAGTCGACTGAGGCGAAGGCAGTACAAGGGGTGGGAGGGATGGAGTCAGGTGGGGGGAAAATGTTGGTGGGGGGGGCGAGGGTGGGGGAATTGGCGATGCGGGCAGTCAGTGAGCTGTTGATTAGAGATACTTTATTATTGAAGAAGAGGAGAAACGAGTTGCAGAGGTCAGGGGAGGAGAGTGAGTTATTGTCCGGGGGTTGTAGGAGTTTCTTGACAGTGGAGAAGAGGGTCCGGGGGTTGCGGTTGCTGCTGTTGATGATGGTGGAGTAGTGGGCAGATTTGGCAGCTTGGAGTGCATCACGGTAGGAGGAGACGTGCTGTTTGTGGAGGGCGGCCAATTAGACTGGTAGTTTACATCACTAGTTTACATCACTAGTAGTTCACATCACTAGTAGTTTACATCACTAGTAGTTTACATCACTAGTTTACATCACTAGTAGTTACATCACTAGTAGTTTACATCACTAGTAGTTACATCACTAGTAGTTTACATCATTAGTAGTTACATCACTAGTTTACATCACTAGTAGTTACATCACTAGTAGTTTACATCACTAGTAGTTACAGCACTCGTAGTTTATAGCACTAGTAGTTTACATCACTAGTAGTTTACATCACATCACTAGTAGTTTACATCACTAGCAGTTTACATCACTAGTAGTTTACATCACTAGTATTTTACATCACTAGTATTTTACATCACTAGTTTACATCACTAGTAGTTTGCATCACTAGTTTACATCACTAGTAGTTACATCAATAGTAGTTTACATCACTAGTAGTTACATCACTAGTAGTTTACATCACTAGTTTACATCACTAGTTTACATCACTAGTTTACATCACTAGTAGTTTACATCACTAGTAGTTTACATCACTAGTAGTTTACAGCACTAGTAGTTTACAGCACTAGTAGTTTACATCACTAGTAGTTTACATCACATCACTAGTAGTTTACATCACTAGTAGTTTACATCACTAGTATTTTACATCACTAGTTTACATCACTAGTAGTTTACATCACTAGTCGTTTTCATCACTAGTTTACATCACTAGTTTGCATCACTAGTTTACACCACTAGTAGTTTACATCACTAGTAGTTTACATCACTAGTTTACATCACTAGTTTACATCACTAGTTTACATCACTAGTTTATATCACTAGTTTATATCACTAGTTTACATCACTAGTAGTTGCATCACTAGTTTACATCACTAGTAGTTACATCACTAGTTTACATCACTAGTAGTTACATCACTAGTTTACATCACTAGTTTACATCACTAGTAGTTACATCACTAGTTTACATCACTAGTTTACATCACTATTAGTTACATCACTAGTAGTTTACATCACTAGTAGTTACATCACTAGTTTATATCACTAGTTTACATATCTAGTAGTTGCATCACTAGTTTACATCACTAGTTTACATCACTAGCTTACATCACTAGTTTATATCACTAGTTTACATCACTAGTTTACATCACTAGTAGTTTACATCACTAGTTTACATCACTAGTAGTTACATCACTAGTAATTTACATCACTAGTTTACATCACTAGTAGTTTACATCACTAGATCACATCACTAGTTTACATCACTAGTTTACATCACTAGTAGTTTACATCACTAGTAGTTTACATCACTAGCAGTTTACCTCACTAGTAGTTTACATCACTAGTAGTTTACATCATTAGTAGTTTACATCACTAGTAGTTTACATCACTAGTAGTTTACATCTCTAGTAGTTTACATCATTATTAGTTTACATCACTAGTAGTTTACATCATTAGTAGTTTAACGGAACGTAGGCCAATCCCGGTCACCCTCTTTATCTGGGAACGCCCAAACCCAACTTCGGTCACGCCCCATCTCTTGCGGCATTCTGGATCTTTCCTCACAGCCCCACCATAGTTTGACGTCGAAAGGTAGGTGATATGAAATCATACTTATTTTAGAGTATATATATCAAATTTCATGAGTATTCATCTATATTTAGTCATCTAAAGACTACTAGATGTGAATGTTTGTACCACTGCAACGTTATAATTGTTTGAATGTGTTCGGGGCGACGCTGTTTTCCAAGTAAAAGTAGCATCCTGTTCCTTAAACATGAACTCCCACTCGCCCCAAGATGAAGTCAGATTGTTTGGTTATGTTGCTAGCATATATAGCCAGTGTTTTGTCCGACGAAATGTGTTGTACATTTGTAATCTTAATAAGAGATCTAAGTTTGTCTGAAGTGATGAACTGAGGTTGCGCAAAAATAATCGAAGGGAGAACAATAATTTTCGCGGGGAAAATAATGAACTGGTTTCTCTCTCTCTCTCTCTCTCTCTCTCTCTCTCTCTCTCTCTCTCTCTCTCTCTCTCTCAATCTCTATATAAAAAAACATCTGAAGCATAGACAGACAGAGTGACAAAGTCCAGAGACAGCACAGCAGACACGGTAGGTTTGTGTGTGCTTGTTTGTTTCTCTACAGGTGAATGGAGGTGTGTGTGTGTGTGAGGCTGCCATGCTGAACTGGGTGAAGGTAAGGTTGTGTGTGTGTGTGTTTGCATGTCTGGTAATATTTCAGCATAATCATTTTGGTTTCATGCTCATTCATATTCAAGTTCATTAAGAATAGGCAAGATGTTCTCGATACCTTCCATTGTTCTTCATCTTTTCATCAGAATTTCACTCATATCCAACAAACCATAGCAATAAACTAAATTCATCATTGAGGTCAACAACCTCCTTATCCATATTCAAAAAACAATTCAAATCTAATTTAATTTCATCATAAATCACTCACATAAGTTCCCTCCTAGTGTAACGGGTGTAAAACTCACTCCCCAGAGGCATCCAAACTGAGCGCTTAGAAGGGAATTCCTTTCTTGGCGCAACGGTTTGTGATGTCGCCCGCAGTGCGGACGCCTGGGGTTCGACTCCCACTCAAGGCATGGTCGAATTCGTGGCAGGGGCGAGTTGCCTCTGTTACACTGGTGCCGTGACCCGGATGCCTTGGGTGGTGTGAGTTTAGGGGGGGTGAGTGTAACGGGTGTAAAACTCACTCCCCAGAGGCATCCAAACTGAGCGCTTAGAAGGGAATTCCTTTCTTGGCGCAACGGTTTGTGATGTCGCCCGCAGTGCGGACGCCTGGGGTTCGACTCCCACTCAAGGCATGGTCGAATTCGTGGCAGGGGCGAGTTGCACAGTTTTTTTTAAATAATGTGCTAAATAAATCAAATAAAATAAACTCGTCAGTCGTACAATAATAATAAAGTTCATATTATTTTACTTTCTTGTTTAAAATATATTTGTGTGTTTGCAGAGCATGCCTAATATCCGGCAAATGCGGAAGAGGGAGAGGAAGGTGCGTCTGTGGGCCCCGGAGGCCATGGATCAGGCCATCGCAGAGGTCAGAGCAGGCAGGTGGAGTGCGAGGCGGGCAGCCACGTTGTTCGAGGTTCCTAAGTCCAGCCTGATCGACCGACTCAGCGGAAAGGTGTCTCTGGCCTGCAACATCGGCCGGAGCACCTATCTTACCCCTGAAGATGAAAGTTTCCTGGTGGAGTACTGCTTGTACTCTGCCAGTTATGGGTTTCCGCTGACGAGGTCGCAGGCCCTGGCCCACGCCCTGTCCATCTATAACCTCCGCCACCCAGGGAACCTAAAAACATCCCTTGGCCAGGGGTGGTGGATCAATTTCAGGGAGAGGCAACACCATCGCCTCACGATCCGGATCCCGGACACCATTGACCGTGGGAGGGCAGCCTGCGCCAAGAGGGGGGCCATAGAAGAATACTTCAAGCTCCTCACCAGCACCATGGAGGAGCACGGGCTGAGGGAGAAACCCCGTCATATTTACAACTGTGACGAGACGGGGTTTCAGATGGACTCCAACCGGAGGAAGGTCGTCGTGGCCCGTGGGATGAAGCACGCCTACAGGCAGGCCCAGGGAACCAGGGAACACATCACGGTCCTGGCCTGCCTCAACGCGGCTGGGGAGGACGTCCCCCCTTTTATTATTTATAAGGGGGGCTACCCAGGAGGGCCCTACAATAGGGAGGGAGTCCCCAATGCCCTCTACGGCATTGACTTGACTCAGAGCTTTTTAGGAAGTGGTTCACCGACCACTTCCTGAAGTATGCCACGGAGGAGCGCCCGCTGCTGCTTGTGATGGACAGTCACCAGTCCCACCTGGATCCAGAGCTGGTCCGGACGGCACAGAGGGAGAGGGTCATTCTCCTGTGCCTACCGCCACACACCTCTCACATCCTTCAGCCTCTGGATGTGAGTTTCTTTGCACCCTTGAAGGCAGATTTCTCCGAGCTTGTGGGAGATCTGTCGGCAGTTAGCCACTCCTTCATGATTTCTAAAAAGGAATTTTCAAGGGTGTTGAGACACCTACCAGAGGCAGAAAGATCGGAGGGTGGTGGTGGCTGGCTTCAGGAGGTGTGGCCTCTACCCTCTGGACCTTGCGGCTATTGATTGGTCGTGGGTCATGCCGTCTGCCCCTGCCCCTCCCCCTGCATCTCCTGGTGCCAACCCTGCTGTTACCCCCAGCCCAGCCCCCCACCAAGCCCCCGTGCTCCTAGCCCCCCACCCAGCCCCCGTGCTCCTAGCCCCCCACCCAGCCCCTGTGCTCCTAGCCCCCCACCCAGCCCCTGTGCTCCTAGCCCCCCACCCAGCCCCCGTGCTCCTAGCCCCCCACCCAGCCCCTGTTCTCCTAGCCCCCCACCCAGCCCCCGTGCTCCTAGCCCCCCTCCCAGCCCCCCACCCAGCCCCCGTGCTCCAGTCCATGACTCACCCCCCAACCCCTACCTCAACCACCCCCTTGTAACAGCAGGGAGGATCACAGCGGACCTGGGACAACTCCTGGCCCAGATAGAGTTCACCCGAAGATCTGGAAAAAGGTCAGGAGGAACACCACCAAGGCCCGCCTGCTCACCGCCCAGGAGATGACGGATGCCATCGATGAGACAGAGGACCGCGCCGAGGCAGGAGCTCTGGCCAGGGCAGACCGACAGCGGCAGCGGGCTGAAACATCAAGGACTCCCACAACCTCCTCCCGTACCCCGCGTGGCGGCTCTCTCCCCAGCTGCAGAAGAGGAGTGTCCCCCCGGGCCGCTCCCACCACCAGCTCCGGTCTTGCCATCGCCGGTCCCTCAGCCTCAGCCTCAGCCTCCATGCCCCCCTCTTCTGCCTCCCACAGTCTGCTGCCCGCCTGTAGCCTCCACACCAGCACTCGCCTGCCTGCTTTGAGAGGGGAAGATCACCACCCCTCCACCTCTTCCTCCCCAACAGCCATAATGGATGGTATTTATTTATTTGTTTTCTTTTAACAGTTATTTGGGAGACAACATTCTCAGTTAGCAAAAAGAGTATACATTTTCATACGAATAAATAATCATGTTTTATTGTTTCTTAACCATTTTCTCAGAGCCGGCAGTCCCACCGGGTGTCCCAGCCAACTTCCTCTCCCTCCCACCGTAAGCTTTTTCAAACAACTGTGAAAAAAGACATGATCTACAAATGTCCATGGCCAAAAGGAACAGGAAGAAAAACTCTTATTGTACCTGCCCCTACGGCCTACACAGACACAGTACACTGATAGACTGTTCATAGCGCAATATTTACCAAACCAAACTAAATTAATGTTTTGAGTGGTGCTCCCTTTTTGTGTCTGCAGCCTCCTGTATTCCTGGACCAACAGGAGCATCGACGTCCTCCTCCTCCCACGCCAGACCCACGACACCCATCGGCATGTTACTTATGTGTTTTTTGAGTTTGTCAGGGCAAACTTATGAATTGTTATTTATTTTGTCAAAAATTTGCTGATTTTATACAAATTGCTGTGGGGCACTTTGAACTGTGGTCCATGTGTGAAAAGTACTATATAGATAGTTATTCATATTTATTATTGGTATATTGTAATCAAGCAGGTCATAATAATACATTTCTTTTTAACTGCAGGTCACACCACCAAGAGGCAGAAGCTGGGGATCTGGCGGTGTGGCCGGTGTAAAAAGGCGAACCCCCCTGTGGACTCCGAAGGTTTGGTGTTGTGGGTCCAGTGTGACAACTGTCACAAATGGTTCCACACCATCTGTGTTCAGTGGGAGGAGGAGGAGGACGAAGATGCTAGTTTCTGGTGTTACTGGTGTTTGGATGAATGAGTGTATGAATGAGTGAGCGTATGAATGAAAAAATGTATAAATATGTATGGTGTGCTGTAAATAGTTATTGTTCTAAGTTATGTTTATTATATTTTTTATATATTGTTATAAAATTTTATGAAGTGCTGGCTGTTGTGTTAAATTTGTCATATTTTTGTTGAAAACACATGTACTCACAAATGTTAATGTGACAAGTGATTGTGATTAATATTTTGTTTGTTAGACAAATAAAATGGGGATGTTGTTTGCTCCTGAGATGAGATGGTAAGACAAACGCTTTATACACTACCTTCCAGTTGACAGTAGATGGCAGCATTGATTTTAAAGGATGAAAACAGGTTCAAACAAAAGAACTCCATTTTCCAAGATCTTTTTTCACAGTTCACAGGTCAGCAGGTCAGTAAAAGGTGATGAAAATGCGATCTGAACATGGGAGCGTTAAACTATGAATGCGCCCTCACGTCACCTCTACAGTGACCGTGAATGGCCACCTAATTATCATAATTAAAGTGCATCATTAGCATTATGTTTGTTGTCTAAAGGGAACTAAAATGGTACAATTTAAGTTTTTAAATGTTATCCGCATATATAGGACAAATAAAACAGCGTTTGTTTACATCACTAGTAGTTACATCACTAGTAGTTTACATCATTAGTAGTTACATCACTAGTTTACATCACTAGTAGTTACATCACTAGTAGTTTACATCACTAGTTTACATCACTAGTAGTTTACATCAGTAGTTAGCATCACTAGCCGTTTACATCACTAGTAGTTTACATCACTAGTAGTTTACATCACTAGTATTTTACATCACTAGTAGTTTACATCACTAGTAGTTTACATCATTAGTAGTTACATCACTAGTTTACATCACTAGTAGTTACATCACTAGTAGTTTACATCACTAGTTTACATCACTAGTAGTTTACATCAGTAGTTAACATCACTAGCAGTTTACATCACTAGTAGTTTACATCACTAGTAGTTTACATCACTAGTATTTTACATCACTAGTAGTTTACATCACTAGTAGTTTACATCACTAGTAGTTTACATCACTGGTAGTCTACATCACTAGTTTACATCACTAGTTTACATCACTAGTAGTTTACAGCACTAGTTTACATCACTAGTTTACATCACTAGTAGTTTACATCACTAGTTTACATCACCAGTTTACATCACTAGTTTACATCACTAGTTTACATCACTAGTATTTTACATCACTAGTAGTTTACATCACAGTAAGCTGTGGTGTTCCACAAGGAAGCATACTAGGTCCGCTACTGTTCCTAATTTATGCAAATGACATGTCGTCAGCTTGTGACTGCAACTTGTTCCTGTTTGCGGATGACTCAGCCCTGCTGGTCTCTGACAAGAACAAGTTACAGGTTGAAAAAACCCTCAGCTCAGAACTAGGCAAAATCTGCATATGGCTCGCTGATAACAAACTATCATTACACATGGGCAAAACAGAGTCCATTCTCTTCAGTTCAAATAACAAACTCAGCAAGACCGACGGCTTCTCAGTTACAGTGGGTGACAATATTGTCACAAGGAAAGAAGATATTACCTACCTGGGTTCCATCCTAGAGGCAAATCTTTCCTGTGACAAAATGGCATCCAATGTAATAAAAAAAGTCAATCAACGAATTCGATTCTTGTACCGGATCTCCTCACTGGTAAACAAGAATACCCTGAAGACTCTAGCAGGAGCACTCATTCAAGGGTACTACGACTATGCTTGCACCTCATGGTACCAAAGCACCTCAAAGGCGCTAAAAACAAATTTACAAACATCTCAAAACAAACTGGTCAGACTACTGCTTGACCTTACTCCTAGAACCCACCTCACCCCTGCCCACTTTGACAACCTAGGATGGCTTAGAGTAGACGACAGAGTACAGCAACTTGCAATGGGCCTGGTCTACAAGATACACTACACGACCAAGGTACCCATGTACATGACAAAATACTTCCCAAAGGTCAGTGAATACCACGATCACAACACCAGAGGGAGCTCCACAAATCATGTTAAACCCAGATTCGGCTCAAACAAGGGACTAAACACGTTTCGCAATTATGCCACATCAATGTGGAACGCCCTACCCAAAGCTGTAAAGGAATGTGAATCACTACCCACTTTCAAAAACACTCTCAAAAAACACCTAAGGGAGACTGCAACTCGAAACTGGCCCCTGTAAATGTCCGAACACAACCCCCTCCAATGTACAGTAAATTACCAAGTATGGTCTTGTCAATAATCCAATGTACAGTGTTTGTTTGTACAGGTGTACAGTGTCCCCCACCCACCCCTCCTACTCAACCCCCCCCCCCCACTCCTACCCAACCCCCCCCCCCCCCCCCCACCCACCCATCCACCTCCAATGTACAGTCCCCCCCCACCCCCACCTACCCAATCCAATGTACAGTTTCTACATCTAATGTATATACTCTTTTCTTTCTGGACTCTTTTTGTATCACAAACAGTACTGTAATTGCAAATCTGGTATGTCATAAATGTATAGATGTAGCAGTGCTGTCTATCGGTATGTCATGTATGTCTCATATGTTACGATGAATTGAAAATGGGGGACCCTGATGTAAACAAGACGAAAGTCTTTCTCTGGTCTGCATCCCCTTAACAATTGTATGTATTGAGCTGTACTGTACTGTACCCATTCTGCAATCTGTTAATAAAGTTTTCAATCAATCAATCAATCACTACTAGTTCACAGCACTAGTAATTTACATCACTATTTTACATCACTAGTAGTTTACATCTCTAGTTGACATCACTAGTAGTTTACATCACTAGTAGTTACATCACTAGTAGTTTACATCACTAGTAGTTACATCACTAATAGTTTACATCATTAGTAGTTACATCACTCGTTTACATCACTAGTAGTTACATCACTAGTAGTTACATCACTAGTAGTTTACATCACTAGTTTACATTTACATTTAGTCATTTAGCTGACGCTTTTATCCAAAGCGACTTACAAGTTCTGTACGACAAGCCATCAGGAAGGGCACAACTCTATCAGCTGAGCAACAATGTTCATCAAAGTGTTGAGTGCTACAGTGTAGGTTAGTTTATTAGGACAAGTGCATGACAGTACGGTTAGTTAGGGTTAGATTTTTTTTTTTTTTTTCTTTTTTTTTTTTTTTTTTTTTAATTCAGATAATGGTTGAAGAAGTGCGTCTTTAGTCGACGGCGAAAGATTGGACGTGATTCGGCTGTCCTAACTGGGGTGGGCAGTTCATTCCACCATTGTGGGGCAAGGACTGAGAATAGGCGACTTCTCTTTGATGACCCTCCCGGAGCTTGGATAGGAGTAGGTCTGAGGCGGCCAGAAGATGCAGAGCGTAGGGGTCTTGAGGGTGTGTAGTTAGAGACCATTGACCGGAGGTAGGCGGGAGCGGTTCCCTTTGCCGCACGGTATGCTAGGTCGAGGGCCTTGAAGCGGATTCGTGCAGCAATGGGGAGCCAGTGCAGGTCCCTAAGAAGTGGGGTGACATGGGCCGACTTCGGTAGGTTTGAGATCAGGCGGGCCGCTGCGTTCTGAATGAGTTGAAGAGGCTTAGTGGCAGTGGCCGGGAGGCCAGCGAGCAGTGCATTGCAGTAGTCGAGGCGGGAGATGACTGTTGATTGGACGAGGAGTTGGGTGGCTTCTTTTGTCAGGAAGGGGCGTATCCTTCTGACGTTGCTCAGGAGGAATCGGCTAGTTTACTAGTTTACATCACTAGTAGTTACATCACTAGTAGTTTACATCATTAGTAGTTACATCACTAGTTTACATCACTAGTAGTTACATCACTAGTAGTTTACATCTCTAGTTGACATCACTAG
Source organism: Notolepis coatsorum (assembly GCF_963971535.1). Lineage (NCBI taxonomy): Eukaryota > Metazoa > Chordata > Actinopteri > Aulopiformes > Paralepididae > Notolepis > Notolepis coatsorum. The sequence goes on along the minus strand of NC_140173.1, from coordinate 36,445,361 downwards.
TAGTTTACATCACTAGTTTACATCACTAGTTTACATCACTAGTAGTTTACATCAGTACGTTACATCACTAGTAGTTTACATCACTAGTAGTTTACATCACTAGATCACATCACTAGTTTACATCACTAGTAGTTTACATCACTAGCATTGATTTTAAAGGATGAAAACAGGTTCAAACAAAAGAACTCCATTTTCCAAGATCTTTTTTCACAGTTCACAGGTCAGCAGGTCAGTAAAAGGTGATGAAAATGCGATCTGAACATGGGAGCGTTAAACTATGAATGCGCCCTCACGTCACCTCTACAGTGACCGTGAATGGCCACCTAATTATCATAATTAAAGTGCATCATTAGCATTATGTTTGTTGTCTAAAGGGAACTAAAATGGTACAATTTACGTTTTTAAATGTTATCCGCATATATAGGACAAATAAAACAGCGTTTGTTTACATCACTAGTAGTTACATCACTAGTAGTTTACATCATTAGTAGTTACATCACTAGTTTACATCACTAGTAGTTACATCACTAGTAGTTTACATCACTAGTTTACATCACTAGTTTACATCACTAGTAGTTTACATCAGTAGTTTACATCACTAGCAGTTTACATCACTAGTAGTTTACATCACTAGTAGTTTAGATCACTAGTAGTTTACATCACTAGTAGTTTACATCACATCACTAGTAGTTTACATCACTAGTAGTTTACATCACTAGTATTTTACATCACTAGTATTTTACATCACTAGTATTTTACATCACTAGTAGTTTACATCACTAGTAGTTTACATCACTAGTTTACATCACTAGTAGTTTACAGCACTAGTTTACATCACTAGTTTACATCACTAGTAGTTTACATCACTAGTTTACATCACCAGTTTACATCACTAGTTTACATCACTAGTTTACATCACTAGTATTTTACATCGCTAGTAGTTTACATCACTACTAGTTCACAGCACTAGTAATTTACATCACTATTTTACATCACTAGTAGTTTACATCACTAGTAGTTTACATCTCTAGTTAACATCACTAGTAGTTTACATCACTAGTTTACATCACTAGTAGTTACATCACTAGTAGTTTACATCACTAGTAGTTACATCACTAGTAGTTTACATCATTAGTAGTTACACCACTAGTTTACATCACTAGTAGTTACATCACTAGTAGTTACATCACTAGTAGTTTACATCACTAGTTTACATCACTAGTAGTTACATCACTAGTAGTTTACATCATTAGTAGTTACATCACTAGTTTACATCACTAGTAGTTACATCACTAGTAGTTTACATCTCTAGTTGACATCACTAGTAGTTTACATCACTAGTTTACATCACTAGTTTACATCACTAGTAGTTTACATCAGTACTTTACATCACTAGTAGTTTACATCACTAGTATTTTACATCACTAGTAGTTTACATCAGTACTTTACATCACTAGTAGTTTACATCACTAGTAGTTTACATCACTAGATCACATCACTAGTTTACATCACTAGTAGTTTACATCACTAGTAGTTTACATCACTAGTAGTTTAGATCACTAGTAGTTTACATCACTAGTAGTTTACATCACTAGTAGTTTACATCACTAGTATTTTACATCACTAGTATTTTACATCACTAGTTTACATCACTAGTTTACATCACTAGTATTTTACATCACTAGTATTCTACATCACTAGTTTACATCACTAGTACCTTACAGCACTAGTTTACATCAATAGTTTACATCACTAGTAGTTTACATCACTAGTTTACATCACCAGTTTACATCACTAGTTTACATCACTAGTTTACATCACTATTATTTTACATCATTAGTAGTTTACATCACTACTATTTCACATCACTAGTAGTTTACACCACTAGTAGTTTACATCACTAGTTTACATCACTAGTAGTTTACATCACTAGTAGTTTACATCTCTAGTTGACATCACTAGTAGTTTACATCACCAGTAGTTTACATCACTAGTTTACATCACTAGTTTACATCACTAGTAGTTTACATCACTAGTAGTTTACATCACTAGTTTACATCACTAGTTTACAGCACTAGTAGTTTACAGCACTAGTAGTTTACATCACTAGTCGTTTACATCACTAGTCGTTTGCATCACTAGTTTACATCACTAGTTTACATCACTAGTAGTTTACATCACTAGTTTACATCACTAGTCGTTTACATCACTAGTTTACATCACTAGTCGTTTACATCACTAGTCGTTTACATCACTAGTTTACATCACTAGTAGTTTACATAACTAGTAGTTTACATCACTAGTCGTTTACATCACTAGTCATTTGCATCACTAGTTTACATCACTAGTTTACATCACTAGTATTTTACATCACTAGTAGTGTACATCACTAGCAGTTTATATCACTAGTAGTTTACATCACTAGTCGTTTACATCACTAGTTTACATCACTAGTTTGCATCACTAGTAGTTTACATCACTAGTTGTTTACATCACTAGTAGTTTACATCACTAGTAGTTTACATCACTAGCATTTTACATCACTAGTAGTTTACATCACTAGTAGTTTACATCACTAGTTTACATCACTAGTAGTTTACATCAATAGTTGTTTACATCACTCATATTTATTTAGTTGATTTATCCAAAAGACAATGTAAAAGACTAGTTGAAATAAAGATATGATGTTTTAGAGAAAAGTAAATACATGGTCTCATTACAAGCTCCTCCCATGAAGCTGCAGTGTAACCATGACAACTGACTTTCAACAAAGTACCCCAAATATACTATAATTTGTCAAAAATAATTGTTGACTATATCGCCCAGAACAATAGGAGATCTGTTACAATCCCATTGTATAGTTTCACACCTTCACTGGTGTCAGGCTGAAAGGAAAGCTCACTGTGGAGATATGAGGTTTCCTTCGGGGATGAGGAGGAATATCAGAGAGAGAGAGAGAGAGAGAGAGAGAGAGAGAGAGAGAGAGAGAGAGAGAGAGAGAGAGAGAGAGAGAGAGAGAGAGAGAGAGAGAGAGAGAGAGAGAGAGAGAGAGAGAGAGAGAGAGAGAGAGAGAGAGAGAGAGAGAGAGAGAGAGAGAGAGAAAGATAAAGAGAGAGAGAAAGATAAAGAGAGAGAGAAAGAGAATAAATACAGCCTGGTAGATTTATGACACTCCTCCTAAAAAGTCAATCTGAGTCTCATGTTACCACGTCCTCCACTGAGCAGAGATTTATGTTTAATAAGCTTCAGGTGTTGGTGTGTTGGAAATATCACACACACACACACACACACACACACACACACACACACACGACACACACACACACACACACACACACAGACACACACACACACACACACACACACACACACACACACACACACACACACACACTTTGGGGGAGTGGGGAGGGGGGGGTTCTGTCTATACACACACAGACACACACAGATATTCACACTTTTGTAAACACACACACCCTTTGGAGGGGGGCTGGAGGCTATGTGGTTACTACACACACACACACACACACACACACACAGACACACACGCACGCATACACACCCACTTATTCATTCATTCAACTTTTATTTATACTCAACGAATCATTGAAGACTCCTGTCCTCATTTTGCAATGTTGAGATTACAAGCGAGATCAAATTAATAGTCAAATACACGCAGATGATAAGACAATACAGAATACAGAAAACACGGATGAAAAATTGCAGAAAAGCAGTTTTTAATAAATTATGATAAAACACAATTTACAGAAAGCAAAAGTATTGATTTGTAGCAATTGTGAAGATCATTCCAAGTTGGGAAACTAAAATAAAATGCTGACTTGCCAAGATCAGACCGTGCTGCTCTGGAGACCTTAACCCTTTCACTGCCGCACTTAACCAAAACGGTTAACACACTTTCACTGCGACAATAAACAGAGGGTTAACCCTTTCACTGCCACACAACAGCCGGTTACCGTCGGTTGTGTGATAGTAAAGGGTTAACCTTCTGTCCTGTGGCAGTGAAAGGGTTAAGTTCAGACCCCTGCTGCTCTGGAGACCTTAAGGATAAGACATTTCAGTTAGAGAGGGTCCAAAGTTCCAATCTAGCATTGTTGCAATAAATAAGGTTGTCGTTTTCCAACAATGGCTTTATAGCTAAACAACATAGATGATTACTGGTCTACTGTATTATTATTATAAGTTTTGTTCTTACTACTTCCTTTCCCCTGCCTGTACCTCCCCCCTCCCCTCCCCCTCCCCTCGCCCCCACGCTGCTATGACACCTGGATTTCCCCAAGGGGTTAATAAAGGAACACTTGACTTGACTTGACGAATACCAATGTTTATTACGCGCCCCTGCCAGAGAAGACCAACCCACTCTATCATACAGGATGCAGTGGTGAGTATCGTGCTGTAGCTCTCACCAGTAATACATCTGGGAGCAGAAGGATATACCGTGTCTAGGGGTTTAAGGGTGGAAGGAGCAGCGTATCACTGATAGGAGAACTACTCCAACAATCCTCTCCCTACTAATCATAAGGAAGCTGGTTCTGTTTAGGGAAAAAGGAAACACTAAGATTGTCCACATGTTTTTATTTATTTTTTACAATATTTTTGGGGGGGATTTTACAATAATACAATACACAAGTCAAATTTACATTGCCATCAATTATTTTGAGTTCCTTTTCTCCACAAGCATACACAAATTATACACAAATACTCCCTCCCCCTATCCCCTTATCTCTCTCTTAACATCTTTAAGTCCACATTTAGTGTAATCATATAAAAATAATACGTATACATTCAATGGTACCTTTAGTCAAATCTATCGTAGTCCACATGGAAGATCATAGGGGTGAAAGGTCACCCATCCCATGTCTTACATGCCGAGTATGAGCTACTGCCCTCTGGGAGGAGGTCTAAAACTCCTTTATTCCGATCTCAGTTAAACTTTTAAATAGTGCCAGATAAACAGGGCCGGATTAACGACCGGGCCGTCCGGGCCGCGGCCCGTGGGCCTCTAGTGATGAGGGGCCTCCAAAAAGAAAATTAAAAATATATATATTAATTAATAAATTTTTATTTATCTTGGAGGCCCCTCGTCACTAGAGGCCCCAACGTTTTTTCTATTTTTTTTAACTTTAATTTAAAAAAAATTTGAAGGCCCCTCGTCACTAGAGGCCTTTTGGAGGCCCCTTGTCACAAGAGGCCCCAAATTATTATTATTGTTTTTTTTACTTTTATTTTTTATTTTTTTGGAGGCCCCTCGTCACTAGAGGCCCCAAATATATATATATTTTTTTCAACTTTTATTTTAAAACGTTTTTTGGCGGCCCCTCGTCACTAGAGGCCCCACATTTTATTTTTATTTTTTTTCTTATTTTGGAGATCGATGTCATACTGTGACACTGAAATGAAAACATAAAATTTCATCAACAAAAATATTTAGTCAACAAAAATATTTCATCAACTAAAATATACAGTACGTCACACCCTGCCGTCTGCAAGTGGCTAATCTTGAGTATTTTTTCTCCTCTTCATATGAGTTTGAGGTTTTCCGTTTGAGGTAAAAACAGCAATAAAAAGTCAAAACTTGCATCTCCACATCCCAGCCCCGACGCCTGAATACTTTTACCAACGGATTTCCAGTTCCGCGTTCGCGTTCTGTGCTCTGATTGGACACTGACGTTTCTGGTAGCGCCAATCGTGTGACGCCTCTTTCTTTCACCGGTTAAGCTTAGGCACTCTTTCGAAGTTGGTTAAGGTTAGAGTTTGTCTTAGAGCAGGGCGATAGAACACCAGCCCTGATTCCATACTCTAACCTTAACCAACTTCGAAAGAGTCACCTAAGAAACGTCAGTCAATATTTCTATTGTATTTTTTCTTCTTTTATACATACATACATACATACATACATACATACATACATACATACATACATACATACATACATACATACATACATACATACATACATACATACATACATACATACATACATACATACATACATACATACATACATACATACATACATACATACATACATACATACATACATACATACATACATACATACATACAGCCCCACCCCCACCTAATAGACAGTCCCCTCCCCACCGTATGTAATGTATATATTCTCTCCCCACTGTATGTATATTTCTCTCCCACCCACCCACCCCCTCCTAATGTACAGTCCCCTCCCCATCATATGTATATACTCTCTGTCAGGATCTATGGGTAACAGTACTGTATATCTGCATATCATATATGTCACAAATGTAACAGTACTATATACCTGTATGTCATGTATGTCCCTATGCCATAAATGTCATGATGTCATATATGTTGTGCATGTCATACATGTCATACATGTCACTATGAATTGAAAATGGGGGACCCTGATGTAAACAAGACACACGTCTTTCTCTGGTCTGCATCTCTTTAACAATTGTGTGTATTGAGCCGTACTGTATTATTTGTACCCATTCTGCAATCTGTTAAATACAATTTTTATTAATTAATTCATTCACAGACAGTAACACAGGACAAAAACACATTTCAACCCCCTCCCTTCCCTAATTATAATTTAAATTGACATTCACGTAAAAGTAAGCTTACTATTCTAATATTATATTCTTGTCTCCAAAGTGTGTGCATGTTTTTTTTCTTCCTGAGGATGGCGCCATCTCCCCATCTAAACATGATGTGTTTCTTTACTCTTCTTGATTGATTGATTGAAAACTTTATTAACAGATTGTAGAATGGGTACAGTACAGTACAGTACAGTACAGCTCAATAATTATTAAGGGGATGCAGACCAGATAAAGACTTTTGTCTTGTTTACATCAGGGTCCCCCATTTTCAATTCATCATAACATATATGACATACATGACATACAGATAGACAGTACTGCTACATCTATACATTTATGACATACCAGATTTGCAAATACAGTACTGTTTGTGATATGAAAAGAGTCCAGAAAAGAGAGTATATACATTTGACGTAGAAACTGTACATTGGAGGAGGTTGGGTAGGTGGGGTGGGGTTGGGGAGGTGGGGGGGGCTGTACATTGGAGGTGGTTCGGTGGGTGGGAGGGGTGGGTGGGTGGGGGACACTGTACAACTGTACAAGCAAAACTGTACATTGGAATATTGACAAAACCATACTTGGTAATTTACTGTACATTGGAGGGGGTTGTGTTAGGACATTTACAGGGGCCAGTTTCGAATTGCAGTCTCCCGTAGGTGTTCTTTGAGAGTGTTTTTGAAAGTGGGTAGTGATTCACATTCCTTTACAGCTTTGGGTAGGGCGTTCCACATTGATGTGGCATAATTGCAAAACGTGTTTAGTCCCTTGTTTGAGCCGAATCTGGGTTTAACATGATTTGTGGAGCTCCCTCTGGTGTTGTGATCGTGGTATTCACTGACCTTTGGGAAGTATTTTGACATGTACATGGGTACCTTGGTCGTGTAGTGTATCTTGTAGACCAGGCCCATTGCAAGTTGCTGTACTCTGTCGTCTACTCTAAGCCATCCTAGGTTGTCAAAGTGGGCAGGGGTGATCAAAGTCCTTTTAGCTTGGCCCTCAGAGCTCACCACTTCTAAATATTCTATATATTTTTTTAAGTGACATATAAAAACGCCACTGTGCGTGCGTGCACGTGTATGTGTGTGTGGGGGGGGCCTCCACAAGAATCTGGCCCAGGGGCCTCTGAAGTCTTAATCTGGCCTTGCAGATAAAGGGCAACTATCGAATAACTGATATTTGGTTGTTATATTATCGATATTCGATAACCGATATTTGTTTTTTTGGGTATACTATTATATTATATTATACTAGTATATTTGGGTATACTATTCTAATGTGGTGTTGCCAGACATCCTGCTGTGCAGTTACTTTACTGTATATTTTATATTGTGTATCTCCTCTGTTTGGAGTCAGTTGTGTTGTGTCATGTCTGTATGTGTGTGTCTGCGGCTGTAGTGTGGGTGTAAGCCCAAGACAAATGTCCCAGCTGATGGGACAATAAAGTGACTCTTGACTTGACTTGACATGACATGGTATTTAAATGTACATTTCTCATCAAGCGAGATGCCAATACTATTAATACTAATATTAATACTAAGTGACTCTCTCAATGTTAGATCCATTTACGGTGAAGAGTTAATTTGCTAAGACATTAAGCCCATCTTGAACCCTGAGCGAGTTTTGTCACAAAAGCTGTTCCATTAACAAGGGATGTCCGACACTGCGCTCATGTTCGTAAAACTACTCTGATACTACTACTTGGTGCCATGTTTGTTCAGGAGAACACAAAACTGAATGTTAAAATGTTTATATTTATATTATTTCACTTTATTTCACTTTATTTCACATTATTTCACATTATTTTAATTATTTTAAGTACTCATATCAGTACTCAGTATCAGCAAGTACCCAAATATAAGTACTTGTACTTGGTCTGAAAAAAAGTGGTATCAGGGTTTCCCTAGCAGAAACCGCCAAATGTCAGTTCTGTTTTTTAACAGAGCCAGATAAATCAGCAAATCAGCATGCAGTAATCAGGTCAGGTGACACAACATGGCTGCTAACTGGAACTGTGTTGTCTAAAAGCTAATTGCAGTGTAACGTTAGCTTATATATATATATTGTGCATTCCATGTAATAGTAATCTAACAATTGGCAGTTGGGTTGTTTTAATCAAGAAAAAATAACTAGATAAAAAAACACAGGTAACTTACAAAATTCTAATTTAAATGTTGCTTTTTCAGTCAAATTTTTTCTCTTCTTGGCCTTGCCCTGAAAGACATACAATCACAACACGCTAACATTCTGACCTCAAAATCCGAAATCCAGACAGCCATATTACGTCACCTGACCTGAATACTGCGTGCTGATTCGCTGTGACGGATTCATCTGGCTCTGTTAAAAAACGGCCCTGGTGTTTGAAGGGGTTGAAATCTTGGGAGATTGGACACCCCTTGTTACGTCATTAGTAGTACAATACTGTAAAGGACTTACATATTTCTGTATTGATACATATATTTTGTACATATCAGCTTATTTGGTTTTCGCAGGGCCTGCGAAACGTAACCTACAGTGTAGTTTAATGTATAATAATGATAGGCCAACGTATTTATTGTATCGTAGCATCTGCTAATAACGACTCATTAACTATTTCTCACGTTGCCGGTTTATTGTTACCAAAAATCAAGGTCTCTATACATGAACTGGGTGCCTCACCTCTGCAGTACAAACTCAGACTGACTTCAAAACCTCCGTCGGTCAGCCCTCGCCCCCTCCCCTCTACCGACCTGCAAGCCCCGCGTGAACACCAGCGTCACCTGCCAGCCCCGGGTTGGTTAGAGAGCAGAGTGACAGCCCGGCCGACCAATGACCCCGATACCAGGGTCGCTACAGTATGTATGAAACATAGCATTTTATTTACAGTGTGATCACATAACCGGACGGGTCTCTCCTACATTCTGACACCGGGACCGGCGTTCTACGACCCCGGGCCGTGTAGAAAACAAACCCGGAGTGAGGAGCGGTGCTGGCCGGCGTCTGGACATGCGGTGTGTGTCTGGAGAAAAGGGAGATAGAAAAAAAAGCCACACGATTCAGCGTTTCTCCTCAAAGGGAAAGGTGTTATACCAAGCTCTACAAAAGACAAATAGGTTGATATGTACAAAATATACGTATTACGTAGGTATGTGCGAAATATACATAGTACATACATACAAAATATACATATCACTACAGAAATGTAAGTCCTTTTTGTTCTCCCTTCTACGCCTACGTTTTGAGTCAGCATCTGAAGACACTCAGTTCGGAGGCCAGTCAGAGGGCTACATGACCCCTAGGTCCAGGAAAGAACCATGACACCCTACCCGACGCAGCCACACACAAAACAGAGGGTTAGGGCCAAGTGGTAGGACCAAGGGAGAGTATTGGGATTGGACCTATGTCAGAGTGTATGTCAGTATGTATATATATATATATATATATATATATATATATATATATATCACAGTGTATATCGGAGTGTATGTCAGAGTGTATATCATTGTTTCAGTTTACATAGCCTGCCCCGAGTCTGGTAAAAACAGAGCTACCTTTGTCCTTGTCCCCCCCCCCCCCTATGCGGCCCCTGTCCCGTATGACAACACACGAGTCCACACGCGGCTCTGTCAGGGTGAGGGGAGAAAAATGGAAAAGCTAATAAACGACTAATAAGCAAAGACACAGAGGAATGCAGAGGAGAGGTCAGCAGCACAGAGTGACAGGAGCTATTAAGACCAAGTGCCCCTGTCGCTCTCTCTCTTTCTCTGTCTCTCTCTCTCTTTCTCTGCTTTCTCTCTCCCTCTTTCTCTTTCTCTCTCTGTCTCTTCCTTTCTCTCTCTCTCTCTCTCATTCCTATGGCCACTTTATGTTTGTATAACTTGCATGTAAATCAGCTCTGTGTGGGGCAGCACATAAGGGATTGTGTGCAGGGCCGCCTCAGGGGGTGTGCGAGCAGTGTGGTCGCACAGGGCCTCGCGGGAAGGGGGCCTAGCAAAAAAAAAAAAAAAAAAATTGCGAGGCCCCCCTTCCCGCGAGGCCCTTTTTCATCACAGAACTAAAATCTAGTTTTGCTTATATGCTTATATATTTCACATTAGACACGTTTGTAGAATGTGTCTGACTTGTTCCTGGGTCTGCAGTGACATACTCACTATTGGAGCTCTGGGGCTCTGCAGCAGACATACTATTGGTTTCAACGAAGGGAGTGGTTACTTACATCATGTGTAGTACGCCGGCGTGAGTCAGCTGCGTTTGACTATTTCGCGCGTGCAGCTTTTGACTATTATGCTTAGTTATGCCAGCCAAGACGAAGAGGTTGGTCATTATCAGTCGGTCAGTCACCAAGGAACGTTGACGAAAGGCCTCTCGCTGGCGGGACAAATGGCCGGAGCCTTGTCATGATGCAGTCGGGATATAGCCATGATGATGTCGGCTAGTAGCTAGCTTAGCTAAAGGCTAACTAGCGTTAGCTAACCTAGAGACAGCGCATGCAGCCAAGATGAAGAGGATGGTCGTTTGGCAGATGAACTTCGTCAACTCCACGAGGTTGTCTCCATCCTCTTGGACGTTTGGTGAGTTTTTAACCTATTCTATTAACTCTATTCTATTCCCGCCGTGGACATCTCTCTCTCTCTCTCTCTCTCTCTCTGGAGCTAAACTGGCCGACTAGCTGTTGTAGTACTACTAGTAGCTAACGGTGTGTGGCCTGGTGTCAGCACCTGTATGTAGCCGCATAGTTTGCTTCTGCGTTAGCTAATGGTTAGCGATAGCCTGGTTGAGCTAACTGTTAGCCAGTTAGCTGTTTAGCTACGACGTTAGCTGCCGGCTGCGCTCGGCTGGGAACGTTCGTTTGATGCTATCAGTTAGCCTTGAGTTAGCTGTTAGCTTGTGCTACGACCATTGACATTAGCCGTGAGAATAGCAGGGGGTTCTGGCACTCTGACTACGACATCATCTTTGACAGAAGATGTAGTCGGGCCTGCACCATGACAAGGCTCTGGCCATAGCTTATTTTTGTCCCGACAGCGAGAGGCCTTTCGTCAACGTGGAGACCTGTGTTGCGGCCTTTCGCCCTGCGTTCCTTGGTGCAGGTAAGATTAATGAAAATGTCATGACATTACCCCACTCTTCCTTCCTTCCCCTCCCGAATGTTTTGTTAATAACGATGTTTTTTTCCAGGCAAAACATATGTTACTTCACAACATTTGGAGATACGACATGTGCTGTGTGTGAATTCATTGTCTTGGTCGTTTGTGTAGCTTGGGTAGCGTTGGGCCGTTGGCCAAAGCTGTGTGTGGCCTGGTGTCAGTAGCCTACCTGGCTAGCCTTTAGCTGTCGGCCATTGGCTCCTTGCTGCTTTGTTTTCTCTGGTATAGACCCTCTTCTCTTTGGATTTAAGTGTTGATCTTTGTCCTTTTGGATCTATGTATATTCATGTTGCCTTTGTGAAGTTATCTTTTCCTTCTGTTTTGTTCTTTCATTAAAAGTTGAATATCCTTTAGGGGGTCATCTTTGCTTATCTCTCTCATACATGCTCTCTCTCTAACACACATGCTCTCTCTCTCTCTCTCTCTTTCTAATACACACAGTCTGCCTATGGCAGCCTTTCTCGATGGCTAGGCTGTGCTCGCTGAGTCTGTACCTAGTCAAGGATCTTCAGTCACAGTGCTCAGGTATTCTGCCACTGTGTACTCTCTGTTTAGGGCCAAATAGCATTTCAATTTCTTTCCAATGTGTCTCTCTCTCTGTACACTGTATATTGACTGTAGAACGGGAGCTCTCTCTCGCTCTCTTTCTTGCTATATGTTGACTGTATCATGCCCAGCCTCGGGCAGCGCTATTATTTACGAATATGTTGACTGTATGAAAAAAATAAAAAATAAAAAATTATATATATATATATATATATATTTTTTTTTTAACCTTTGGGGGGGGGGGGGGGGGGGGGCTCGCGTTTAAATCTTGCACAGGGCCTCGCATTTCTCCCAGGCGGCCCTGATTGTGTGTAGAGCAGTAGTAGTAGTAGTAGTAGTAGTAGTAGTAGTAGTAGTAGTAGTAGTAGGAATAGTAGTAGTTGTAGTAGTAGTAGTAGTAGTAGTAGTAGTAGTAGTAGTAGTAGTAGTAGTAGTAGTAGTAGCAGCAGCAGCAATAGTAGTAGTAGTAGTAGTAGTAGTAGTAGTAGTAGTAGTAGTAGTAGTTGTAGTAGTAGTAGTAGTAGTAGTAGTAGTAGTAGTAGTAGTAGTAGTAGTAGTAGTAGTAGCAGCAGCAGCAGCAATAGTAGTAGTAGTAGTAGTAGTAGTAGTAGTAGTAGTAGTAGTAGTAGTAGTAGTAGTAGTAGTAGTAGTAGTAGTAGTAGTAGTAGTGTAGTAGTAGTAGTAGTAGTAGTAGTAGTAGTAGTAGTAGTAGTAGTAGTAGTAGTAGTAGTAGTAGTAGTAGTAGTAGGATTAATAGTAGTAGTAGCAGCAGTAGTAGTAGTAGTAGTAGTAGTAGTAGTAGTAGTAGTAGTAGTAGTAGTAGTAGTAGTAGTAGTAGTAGTAGTAGTAGTAATAGTAGCAGCAGCAGTAGTAGCAGTAGTAGTAATAGTAGCAGCAGCAGTAGTAGCAGTAGCAGTAGTAGTAATAGGATTAATAGTAGTAGCAGCAGTAGTAGCAGTAGTAGTAGTAGTAGTAGTAGTAGTAGTAGTAGTAGTAGTAGTAGTAGTAGTAGTAGTAGTAGTAGTAGGATTAATAGTAGTAGTAGCAGCAGTAGTAGTAGTAGTAGTAGTAGTAGTAGTAGTAGTAGTAGTAGTAGTAGTAGTAGTAGTGGTAATGCAGCAGCAATAGGAGCAGCAGTAGTAGCAGTCAGGGCCGCCTCAGGGGGTGTGCGAGCAGTGCGGTCGCACAGGGCCTCGCGGGAAGGGGGGCCTCTCACAAAAAAAAGAAAGAAAAAGAAAAAGAAATATTTTTTATTTATTATTATCTTTATTATTATTTTTTATTTTATTATTTTTTTTTGCGAGGCCCCCCTTCCCGCGAGGCCCTTTTTCATCACAGACCTAAAATCTAGTTTTGCTTATATGCTTATATATTTCACATTAGACACGTTTGTAGAATGTTCCTGGCTCTGCGGCTCTGCACTATTCTCTATTGGAGCTCTGGGGCTCTGCAGCAGACATACTATTGCTTTCAAGAAGGGAGGGGTTACATCATGTGTACACCGGCGTGCGTCAGCTGCGTTTGACTATTTCGCGCGTGCAGCTTTGGAGGTTATGCTTAGTTATGCCAGCCAAAACGAAGAGGACGGTCATTCGGCAGATGGACTGAAGATGAAAGTTGTTGCATGTTAGACAGTTCAGTCAGTCTAGCCATCCCGGCTAAAGGCAGGGACAGCTAGTTAGCTTTAGCTACGTTATAATATTGAGTGCTAACGTGTGGTTCAGTCGGGATAGCCATGATGATGTCGGCTAGTAGCTAGCTTAGCTAAAAGCTAACTAGCGTTAGCTAACCTAGAGAGAGCGCGTGCAGCATTGTTATGCCAAGATGAAGAGGACGGTCATTCGGCAGATGAACTTCGTCAACTCCACACGGTTGTCTCCATCCTCTTGGACGTTTGGTGAGTTTTTAATGCACTCTATTCTATTCCCGCCGTGGATATATCTAACGGTGTGTGGCCTGGTGTCAGCACCTGGTGCGAGGGAGGTGAGCTTGGTGTTTCATTATGAGAATATCTCCATGCTCAAGTCGGCTATAGTCCGCGAGGGACTTGTTGCCGGCACCGCTATGGTAAACACCACTCTGTAGTGGGACGTGTATTGCCTTCTTTTTCCCTTCCCTCTTCGGATGAGAAGAGGAAAACACAGCGGCTGTCTGAAGTGTTGGCCTGTATTGCTTTTCTCACGTTGTACAGTTTTTCAGTGGTAGCCGCATAGCTTGCTTCTGAGTTAGCTAGTGGTTAGCGATAGCCGGGTTGAGCTAACTGTTAGCCAGTTAGCTGTTTAGCTACGACGTTAGCTGCTCGTTTTCGCTCGGCTGGGAACGTTAGCTTGATGCTATCAGTTAGCCTAGAGGTAGCTGTTAGCTTGTGCTATGACCATTGACATTATCCGTGAGAATAGCAGGCCCTGGCACTCTGACTACGACATCATATTTGACAGAAGATGTAGTCGGGCCTGCACCATGACAAGGCTCCGGCCATAGCTTCTTTTTGTCCCGCCAGCGAGAGGCCTTTCGTCAACGTGGAGACCTGTGTTGCGGCCTTTCGCCCTGCGTTCCTTGGTGCAGGTAAGATGTCCATTGGACATTACCCCACTCTTCCTTCCTTCCCCTCCCGAATGTTTTGTTAATAACGATAACGATGTCAGTACCTGGCTACTCTATTTGCAGTTAGCCTATTTAGCTGATGTCGGCCATTGGCTCCTTGCTACTTTGTTTTATCTGGTATAGACCCTCTTCTCTTTGGATTTAAGTGTTGATCTTTGTCCTTTTGGATCTATGTATATTCATGTTGCCTTTGTGAAGTTATCTTTGTTTTGTTCTTCCATTAAAAGTTGAATATCCTTTAGGGGCTCATCTTTGCTTATCTCTCTCATACATGCTCTCTCTCTAACACACACACACAGACATGCTCTCTCTCTCTAACACACAAACACACATGCTCTCTGTTTCTCTCTCTCTCTTTCTAACACACAGACATGCTCTATATCTCTCTCTAACACACAAAATGACATGCTCTCTCTCTCTATATATTTCTCTCTCTTTCTAACACACATAATGCTCTCTCTCTAACACACACACAAACAGACATGCTCTCTCTCTATCTCTCTCTCTCTGGCCTTGCTCTGGTGGAGGGTCAGGGGCATTGGTCTGTGCAGCGATAACACTGTATAGATATAGAACGGGAGCTCTCTCTCGCTCTCTCTCTTGCTATATGTTGACTGTATCATGCCCAGCCTCGGGCAGTGCTATTATTTAAGAATATGTTGACTGTATGAAAAAAAAAAAAAATATATATATATATATATATATATATATATATATATATATATATATATATATATTATTTTTTTACCTTTTAGGGGGGGGGGGGCTCGCGTTTAAATCTCGCACAGGGCCTCGCATTTGTCCCAGGCGGCCCTGGTAGCAGTAGTAGTAATAGTACACGTCTGAGTGACTTGAATACCTACCTCCTGAGCCACTGTCTCCCCCCTGAGGAGCATGTAATACTATAATATATTATATCATAATGATGTATCAGATTCCAACTCTTTAACTCAATAATAACTGAAAACAGTTTTCTAGTTTTTCGTTGTGTGTGAGATTATGGACGTGATGAATCAGCTTCATTTTCTAGGTGGAATGTTCTTTTAAGAGCTCAGACAAAGTTGATCTTTACATACATATAAACAAAGCCGTACTCTCCTTCACTCCGTCTTTCTCCTTCTCATTATCTCTCTGTCTCTGTCTCTGTCTCTGTCTCTGTCTCTGTCTCTGTCTCTGTCTCTGTCTCTGTCTCTCTCTCTCTCTCTCTCTCTCTCTCTCTCTCTCTCTCTCTCTCTCTCTCTCTCTCTCTCCCCCTTCCTCTATGGCAGGGGTGGCCAACCCGCGGCTCGCGAGCCGCATGCGGCTCTTTGCCCGTCAATGTGCGGCTCTTCCATCCATAAAAAAAATAAAAAAAAATAAAAAAAATTTTTTTTACTTTTTTTTTTTTTTACTTTTTTTTTTTTTTTTACTTTTTTTTTTTTTTATGTCACTCATTCCATAAGGACGTAGAATAAACATTTACAATTTTTTTTTAAATGGTCCATTTGCATGTTCTTGGTATCTGAATATCTGGACATATATGGATCAGTGTCAGAAATAGTGTGTCTGTTACTAGGCTTGAGTAAATTGTAATGAACCAAAGGAGAATATCAATTCCATTTAAAAAAAAATATATCTTTGACTGTAAATAACACCATGCTAAAATTGACCAGACCTGAAAAATCTAAGCAAATGAATAAAGGGAAGATGATTAAACAGAAGGTTTTGTAGATACAGTACTGAATTCTGCCATCTTTTTTATAATGTAAATTTCTCCACCATTTTTCATCATATTGCAACACCGTTTTTTGCAAGACGTTCACAGAAAGGTAGAGAAACTAACTGCATTCTGTTTTATGGCAATAACGTTCAGGTTTGTGGGAGATAATCCCAAAAAATAAGAGAAATTCAAAAGTAAATCCAGAAGTCAGATGATTGACAGGGGCTGGTGTGAGCTGGGTAGGGTAGTTTTTCGAAATTTGAAAGCCCTGAGTCTCTTCCTTCAAAAGACTACACTCACTTTTGGCTGTGCCACTTCCTCCTGTCAATATGCGCCGGTTTCCGACTCAATGCCCTGAGATTTCTATAATCTTATATTTCACTAATAACAGTTAAAATAATTGGTAAACAAACATAATGCTGAAAATATACACCTTTACTGTATATCTCGGGCTTAAGAGGTTAACCCTGTGAGGACCAAATTAAAAAGAAATTAGCAACTTCAGAGGGTGGGACATATAAACACATTTACTATCAAATAGCATTGTGAGGCTGAACAACAGGACCAATTGACTATACATGTGCTTAAAGGGGAACTATCTTATAAATGGCTTTTTTCAGTGTTTACCATTGTTTGTGG